>NW_008360303.1:7043732-7083709 GCF_000622305.1 Nannospalax galili
AGTTCAGATCCCCAGTACCTATAGCAAAGCCAGGCATGGTGCTGTGTGCCTGTGACCCCAGTGCTGGAGGTTGGAGACAGGCAGATCCCAGGGGCTTACTGGCCATCCAGTCTAGCCAAAATGGTAAACTACAGGTTCAGTGAGTAATCCTGTCTCAAAAATAAGGAGAAGAGCAATAAAGGAATATGAGAAGGTGAACCCACATACCTCACACACACTCACACACGGTTTAAAGAAATTATATAAATTCATCTACATTGATACTCATATATAAAGTACACTTGCCTCATATGGTAGCAGACACTTGTAATTCCAGCACTTGGGAGGCTAAGGCAGGAATATTGTGAGGTGGATGCCTATCTGAGTTATATAGCCTACCCTTGTCTCAAAAGCACAAAAACAAACAACAAAGGGAACACACTAGCAGCAGAGAGTAATTCTAATTTAAAAAAACTATTCCAACTCTCTATATAAGAAAAGAAACGAATATGAACAAATACATGGGGTGACCTAAAAAGGCCTCTCTCAGGAGGTGACATTTGAACAAAGACCCGAAAGAGATGAAGGACAGAGTTACAAAGAGACACACAGCCAGGGTTCCAGCAAAGGGAACAGTGGCTTCTAAAGTCCAGAGGAAGGAAGTGACCAGAATAGGGGAATGAGCGAAGGACAGAGCAGAAAGGGGGGCCAGACCTTGCTAAGTCCTAGGGATCAAGGGAAGGTGGGAGCCACAAGACAGTGAGTTCTTTTTTGAGGAGTAACTTAGCATAAAAGTCATCCATTATAAGCATAGAATTTAGGGCTTGTAGCACATTTGTGCAGTTATGCAGGGCAGGAGTTCCACCTGAGGACACTTCTTCCCTCACACAAGGTTCTTTTTTCCCATTTTATAGAAAGGAAGAGACAAAGGGAGGTGGTCCTTTCCTTCTTTCCTTCCTTCCTTCTTTCCTTTTCTTTCTTGTCTTTCCTTCCTTTTATCCTCTCATTTATTTGCTCATTCATTCATTCATTCATTCATGCTTTTTGAAACAGTATCTCATCAGACATGGTAGTGCAAGTCTTTAATCCCAACACTTGATAGGTTGAGGCAGGTGGATCTCTTTGAAAGCCTGATCTGCATAGTGAGTTCCAGGTCAGCTGGGGCTACAGTGAGACTATCTCAAAAAGAAAAAAAAAAAAAGAAAAGAAAATAAAAAAAGAGAGAGGAAAAAAAAAAGAGAAACAGTATCTCACCCTGAAGCCTTGGCTGGCCCAGAACTCAAGAACTCATTATGTAACCCAGGCTGGCCTCCAACTCACAGAAATCCTCCTTTTTCGCCCACCATGCCAGGCTCTGTCACAATTGCTTTCCTCTGTCATCCTCAGCCAATGAGGTCTTAGTTTGGTATTTTATAAACACGCCTGTAAAATGAAGCTAGACCAAAAGATTTGTACATTGTATGATGTGTTTCTTAAGTGATTACTAAGTTTCTTACGTGATGAATTACAGAGCTATACAAAGATACAATTTAATATCAAGGCAGTGATGTCTTACAAGTTTGGTTTGTAAACTGAGGCACGGAAGCCAAATGAGTTACCACAACCATTAAATGAGTCAATCATTGTAAGAAAGGGAAGAACGTAAGACATGACATGGAGGCTTCCAAACTTTGCTCTGTGTCACTACTCACTGTTTAGACTTCTCACCCCAACAGGACTCTGCCCAGTGAAAATAGCCTTGCTGAAGAAATTCCTATGTTTATAAACTCATTTTGGAAAAGAAAACTTTGTATGTTTGTGTTCAAGTGCTCAGATCAGTCTTTTCTTCCTGTTAGATTGCTCTGGGATAACATAGCTCAGAGAGTGCCCTCAATGTCCAACCTAATCTAAATGGAGTTCCCGTATCATTAAACGGGACACATCTTTTCTCCCTGAAATTGTTTTACAAAAGTCCACATGGAGGTGAACTCAACAGGGCCCCTACCAGGGAGAAAAAGAGCAAAAACTGGAGAATGGTTAAAAACTCATCACCTTAGCAAAATTGTCCCAACTAAGACCCAAAGTCTGCACTCTAACTGCGTCCTCTGTCAACATTTATACCAGCCCTGACGTATTGTGATCCCCGAAGCAGTAGAATTTTCAGTGACTACAATAGCTGACTGGTTGAATAAACGAGGCTTATTTCTAGACATAGCTATGTTAAATTTGAATCCAGAGCAAGGAAGAAATAAAGCATAAATCTCAATAATTTATTGTATTATTTTTACAGTTTTTACTTATTTATTTTGTGTGTATGTGTATGTATACATACCAGAGCACATGGGTGTGTAAGTCAGAGGTCAACTTGGAGGAGTCCGTTCTCTCCTTCCACCAGGCAGGTTGCAGTGGTTGAACTAAAGTTGACTGACAAGTGTGGTGGGAAATTTTTCCACCTATTAACCCATTTGGCTAGTCCTCAATTATTTATTTAACTACCTGGTTTCTCAAATTTAACTCTCCTTTTTTCTCTTTCTTGGTTATTTTATAGTTTTACAAGGCATTACAAGGCAAAATTTCAAATCCTGATCATATAGGGTCTATTTCCAATTCCTAGAATGGTCAAGGTACATTAATCTCACAGCCAGAGGGAGACAACACACAAGATTAAGCTTTCGAACAGAACAAGGTTCTATAAATAAGGGCTCTGTAAAAATAGCATAGAATTTGAGTAGGGGGTGGTGTGGTGAAGCTGTGATGACCTGCAGAAGTGTAGCAGTTCGGGCTGGGGTAGGAGGTGAGGGGCCTTGACATTCCTGACGGCCCAGCTGCATATGGTCTTAGAAGTGACAATTATGTAAGAGGAAAAACTGGCTGCAAGTGCTGCAGCAAATGACCCAAATAAACTTATTCCTGAAAAAAAATAATATAAAAATAAATACAAGCCATTTTTAAAGAAACTTTTTTTTCTTTTAATTTGATTTGATGTTGTATGTGTGACTGCCTGCATGGGGACCATGTGTGTGCCTGGTGTCAACGAAGGCCCAGTAGAGGGTGTAGAAACCCCCAGAAATGGAATTATAGGCTATTGCAAGCTGTGATGTGGGTGCTTAGAACCAAACTGAGAACCTCTGTAAGAGCAGTCAGTGCACTTAACCACTGAGTCATCTCTCCAGCCCCTTAAAGCAGATCTCAACTGACCATACACTGTACACTAAATTTCAGGAAACCAGAATAATGAAATTCTTTTATAGCAGAAATTATTATCTGCTGCTATTGACAGTACATTGAAATTAATTGTTCTAGGAAGAACAACCCCAAAAGGGCATCAAGACAAAGGATGTAGTCAGACGTGATGGCACACACCTTTCATCCCAGCATTTGGGAGGCAGAGGCAGGCAGAGCTTTGTGAGTTCAAGGCTGGCCTGGTCTACATAGCGAGAGGATGCAGTCAGACGTGATGGCACACACCTTTCATCCCAGCATTTGGGAGGAAGAGGCAGGCAGAGCTTTGTGAGTTCAAGGCTGGCCTGGTCTACATAGCGAGTTCCAGGCCAGCTGGGGCTACAGGGAGACCCTGTCTCAAAAAGACAAAAAAAAAAGGATAAGGGTTTATTATTACGCTTTAAGAACTTTTATCTGGACAGAGTGGTACCCACCTTAATCACAGCACTTGGGAGGTTAAGGCAAGACAATTGCTATAAGCTTGAGTCCAGCCTGGGCCATATAGTGAATGCAAGCAAGGTCAGAGTAGAATACATAATAGAATCCTGTATTACAAAAAGAAAAACAGAAGTGAAAATGCACATATGTGAATAAATGAGATGATTAAAACCAAAGGAAAAAGCTAGGTGTGGTGGCACACATCTCTAATTCCAGCATTTAGAAGGCAGAGGCAGGTAGAGCTCTGTGAGATCAAGTCCAGCCTGGCCTTCATAGGAAGTTCCAGACCAGCTGGGGCTACAGAGAGACCCTATCTCAAATAACAAAAATACAAAACAAAACAGAAGACCAAAGTAAAAAAGGATTTATATACATGCTTCATGTTTCAAATTTTCCCTCCTGCTTTGTGATTCAGAGAGAATTAATCTTTTACTTAAAAATATTGAAAGCCAAACTATCAATGGATTCCCCACGGAGAAAGATGGGCATAGTACTTTTTAAAGAGGTAACTTTTTGTGTAACACTGAATCTGGGAGGCAGAAATGAAAGTTATGATCATGGACAGGATGGGTTTTAATATTTATTTTAGTTTTTATTTTAATTATCTGTATGCCCGTGTGTTTGTTTGGCGTTTGTGCACCTGAGTGCAGGTACCTGTGGAGTCCAGAAGAAGGTGTTGGATCCCCTGGAGCTGTAGTTACAGATGGTTGTGAACCACCAGTTATGGGTACTGGGAACCAAATGTGGTCCTCTGCAAGAGCAGTACATGGTCTTAACTGCTGAGTCATCTCTCCAGGCTCCTGTAGGGTGGTTTCTGTTATTGTTTGAAACAGGGTTTTGCTATGTGGCCCTGGATGGCCTGGAGCTCACAATGTAGAACTGGCTGACCTTGAACTTTGAACTGGCTACCTTGTCACTTCTGGGCTTACAGGCATGTACCACCACACCTGGTTATGAGATGCTTTTTAAACAAAAACGAGAACCAATAACCAGTGTTCACGGATGGCCTGGAGCTCACAATGTAGAACTGGTTGACCTTGAACTTTAACTGGCTACCTTGTCACTTCTGGGCTTACAGGCATGTGCCACCACATCTGGTTATGAGATGCTTTTTAAACAAAAACGAGAACCAATAACCAGTGTTCAGTAGGCAGAAATTTAACTATCTTATGGATAGCATATAACTCACACCAACAGGGAAAGGGATATAGCTTAGTTGATAGAGTGCTTGCCTAGCATGCACAGAGCCCTGGGTTTGATTCCCAGCGCTACATAAACTGATCATAATCTGAGCACTCAGGAGGAGGAGGCAGGAGGATCAAAAGTTTCAGTCATCCTTTCATCCTTGGCAATATATCAAGTTCAAAGCAGGCCTGACATTCTACCTTAAAAAGAAAAAAAAAATCATACAACAATAAACCTGCAAAACTAATTTTTTTTTTTATCTAAGAGACAAGGGGTACACTACACGTCATCAAAATGTACACTTAATTTATATACTTCAAGGTAAAGTCATCGGTTTCAACGGAGATGCAGTGCTACAGTATTCTAGAGCTCCTCTTTCCAATCACAGTGTCTGTTTCCTGGAAGAGGCAGGAGAATGAATACGGAGATAACGGGATGGCCTCAGAATGATCTAGACTGATCAGACTGGAACTTGCCAGCTAAGATTGAAGAGTCCCAGTGTGTAGGTCACTTCAGTGTAACCTTGTATCTTAACTGGTGAAGCATAAAATCGAGAGTTGTTGGAGAAGAAATTAACTTGTTCAAAACATAGAACGACAGGCTTAGAGTATACATTCCATGAATCACTGGTCAGATATCTGTGAAAATCAATAATTAAAATTCTAGTGAGAAGAAGGGTATAGCAAAACAGACCTGGTGAATATTGTCCCTAGACTTCAGTAGATAATCATTTCTTTTTTTTCTATAGAAAATGTGGTTTTTATGAGTATAACATTAGTACCTACCAAACATTGCCCTTTTAAAGTATATAGATACTGACATGTTTTCCTCTTAAATCCACCTTTTTTTCAAGACAAGTTCTCCTGTAGCCTCATGCTGGCCTCTTACTCAATATGTAGCTCTAGGATGACTTTGAATTTCTGATCCTCTCACCTCTACTTCCCTAGTGCATGCATGCACCACCACCTGGCCCAGTTTATGCAGTGCTGGAGATTGAACTCAGAGCTTCATGAATGCTAGAGAGCATTCTACCAACTCAGTTACACCCCTACCCCCTTAATCTGCTTTTTAAATAAAGATGTATTAGAATACAATCACGGCACATGCTCTGCTGTGTGACCTGTTCCACCTTCGTATCTGCTTAGTGATGCTCTACTTCTGCTTGACTAAATTTAGAAAATTCATACTCAGGACATTGTAAATCACCTCTGCTCTAGAATGAGCCATTTTGTTTTATTTTCATTCTCACTGACTTCAATACGAGAGGTGATATTTTTCTGATTTTGCTTTAGTCCCTCCCACCTGACCCAACACAACTCCATTGCTTGTGTTTTAGGAGGAGTATCATAACTAACAAAAGTCTAATTGAACTAACAAATGATTACATTCAAAGACTGTCCAAGCTCTTCATCTACAGCTAGCCTAATTTTTTAGGACACATTTGCAGTAACATATGGCGATATGCCCCAGTTTCGTTGTTAAGTGTGGGCTGGAACTTTATGTGTCATTCCTCGCCCATTATCCAATGGGTGGCTAATGCCAAGGGAACCTTAGGTGCTATCCACTGAAGAAAACAGAATAAAGACCTGCGACCAGAATGACAGTGTAGAGCCGAACCCCTACTCTTGTCTCAGACTGACCTCTACAAGAGACAGTCTGTTGGTAAGCCTGTAAAATTATCTTTTACAGCTTCTAGCATCTTTAACTCACATAGAAATCTGCATTAGATATGACGCTGCCCCCAAGGAAACTCCAACAATGGTAGCAACAAAAGGTTAGCAACTAAACGCAGTGGTTCAGTTTAAACTAGAAGTTGTAGATACTGGTGGTTGGACAATTAAATATTCAAACATGATCTAGCATAGTCACCAGTAGGCCCGTGGAGCATATTATTAAGAATATTGAAATAAATGTGAAGCCAGCAGAGTACCACTGTGCGGTATCTGTAAGCATTGCGCAGATGGGTGTTTACCAAACCACTGTGGAAAATAAGTTGGAAAAGTTATGGCTTTGCAATGATAAAGACCCAGCCTTGCTTTAAAACTAAGTAACAAACATCAATAACAGAACACCTAAAGTAATGGTTTGGTTTTTGCAAAGCTTAGTGTCTTGCTGACTACTGTGGCTGAGAGAGGCTCAAAGGGCCCCAAAGTAAAGAAATGAGATGAACAATTTTCCAGTAGGAACATTTCAGGCATGGTATTGACTAGGAGCTAATAATGTTGATTAGAAGCCTACCCCTGAAATGTCTCATAAGAGCATAACCCCAATGTAAAAATTCCTCTAGTTGCTCAATGCCTACAGGAGTTTTGAGGTATTTAGAGTTGCAGCACGTGAATACCATGAGAGATGTGGACTCTGTAAGGGCTAAGCACAAACAGGAATGAACTGACAGTAGACTTAAAAAAAAAAATAAGAGTGCACACATTTGCTAATGCCCACCAAGGTAATCTGCTGTAACCCTGCACTAGCCCATTCAGGAGTCCGGAGAAGAAAGAACTTTGAAAGCTAATAACTTTGAAAGGGAAAACAAATGGACCCAGTAGGTGGACCTTATCTTGAAAGCTGCATTCCTCACCAGATTTCAAGGTGGTAATGAGCAAAGTCCTGCTCCTGTTTACAAGTCTGATCTTAGTATAGACAAGAGGATTCCAGATGGAACATCTCCTGTGCTTGCTTGCAAGAGAGAAACGGGATAAGGTTACAGCAACCTTGATTTTGAGGGAGTGTCTCAGGCCTCTTAGTATGCCCATATGTTTGTCTTCAGGATATTATTTTCTCAACTGCGACGTTGCTAACAATCTTCTCCAAGGTGACCAGAGAGGACAATGGGAAAAGGAATAACAGGCAGAAAGACAGAGTCGGAGGGCAACATACAAGACCGCTGGTCCAAATGAGTCAAGTCAAACACCGCTCAGGAGATTCCCACTATCAGCAGAATGGAGCCCACACAATGTGTCCACAGCAGTGTTTCACCATTTCCGCAGATGTTCATTCTGTGGAGTATGAGTTTGCACTTCTGGCTGTATTTTCCCTGATCCACCACTGAAGAAACTGGGCAGAGAAGAATGGTGTCAATAACATGTCCTTTTTAGTTCATAAGCCATAGGGACAGAAGACAAGTACACAGGATGAATATGGCTGCTCATTACGCTTGGATCAGAAGGTAGTACTCAAATAGTGTTTCTTCTTAAAGCTTGAAACAACCTGATCCAATTCATGTTTTAAAAAAATGTCCCATTTAGCTGGGTATGGTGGCGCACACCTTTAATCCCAGCACTTGAGAGGCAGAGGCAGGTGTGCTCTGTGAGTTCCAGACCAGCCTGGTTTATATAGAATTTCAGGCCAACCAAGGCTGATCCTGTCTCAAAAGAATAAAACCAAACAAACAAAAACCAAAGTGCCCATTTAAATTATAAAGTTTAAGTGGGGCATGGTTATACACACTTGTGATCTCAGCACTTGGGCTATAGAGGCAAGAGAATCAGGAGTTCAAGGCCATTCTTGACTATATAGGGATTGGAGACAAGCCTGGACTACATGAGGACTTATTGAGAGAGAGAGAGAGAGAGAGAGACAGAGACAGAGAGAGAGACAGAGAGAGAGACAGAGAGACAGAGACAGATATAGATATAGACAGAGACAGATACACAGAGACAGAGAGACGGGGGGGCATGAGAGAACAAGGAATGGTGATACACACCTGTACTCCTAGCACTTGGAAGGCACAGGCAGTTGATTCTCTGTGAGTTCAAGACCAGCCTCAAAAAAAAAAAAAAAAAAAAAAAAACTTGGGCTACAAGGAGATCCTGTCTCAAAAGACACAAAAAAGCTAAATTAGGAAATCTAAAAATTATGTTTTTAGCCATAGGGAAGGAAGGAAGGAAGGAAGGAAGGAAGGAAGGAAGGAAGGAAGGAAGGAAGGAAATAAAAAAGAAGTGAGTTCTGGGCTAGGCAGTATAGCTCAGAGAAGGGAGCTCTTGGCCTAGTTCAAGTACCTGGGTTTAATCCCCAGTACCACATACACACATGTTAGTGAATTTTGATAGATGTATGAAACCACAGCCACAATTAATACATAGACTGTTCCCATGGTGACCGAAAGTCTCTTGTGCCCCTTGGACATCCATCTCTTTCTCACCAACGCAGGCAGCCACTGCTGGGGTTTCTGTCATTGTCAATTAGTTTTTGTTTCCTAGAATTCAGTATGTCCTGGTTTGTGTCTAGAATCTTTTCCTTCATGTAATGATTCTGATATTCATCCATGTTGCTCAATGTATTAGTAGTCTGTTGATTTTAGTTGCTGAGCCCTTTAACTTATGAAACTATCTCATAGTTTATCAGTTCACATGTTAGTAGAAATTCTGGTATGAGGAATAATGGGGCTACAACCATTCAGATGCCAGTCACCCACTTACATACTTGCCCGTCTTCCTGCCTTCTATTATTTTTGTTGTTGCTGCTGTTGTTATTATTATTATTGTTAATCTAGAAGAGAGTCTCACTTTGTAGTCCGGACTTGTTTAGAGCTCAGTATGTAGCCCAAACTGGTCTCAAATTCGAAACAACTCACTTGTCTGACATTCCAAGTGCTAGGCTATAGGCATGAATCACCACACAGAGCTATACTTTTTGTAGGTAAATGCCTTTTGTAGGTAATGCCTTTTGTAGGTAAATAACTGCAAGTGAAATGGCAAATTACATAATAATTAAAATCTACAAAAAATGCAAAGTAGTTACCCAAAAGGTCTGGACTATTTTATCTTCCCTTCAAGAGCAAAGAGAGCATATCAATTGATCCATATTCTAGCCAGCACTTAATAGTATCAGTCTTTTTTATTTTCTAGAAGCTCTAGTACCTTTATTTTCAAACTGATAAATGGCTAATAATTCATACTTACCACGTAATGTAATGCTTTGATACATATGAAATGATTAAATTAACATACATATTACCTCACATACCATGTTTAATAATGGGGATGACAATTTATTCCTCCATCTAACCAACACTTCATGCCCTTCACAGTATTAATTTTGGAATAAGTCTGTCCATGTCTGTTTTTCAAGCTTGCTGAAATTTTAGCAGAATTGGATTAAAATCTGTAGATTATTCTGGGTAGAATTGATATCTTCATAACATTTGGTCTTCCAATTCATGTACATAGTAAATCTTTCCATTTATTTAAATAGGTACCCTCTAATTAACCAAAGATTTGTATACAGGCTTATATTCTCAGTATACAAATTTTATGCATCACTTGTTAATTTTATCCCTCAGTAGTTCATGTTTTCTTATACTATTATACATTAAATTGTTACTACTACATAGAATACTAGCTTTTTTAAAGCTTGTGGTGTCTCAAGTCTGGATGACAACACTCAGCAGACTGAGGCAGAAGGATCACCACAGATTTGAGGCCATACTGGGATACATAGTAAGTCTAGGACATCTTAGATGAAAGAGTGAGGCCTGTTTCAAAGAAACCAATATATGAAATAGCTGGGTGTGGCAGCATAGGCCAGAGATCTTAGAAGTTAAAGCAAGAAGATTGTGAGTTCAAGACTAACCTGGGCTACACAATGAGACTTTGTATTAAATACATAAATAAATAAGTAGAGAAATAATTTCCATGGTCTTCAATATTTTTTCATTTTTTTATTCAGCATTTTAAAAAAGATTTGAAGCTGTAAGATAACTGTGGTGGTTTAAATGAAACATGGCCCTCATGAGCTCAAGTATTTGAATATTTGGTCCCCAGTTGGTGGTGTTATTTGGGGCAGATGGACATGAAACCTTTAGGAGGTATAGCCTTGATATAGGACATATGTTACTGGAGGCAAGCTATGAGTATTTATAGCCTCACCACTTCTAGTTCTTTCCCTGCTTCTGCACATGGATAGAGACATGCTCTCTAAGCTTCCTGCTCCAGCTGCCTGTTGCCATGCCTCCCCCACCATTATGGATTCTCCCTCTGGAACCATAAGCCAAAGTAAATGCTTTCTTCCATAATACTTGTTTGGTCATAATGTTTTATCATAGCAATACAGAAAGTGACTATACAGAAGTTGGTACCAGGCATGGAGTATTGCTGTGAAGAATCTATTTTTTTTTAATGTAAAAGCCTTTGGAACGTTGGGCTAGAAAAGCAATTAAATGCTATAAGCAGAGCTCAATGGGCTCTTCTAGTAGAAGCCTGGAAGATAGTAGTGTTGAGAGTAATGCTGACTTCAGAGATTTGGCTCATGAGGTTTCAAAGGGGATTAAGATCTCATTTAGCAACTGGACTAGAGGTCATTCATGTGATATTTTGGCAAAGAATCTCAGTGTTTTCTGTCCATG
Source organism: Nannospalax galili (assembly GCF_000622305.1). Lineage (NCBI taxonomy): Eukaryota > Metazoa > Chordata > Mammalia > Rodentia > Spalacidae > Nannospalax > Nannospalax galili. Next base: position 7,054,879 of record NW_008360303.1, read on the forward strand.
TCCTGAGAATTTACATGAGGCTGAATTAAAAAATAATGAACAAATTTCTTTGGTGGAGGCAATTTCAAGATTGTTTGACACTGAGTTTATGGTATGGTTATTACTGATAATGCTTATACATTATTTATAATCAAAATGAGCAACTGAAGAAGAAATAAAAAGGTACAGTTTGGGGAACAAAAGAACACTAAGAAACATAATTTTACATCTAAGGCATATGATAAAAGAGAGGCTGTAATGATTAAGGAGATTCATGTCATTAAGGGCAGTCCTCCTGCTCTGCACCGAAATAATTGGAAGAAGGGTGCCCAGAGAACAAGACCCTATCCAGTGAAGCCTCCAACTTGTGAAAGGAATAAAGTCTAAAGGATTGCTTGCTCCTAGAAAACAATTTCTTCAACATATAAAAGCTTTTGCTAATGTCGTTCAAAGGGGTAAGGGTACATCTCAAGCTGGTAGTTGAACTTGGAAGTGTCATCTATGTGATATTGGCCTTACATGAATGAAAGGTGCAAGAGTGAGGGGGCCATGGGTTCTTCCTCTATGATTTCAGAGAGCCACTGAGGCCAGGCAATGTGTGGGAGAAATGTCCCTGCAAGAAGAAGGCTCTGAGAGGCCAGGAGGTCATTGCATAAAGCTGTGAAAGCAAAGCTTGGATTGTGGTAGAAACTCCAAGATACTAGAGATGTCAGAGACATGAAACATCTGCCAAGGAGAGCTGCATACAGGGAGTAGAACCAGCCCAAGAGAGAGACATACACTGCAGGCAATAAAGCTGGATGAGAGGTACCATCTACGTCCTTTGAAAAAGAGTCCCAGATATCAGCTATGGAGCTATCGGATTTGTTCTTCTGGGTTTTGGTCTTGCCTTGGTTCAGTATTTCCTCCCTTCTAGAATGGGAATATACAGTTTCTGCTAGTATACAGTGAATGTTTCATATTTATTTTACAGAGGATCACAGTTAAAAGATTGCCTTAGTTTCACAAGAGACATTGGACCTTGAACAGTGTTGAGACTGTTAAAGATTATGGAAACTTTTAAAGTTGGAATAAATGCATTTGCATTATGACATGGTCATGAGCCTATGGGGGGGTCAGGAAGTGGAATGTGGTGGTTTCAATGAGAAATAACCCCTATAGGCCCAAGTATTTAATATTTGGTCCCCAGTTGGTGGCACTGTTTGGGGAAGTCATAGACCTTTAGGAGGTAATGCCTCGCTGGAGAAAGTATGTTGCTGGGGAGCAGGTATATCACAGGGAGCCTTGCTCCACTTCGATTTTTCTCTCTGTGTCCTGAGTATGGATGGAGATGTGATTTCTAAGTTTCTTTCTCTAGCTGCCTGCTGCCATGCCTCCCTTGCCGTTACAGATTCTCCCTTGGGACTCAAAATAAGTTCTTGATCCCATAAGACATTTTGGGTCATGGTGTTTTATCACAACAAAACAAAATAATGTATATAGTAATCTATGTGATTTTCCATCAATTCTAAAATAGAATTATACTTTCTTCTTTTCTGGTCTTTTTGCTATAGGGTCTCCCTGTAACCCCAGCTGTCTTGGAACCTACTATGTAGACCAGACTGGCCTTGAATTCATAGAGATCCACCTGCCTCTGCCTCCAGAGTGCTAGGATTAAAGGAATGCACCACCATGTCCAGCTTGCCAGTGGAGTTTTAAAATCAAGTGTTTATTACAAATCTGTATTGACCAAATGGATTGTTAAGACATCACTATCCTAACTGGGTAGAGTGGTACACACCTGTAATCCCAGAACTTGGGAAGCTGAACTACAAAGTGAGTGCCAAGCCAGCATAGGCTACAGAGTGAGACCGTTTGGTTTCTTTTCTAGTTGCTGTGATAAAATACTCTAACAAAAGTAACAAGGGAAAAAATAATTTTAGCTCACAGTTCAAGTACAACCTGTCATTGGCAAAAATCAAAGTTAATGCTACAGCAGGAACTTGAAGCAGCTGGTCACATTGCAATGACAGTTAGGACCAAGAGCGGTGACTACAAGCTTCTGCTCAGCTCCTTCTCTACTTACGCAGTTCAGGATTCCAGACAGAGAATGATGCCATCCACAGTGCGCATGTCTTACCACCTCAATTAATACAACCAAGAAAATCCCCCAGAAGCATGCCCACAGGTCCATCTCCTAGATGATTCAAAGTTCTGCCAAGTTAGCAATTAACACTAACCATCACAAAGACACTCTCTCAAAAAACCCACAACAAAAACACAATGAAAGGAAAGAGGGAGGAAGGGAGACAAAAAGAAAAAGGGGGTGAGGCGTGGTGGCTCATGCCTTTAATCCCAACACTTGGGCAGCAGAGACAGGAAGATCTCTGTGAGTCTTCAAAACCAGTAATATTGAGGGCTGGAGAGATAGCTCAGCGGTTAAGAACACTAGTTGTTCTTGCAGAAGACCCAGGTTTGAATCCCAGCACCCACATGGCAGCTAACAACTATTCACAACTCCAGTCCCAGGGGATCCAACAGCCTCTTCTGACTTCCAAGGCATTGCGCGACACAGGTGCACTTACATACATGCAGGCAATACACGCATGCGCATAAAATTAAAAAATAATAATAAATATTTTTTAAACCCAGTAATATTGTAAGGTTACTGGTCCATGTGACCTGCTCCCCTAAATGCAGAACATAATAAACACACAACACGCAGGATTCCCTTCATGAGCATGAATGAATGATTCTGTCAAACATCAAGCTGAAAGGATCTGAGGGAGATTTGCAAAGCGATCTGATTTGAACTGGCTTCTTTCATACTTCTTCAGTGTCTAATCTATAATGATGTGTTTGTTTTATTTTCAAATAAATAATGACTGTGCTTTCTTAAGTATTCTGCATCTCCACTTAGCAGATACACTGCTTTCTTTGGTAGCGATAACTTCTGTTTTCTATGTGCCAACCACTTTTCTGCCTGACGTATATGTATTGTTGTTAGTCTTCCTCATTGTCGTGTTTTTTAATATATGAAAAGGATGGGGCTGGAGAGATGACTTTGCAGTTAGGGGCCCTTCCTGCTTTTTCAAAGGCCCCCAAGTTTGGTTCTCAGTACCCATGTCAGGCAGCTTACAACTGCTGGTAACTCTAGCTGTAGATGCTCCAACACTGTCTTCTGGTCTCTACAAGCATCCATACAGAGACATACATACTCACATACAGGTACACACACATACACATAAAAATGTCAAATAAAAGGAGGCGACAGGTATGGTGATCCACACTTGTGGTCCCAGCACTTAGGAGGTAGAGGCAGGAGGTTCAGTAATTCAAGGTCATCCTCAGCTACAAGGTGAGTTCAATACCAGCCTGGGCAACAGAAAGGCAAATCATTTTTTCAATGTTGTTGGTCTATTTTACAATAATACCAAAATCCCAAATCAGTTCCCCTAAATCTACAGGCTGTTCTTGTGTCAATATTTTCCCATGGGACTCTGGGATGCTTGTCTTTATTTAAATCTATATTTGCTCCTCTGGTTTACCTTGTACTTATGTATTCATGCTAATAAAATGATACAAGAGAATGTGTTTCTTTCTTACAAAGGAAATATCAGTATAAACAAGGTTCTAATATCAGAACTCAGTCTTAGCTAAGCAGGGCCATTTCCTTTGGATAGATCTTTCTCTCTTAGTCATTTTACTTTGTCCCCTGAGAGGTTGACCCATGTGACCTGCATCAACAAGATCCCTGCCCTCCAACTTCTAGGTGGTTTAGTCATTGAGAGACACTGGCAGGAAACTGGAGGGGAGAAGACTGAAGTTGGGGTATTTATTTCTTCATCTACCCCTGTGTTTCAAGCCATTATTAGTTAGCTAACTAGATAGAGGCTGCAAGATAAAGTGTCCTGTGGATTGTATGGTCATAGGCAAGTTAGAAACTTTAGAAACAACACAGTTGGAGCAGGAGGAAGTTGTGAACACCTGTAATTCCCACATCCAGGAAAGTGAGACAAAGGATCACAAGTTCGAGCCAGTGTAGGCTACAGAGTGAGTACCAGGCCAGCCAGGAGCACAGAAGACTCTATCTCAGTACACATTACCTTTTTATACTTTTTCTTTACTCTTGTCCCCTTTTTCTACTACTTTATTTGGTATTTTTCTATTTTGGGTTGGTTCCTTCCCCACTTTTTAATTTATTTTGTAATTGTTTTGTAGCCTAGGCTGGCTTTTAACTTCTGATCCTGCTTCCTCTGGCCCAGGCCCCCCGCTCCCACATGCTCGCATTACAGACTTGTGTCATAGACCCAGCTTCCTTTGCCACTGTTGTTGCTGTTGGAAAAGGATCTTGCTATGCATGGCTGGCCTGGAACTAGCTATGTGTGGCAGACTGGTCTGAAACTTGCTGTGATCATCCTGCTTCTGCCTTAGGAGGGCCGGGATTGTAGGAGTACACCACCATGCCTGGCTTTTATTTATTTATTTATTTATTTATTTATTTATTTATTTATATTTGTTTATTTATTTTTGTCTTTTTAAGACAGGGTCTCCCTGTAGCCCCAGCTGTCCTGGAACTCAATATGTAGACCAGGCTGGCCTCAAACTCACAGAGATCCGCCTGCCTCTGCCTCCCGAGTGCTGGAATTAAAAGTATGCGCCACCACGCCCAGCTTGTTTATTTATTTTTAAAGATGGTTTAGAGCCCACACTGGCCTTAAACCTGTGATCGCCCGACTTCAGCTCCCCAGTGCTGGAATTACACCGGATTCCCAACACGTGCCACCATGTTCTGCTCCACTACTTTATTTAAATAGCACTCCTTACATGAATCCTTAAAGTTACAGACAGGAATATGAGAAAATTGGTATCGTTCCACAACAATACAGCTGTAAATGGGACTTTATCTTTCCTGTGGGTTGAGGATACAAATTTTTCATTGATGGTAAACAAAAGAGGTTGGAATGTGCGGCTACAGATAGCAATCTATTTCCTGTTGCAGCATAAAGTGCATGGATTCAGCTCATGGGAGTCACTGACACGGCGATGGCAAAGCGTAAGCAACTTTCTTCTCAGTTATCTTCCCTGCCAAACTGCCCCAAGGTGACTCACATTCCTTTAATGAAAGTCACAGTCCTTTTGAGTGGCCTGATCTGTACAGAGCCTCCTTCTCTAGGTACCAATAATTTCTTCCATCCTTTACTACTCCCTTCAGGGAAGATGGGAAAGTTGACTGCAACATTGTACTAACATTTTTTGCTTTTTGAAACATGGCTCACAGGTTTGGAAGTAGTCTCTTTGTTGAACTTTCCTGAAAGCAATTTATGTTTTGCTGGAACGCAGCCACTATGCAATTTATGGTGATGTGTCCTTATGTCCTTAGCAACAATTCCTGCACAAAGCCTAGCTTACAGATGTCAGGGTGTTATGTGTTCATGTGGAGTATACAGTATGTGTGGAAAGGAGGGGAACCCTTTTCCCATATGCCACTGATCTTGCAGCCAAAACTCAGCTGCTCATTTCATGAATGGACCAGAAATTCTGACCATGAGGGATGGGAGCTGGCAGATTAGCTGATCAGGTAGATTCTGTCTCTTTGGAGTTTTTGAGCTTACTTGTTCTTTGGAAGAGTGCCCATAGCTTCTAGTTGCCAGAAGTTTCCAATAGAGTAAAGCTTAGCAGTCAATGTCTGTTATAAACACAAATTTCAGTATATTGATTATTCAGTATGCCTTGCCACTCATACAAATATGATGGCTGCCAGCTGGGCATGGTGGAGCAAACCTTTAATCCCAGCACTCGGGAGGCAGAGGCAGGCAGATCTCTGTGAAATCAAGATCAGCCTGGTCTATATAGTGAGCTCCATGCCAGCAGGGGCTACAAGGAGACCCTGTCTCAGAAAGACCCCCCCCTTAACAAAAAGCCCCAAATATAATGGCTTCAATAATCATCTTTAACTTTTAGGCAAGCATTGTTGCATGTACCTGTAATCCCAGTAGTCAGGGGGATGACGCCACCAGTTTGAGGCCAGCCTGGGTCTGCATAGTGAGTTCTAAGCCAGCTAAGACTTATAGACCCTGTTTCCAAAAAAATAAATAAATAAAGTTAATTTAATTATTAGCCTAATTACAATTCACCTTTCAGATTTATTTTCAATAAACAAAAGGAAAATCAAGACTAAGAGTTGAAATTCTGTTATTTAACTGATGTATAAACACCAACAAGGCTAGGGTGGAAAAGTTCTGGAAATGTGGAGATAAGGCAGTTTATGCCGGCTTCTGGCTATCTCAGCTTCTGACATCTGTAAATAAGCATAGCCATCATTTTTCCAGCAGTTTATTGCATATCAGCCACTAGGTAGTTTAATGATGTTAATTCATTTAATTTTCACAAAAAGGTAGACATTGCCTCCCTCACCGCGAGCTCCACTCTTGAAGAAACTGGGACAAATGTTTAAGTAATTTAATAAATGAAAGAGCTCAAATCTGAGCCTTAGAACCTGTGTTCTTAACACTACACCACGTGACCTTTGTCACACGAACAACCACACAGTGGGTACACAACCTCCAATGTCTTTGTTAGCTCCAAGGCTCAGTGTTTGAGATCTATTAAATTCCCTAGACAGAAGGATAATAAGTCCCCTTGAGTTACAGAGTGCCTTGATTTTGGAGTGCAGGGGATCACTGGTACACAGTTCCAAGCCCATGAATCCACTGGGCCCCTGCCCTTCCCCTGCTTCTATTAAGAGTCATTTCACCATAATGCACGAGCACTGAAATAATGCATGACCACCGTTACTTATGGTTACTTTTATTTTTATTACGTTTTTATTTGTACAAGTGTATTGCTTGCATGTATGTAAGTGCACCCATATTGTGCAATGCCACAGAAGTCAGAAGAGGGTGTTGGAGCCTCTGGAACTGGAGTTACCAATAGTTATTAGCCACCATGTGGGTGCTGGGTCCTGTGCAAGAACAGTTAGTGCTCTTAACTGCTTAGCCGTCACTCCACCCCCACTGTGATCACTTTTAAACTCTGTGCTCATTTTTTTGGGATCTCACCTCAGAAAACACCCTTATACATTATTCCAACTCTAAACACCTTGCCATCCTCAGAGCTGGACCTGTGGAGATAACAAATTTCCACTGGTGACTAAAGGTTAAAATTCTCTGACAACTCACAAAACTGTCATGCTTAGTGCCCAAATATATTTCTTTTGGGGGAATGAGGAGGTGTTGAGACACCCAGGCTGGCCGCCAACCCTCATGCCTTTGCCTCTGAAGTGTTTGGATTACAAGCATACCTCAACATCACTTCCAGTAGTTTATTACCTTTGAATTTTCCTAGTTTGTCCTGTTTTCCCAGTTTCTTCCTCTTAGAATGCCTTCCTTTTAGTATTTGATCTGATTATTCTTTCATTATTTTCTCCTCCAAGTTTTTCCATGCCAACTCATGAAACTCTCAGCTCAGTGAAGAAATTCTGCTGCCTTTTCAATGTCAGTTTACTATGTTTGAGGTCATCTTTGACCCAAAGTTATATAGACACTGTAAGAGTGATGGCATACTGTCTAAAGAGGCCGAGATAGTCTAATTGATTGCATTCAAATGTAACGAGAGAGAGAGAGAGAGAGAGAGAGAGAGAGAGACATTCAAGTGTGGTTTACTATTTTTTAACTAATATAATTATTCTTTAGGGGCTAAATTAAAAATAGCCCCTAGACTAAAAATGATTCAGCCTTCCTTTCCTAATTGAACCAGCATTTACACAAATGTCCCAGCTGAAATAGCACTCTAGACTTTACTCAGTGCTTCATGGAAAATACAAATAAGAAGCCAGATATCCACTCAGCCTGATCATACTTGAGATAAAGAAAGCGTGTTTAAATGTGAGCAGATGGATCCGTTGAACAAGTTTACGAACAAAGGTTTTCATTGATTTCAGGATGAGTGGTTTACATGCCAGTTTCTTTAGATGTGGGGCCAATGCTGAGCTTCACATCTTCCAAAGACAGAAGAAAAGGCAGGACAGCATGTGTTACTGCAAACCTTGTCTAAAATAGCAGCAAAATCATAGTTTCTAACTGAGGCCTCTTTTGGAAATGTCCATTGTTAACTGCTAAATAAAAACAGTTCTTTGAACTCTAGCAGAAACTAGAGTTCCTTCCTTTTATGTCCCAGCTTACTTGAAGCATGAATTGATTGAAAAGCAATCAAATTTGGTTTGGTTCCAACAGTTTTATTATCCAGAACTTTTACTAACTTATTGGGCTTTTCCTCCCTAAAGAATAGTTCAAATTTGTAAGTTAATATATTTAATAAGACTTTGGTAAACATTTTATGTTATGAATTTGCAACAGATCCTAAGTTCACAGGAATGAGCCACCCAGCTTGTAGGGGGTCATATGGGAAGAGGTTGCCCCACACAGAATTAGCTAACCCATCTCAAGTGTGCAGTAACTTAGGATGAACTAATGATAGCGACCTGGTTACTAATGCTGCCCAGAAAACATTGTCTTCCATCTAAAAAATTATTGTTTTTTTCTGACTTTAAAGGACATTAAGCAGGCCATGATGCCACACATCTCTAACCCCAGTGCTTTGGGAGACTGAAGCAAGAGGGTTACATGTTGAAAACCAGCCTGGGATGCACAGGGAACCCCTGTCAAAAATAAATGAGTACATGAGAGAATTAATAAATGATATCGAACCATTTTATTGGGTCCTTAAGTACTGTGGCTACTAAGCCTAGAGAATAAGTCACTTTCAGAAAACCCATAATCTATTTTTCTTTTTGTTGCCAGGGAATGCTTCTAAAAAGTCCCTTTTTATTGGATCACAGAGAATCTTCAAGTATAGTCATTCAGTATAATGCTGCCAAGATTTTCTCCTTGGAATTACCAAAGTGACTTTTAATCCTTATTCTAAAAGTCTGAATCTCTAGGTATGAGAGCCAAACACTGGTATATTTATAGTCTCATTCTCTCTCTCTCCTCTCCTTTCCTCTCTTCCTTTTTCCTCCCTCTACCCCCATTTCATTTCTTTCTGTATTTCATTTTTAAAATATTTTATTATTTTTATTTTATGTGTACAAGTGTATTGCCTGCATGTGTGCGAGTGTACCCCATGTCATGCAATGCTGTGGAAGTCAGAAGAGGGCTTTGGATTCCCCTGGAACTGGAGTTAAGGACAGTTCATAGCCACCATGTGGGTGCTGGGAATCGAACTCAGGTCCTCTGCAAGAGCAGCCGGTGCTCTTAACCTCTGAGCCATCTCTCCAGCCCTTCTTTCTGTATTTCAAAAGGGACTATCTTTCTGTGTATCCAGGCTGGTCTCAGACTTATTCTCCCACCTTAACCTCCTGATCCTGGTAATTACAGTCCTGCACCACAAAGCTCCACTTCATCAGTACTTTTTAAAGCTCTTCAGGTGACTCCAATTACAGACAAGTCTGAGAATCAATGCTAAAAGAAGAAGAAAAAAGGAAGGAAGGAAGGAAGGAAGGAAGGAAGGAAGGAAGGAAGGAAGGAGGGAGGGAGGGAGGGAGGGAGGGAGGGAAGGAAGGAAGGAAGGGAAGGTACGATTTTACATCGTTTTAATGCTAATTAAGCACAGTCCATTTACTGTCCTTGACATTCTTGGTTGAGGTGTCTGTTTCAATGTAAACACAATGTCTCCATTGCCTTTGATAAGATGCCTTTTAGAAAACATGTATTCTCTCATTGAGTCATTTGGTCCCTGTCAGTATTGAAATCTGAAATCTCCTGACTTTCTCAGTAGTAGAGGATCCGATCCCAGGAACAGGGCCCCTTCCTCTCCCAGTCTTTTCTTCACATACTATCATAATTGTCTATCTATCCTTCCTCAGGATCCCTCTCTGAGACATCAATTCCTTAATTATAAGGGTTGAAGAAGACTTGAAGGTCAATCTTCTATAACTTCTTCGTAATTGAACAAGGGCACAGGCCATGCCCCTCTAGGGATCAAATGTTTTAACCTGTCTCGAAGGAGACAAGGGGAGATTTGTAGAGCTGGGAGCTCAGTGGATCATTATCCAAGGGATTTTCAACAATGGTACAGGTTCCCCCTTACGTTGCTGTCAATATCAAGGATTAGCTATCTGATTTTGTATGACAGCTGTGTTTGTCATATCCATGGACAACTGACAGGCTAAACCTCTGGCATCTCTTCCTTTAATGCATCTGTGTCCTTCGCAGTGGAAAAACACGTTCTCAGGTGTTACAGGTTGTTCAGATTGCATTGTTGTCGGTTTCCTGCATCAGCGTGAGTTTGTAGTCTTACCATCATGAAGAATGATCATTAAGGACAGCCAAAACAAGAGCAAGCAGAGTTTATCATAAGTAAAGAAATCCCTCACTTCAGCTAGGGGGACTCAAACACGACTTGCTCCACATTGAACATTTTAACAAGTTATTGATTGCCTAATATCGTCTGAGTTATATGCGTCAAATCTGGCTGGCTATTCGAACAGAAAGCCATGTAGCTCCCTTTAGTCATAACCCTGGAATTCGGGCCCAGTGTGGGTCTCACCTCTCTGAGGAAAGCCATAGAAAGCATGCATTCTGCTCTCAAATGCTAACTTCGCATAGAGATGGAATAAGAAAGTGTTTAAAACTGAAATCACATGTTCTGTTAACAACAACCAGAATTTAAGAAATTGAAAGATGTATGTGGAAAATTATTAGACAGTTAAAAAAAAAAAGTCGGACCTTAAAGAGGATTTTTAAAAATGAGCAAAAATTAGTCAATGATTCTCTATGCTGACCTGAAGATCTTAAATTTTTAAGCCTTCCTGGGTTCTACCCTTGGAGACCATGATTTAATTGCTCTGGTGTGGGGCCCAGGCTACTTTTACAAAAATCCCTAGGTAGTTTATTGTGCAGGCAGGGGCAAGAACAGTAGAGTAAGACCACACTGAAGAAGAGGGGAAGAAATTTAGCAACCCGTGGTAAGCCAGGCATGGTGGCACATGTCTTTAATTCTAGCACTCTGGAGGCAGAGGCAGGCTGATCTCTACAAGTTCCAGACTGCTCTGTTCTACATGGTAAGTTCCAGATCAGGCAGGGCTACATAGTGAGACCCTGTTCAAACAAAACAAAACAAAAAATAAAGATTACTTATTGTTTATAGGATGTTAGTCATTGAACTAGGTTGTGGTCAGGCAAAAATGATAAATGATATTTGAAGTTTTCCATCTATTAAAGACTCATGCATGAACAAGTTATTATGACTCAAGGTGATACCTGTATATTTATACGTCTCCTGTGCTTCACCACACACTATAGGAGGATTCTTTCTTTCTTTCTTCCTTTCTTTCTTTCTTTCTTTCTTCTCTTTCCTTCCTTCCTTCTATCCTCCCTCCCTCCCCCCTCCCCTGTTATTCCTTTTCCCACTGTCCTCTCTGGTCACCTTGGAGAAGGTTGTTAGCAGTGTCGCAGCTGAGAAAATAATATCCTGAAGACAAACACATGGGCATACTAAGAGGCCTGAGACACTCCCTCAAAATCAAGGTTGCTGTAACCTTATCCCGTTTCTCTCTTGCAAGTACACGAGATGCTCCATCTGGAATCCTCTTGTCTATACTAAGATCAGACTTGTAAACAGGAGCAGGACTTCACTCATTACCACCTTGGAAATATGGTGAGGAATGCAGCTTTCAAGATAAGGTCCACCTACTGGCTCCATTTATTTTCCCTTTCAAAGTTATTAGCTTTCTTTTTCTTTCTTTCTTTCTTTCTTTCTTTCTTTCTTTCTTTCTTTCTTTCTTTCTTTCCTTTCTTTCTTTCCTTCTTTCTTTCCCTCCCTCAACACTGGATAACCAACTCCTGAAAGCAAAGAGCAACTTTTCAAGTGAGAATCAACAGACTGATTTCAGTGGATGAGGGGCTGAGAAGGAAATTCAAGTTTCATGGCTGTCCTTTGCGTCTCCACCTCACTTGATATTTTCCAGGGCCAGTAAAGATGGTGCAAGAATTGAGGATGTGCCTGTTAGCATTTACCACAGGCATGTGAACATCTAATTATTGTGATGGCCAGATCATAGAATACTGAAGCACTTATTAGAAGTGCTGATTTCTTTATTACTCAGCGCTGTTGTGCTGCTGAGTTGTATGAATCTGGTAACTAAGCAGTTAAGAAATACACATATCAATGACTAATTTAGTCCAGTATATTCTATAGATTTTAGTTACACAGTTTGTTGGATTAGGATGTTTTCAAATTTACCATAATGTTTTCAAACCTTTTCATGAAATATTTATTGAAGTCAGGCATTTAGGACTGGGAATGCACTTCATTTGGTAGCATGCTTGACTAGTATGAACAGAGCCCCGAGTTTCAATCCCAGTATCATACAAAGCCAGGCATAATAGTTGATGTAGGTTTGTAATCCTAGTACTCTGGAGTGAAGACAGGAGAAGGATCCAAAGTCATTTTTGACTATATATCAAGTTGGAGGCCAGCCTAAGCTACAAGAGACCCTGTAAAAAAATAAATATTAAACAAACAAATGAATAAATAAAAGACATTTGGCTATGGATATGCCTCAGTGGTATACCACTTACTTAGCATGCTAGAGACCCTGGATTTGGTTCCCAGCACAGCCAAATGAATGAATGAATGAACACATTTAAGGGAAAATTTTTCAGTGAAATGTAGATGTCATTATTAAAAATGTACACTATCATACTGAAAAGGATGGCATTTGGGGAAAATTGATTTCTAATTTACAGCAAGTTGTCTTTTTAAAAATCAGACCACATGGGCTGTTCTTCCAGAGGACCTGGGTCCAAGTCCCAGCACCCATGTGGTGGCTAACAATCATTTGTAAGTTCAGTTCCAGAGGATCCTATGCCCTCTTCTGGCCTCTGTGGGTATTGTACATATGTGGTGCACTTACATACATGCAGGCAAAACACTCATGCACATTCTAAAAAAAAATCAAACCCCAGAAGGGCACAGTCTAATTCAATTTTAAAATCTGTCATGCATGATGAGCAAGAGTTGTGTGGTTTTGTTTTGTTGAAGCAAAATCTCCCTGTAGCCCAAGCTGATTTGGAATTCACTATGTACACCAGGCTGGCCACAAACTCACAGAGATTTATCTGCCTGCCTCTGCTGGATTAAAGGCATGTGCCCCCCCCACCACCTGACCAAGAATATTACTTTTCTGTAGGAGGATTATTTGTGATGTGTGTGTGTGTGTGTGTGTGTGTGTGTGTGTGCATGTGCACATACACTCACATTAAGCCTTTCTTTAAACCTCAGGGTTTGGTTGTAGCTTGGTGGTAGATGCACAAACCCAGTGTGTACAATGCCTGGGTTGGATCCCTAGCACCGTGGGAAAACAAGAAGCAAAACCAAACCCCAACAGCCAGGGCTGCACATTTTGGAATGCTTTCAGACAGCAGAACACCCACAGCAATGCAATCTGTCCTCTTTCTTTAACTTCCTCTTTACAGTGTGTCCTCAGCTGATCCTTGATCTTTATTTAGCCTGGTAACCACCACCATTGCAGGCAGAGGCCATAGTACTCCCCATTCATGAAATGACCCTCGCTCTGAGCCCTATCATCTATGTACTTCAACTGCTTAGACTTCGCCTCTATTTTTTTAGCTTAGAAATAAATATCTAGGAAATAGGTTGTTCATTTTCCTAGCCAGGAAAAAAATGTACATGTCTCATCTGTACCACAGACAAAATGTAGATGGATTAAATAGAGATTTTCTTGTTTTGCAACTGACATATGGGCAATACTTAATACTTGAAGGGGAAAAAAAATCCCAAACACTTTACAAAATTTGAGTAAACATTAACTTTCCTGAAGTTAGTTTCAAATAAAGCTCTCAGCATTGAGACTTTTGTAAAACTGATTAGTTCTCATCAAGACTAAGGAAACATTTTTTTTCCCCTGGAGGAAAATAATTTTTATGAGATTTTATAGGATTTGCTATGCTCCCCAGACAGGACTCAAACTCCTGAACTCAAAGAACCTTCTGCCTCAGTCTTCCAAGTAACTGGACCTGAAGTCCATAGCAGCACAGCTGGAAGTTAATTTTTCAGAGGGACTCTACGGAGACATTTCTTTTATAGTAAGAGTACCTGTTGTACATCCATAAATGTTACTCATAAAGTTAGTTTAATCTTGGTAAGTACAAATTCATGGAAGTAACTGATGAGTTTCTGGTTGGGGGAGAAAAATCTACTAAATACCAAATATTGAAAAAACTATCAAGCCCACACAGATTTAAGAGACACACACAAACATGACCAGTCAAGAAGGGTTGGTTTATATTCTGAGATACAAATGGAGAAAAATTATGCAGTAATGTGCCCAGTTTGGGCTTCTACACTTGCATGAAAATGCTAATTTAAATGCATCCTATGAAGTTAAATATTTAGAAGCTGGTATCTTTAGAAACCCACAATTTTTGCATACCAAAGCAAATAATGAAAACAGAGGCTTCTACTTGGTCATTTGTTTCCATTTTCCTAAAATGCCAAGAGTGGATGGTTTTGTCCATGATTGGACCAAATGAGTTATCTTTATCTGTTGGAACTGTACTCATGTGGGTGTGGCAATAGAAATATAAGCAGGGAAAAAGAAAAAAAAATGGGTTTGTTTCTTTCGGATCTATTACCTAATATCATGAAGAATACTTGACAGATGCTTTGCATTTTTAAAGCTTGTTTTTTAGTGAATGGGTGGGGGGGGGTGCGCGCATGTGCGCATGCCTGTACCATGTGTATGAAGATGCCTAAGGAGGCCAGAAGGTCTCCCTGAAGCTGGAGTTACAGCCAGCTGTGAGCAGCCTATGGTAGGTGTTAGGAATCAAACTCAGGTCGGTCCTCTGGAAGAGCAGTGGGTACTTCTAACCACTAAGCCATCTCTCTAGACACAGGTGCTTTGCATTTTTAAAATCATTTAATAAAATCATCTGTGGGATTTATAATATTTTTCCCACTTGCTAAGGATGAGGTAAACAAGGTTTTAAGGGCATTCCCAAGTTTCTTCCATTTTTAAACTCAATGGTAATTCATTTTTGCATCTATTTGATGTCAGAAAGATGAAGGTAGCACATTTCAATTTCTCTGCTTTAGGAGACATAATAGACACTTACTTTATGGCTAAACCCTGATACTTAATTGTACCTCTCACTTCTAAAATATCTTGGGAGGAGCAATGTGTTTTGCTCAGACTCCCAGGAAATCTTGAAATGTTTGGAAAGCACTGGGTATCTTAGCTTTCTGAAGAAGTAGTGATTGTGGTCACTCCTAAATTCAAGTCCAGATAGTTCCAGCAACTGAGCGCAGAGCCGACTCATGCTGGCTGTCAACCAGTCCCCACAGTCTCAAGAATTGGCATGAAGCTGCCAGTATTTCTTCACAAAGTGGATTTTAATAAGTGTTGGTTCCTAACATCACAGTAGTTGTAAATGTCAATAAACTTTCTACAAGGGAAGTAGAAGTGGAAAGTTTTATTTGTTACACATTTTATTGCTCCTCTTGGTTAGCATGGGCAATTCCCTGAGGCATATAATCCCTAAGTGCTTAGCTGTTAATGAATATAAGTAGCAATTAACTAGTCATTTTCAAAACCATAAATAATTGTTCTTTTCAAATCTCATGCTTATGGAAAAAAGTACAAAAGAACTGACGTAGCAAAAAAAAATACTTATTAACTCAGGTTGAAATTGAAGTTTAAAACCTCAGTAATTTATACCATCCTAGGACATTGCAGATCTATTCAATTAATCTGATAACAGTAGATTTTATCTGGATTGACAGCCATTCGTCAATAGTTTTTTCAAAGTATTCCATTAAGAAGACAAGTTCTCAGGCTGGGGGTGGTGGTACACACTCCTTAATCCTAGCAGTACTCTGGAAGCAGAGATACTCTGATCTCTGGGAATTGAAGGCCAGTTCCCTGCTTCTACCTAGTGAGACCCTGTCTTTAAAAGGCTTATAGGGCAAGGTGGTACATGCCTGCAATCCTAGTACTTGGAGGCAGAGGCAGAGGGAAGGGAGTCTAAGGTCATCCTTGACTTTGTAGCCACTTGGAGGCCGACATGGGCTACATGATGCTGTTTCAAAACACACACACACACACACACACACACACACACACACACACAGACTACATGATGCTGTTTCAAAACACACACACACACACAAATCGTGTGTTCTCTTTTCTTTTTAACCTTCTCTGGTCTGTCAGATTCCTCTTTCCAGGTTTGGAATGACCTTGATAAATTTAAAGGGTACTGGTCAAATATTTTATAACATTCTTGGTTCTGGGCTTCCCTGATCTTTTTCTTTTTGTTAGATGGAGGCAGTAGGTTTGGGGAGAACACCCTAGAGATCAAAAGCCACAGTCATCACATACTATCAGAGGTTAATCATCAGTGAAACAACACTGACCACTTGGCCAAGTCAGAGTTCACCAGTTTTCTCTACCCAAAAATAACTTTAGAAGCAGAGTCACCACCACTATGAGCTGTTCATACTCTAAGGGGAAAGGGGGAAGACTCAACATCTTTTGCAAAACTTACCCAGAAATGCTTGCCTCATTTTTCTATAACAAGGATAATCAACAGAAATCAAGTTACTAATTTTTTTCTCATATTATGAAGATGGAGAGCATTTCTTCTAATTTATCTGCACTGCATAAAATAAACACTTTGACTCAAGAGAGAATGTAAAATCAGAAAGAAAACAAAGTGTAAAGACAGGTGAAATGTTTGTCTAATCATGCAGCTTTTTTTGTTGTTTGTGTGCATGTGTGTTTGTTTTGAGACACGGTCTTATGTAGCCCAAGTAGGAAACACCATCCCCAGCTAATTACATCCCTCTTTAGTATAAACCTTGGGATTTTTTTTTCCTGCTAGGTAGCTCAGGCTGTCTTGGAATTATTATGTAGCCCAGGCTGACTTCAAATTCATAGCAGTCTTCCTCCTTTAGACTCTTAAACACTGGAATTACAAGTCTGCCACTACTCCCAGCTAATATCAGGATTTTGAAAATGCTTTTAGTATAGTGTGTCTAAAATGGAACTATGGCCTTTAACCCCAGCACTTGAAAGGAGGAGGCAGGAAGAGCTGTCTTGGAATTATTATGTAGCCCAGGCTGACTTCAAATTCATAGCAGTCTTCCTCCTTTAGACTCTTAAACACTGGAATTACAAGTGTGCCACTACTCCCAGCTAATATCAGGATTTTGAAAATGCTTTTAGTATAGTGTGTCTAAAATGGAACTATGGCCTTTAACCCCAGCACTTGAAAGGAGGAGGCAGGAAGATCTCTGTGAGTTCAAGGCCAGCCTCATCTACATAGTGAGTTCCAGGCCAGCTCAGGCTACAGGGAGACCCTGTCTCAAAAAAGACCATAAATAAATAAATAAATAAATAAATAGTAAAAAGGAACTGTGGTGTATACTGACTCATGCCTGTAATCCCAGCATTGAGGAGATGGAGGCAGGAGGACTGTGAGTTCAGGGTGAGCCTGTAATACAAATAAAGAGTTCTTGGTTAGCCTGGCCTACATAATGAGACCTTATCCCAAAATAAATAAATAAAATAAAATAAAGTGCAATTGGGGAGGTATTCAGGAGTGACAGAAGGAAAAGTAGGCAAAAGCTGAAGTTAAATAAAATCCTCAAATTTGCTTCAAATTTAAGGGGCTACAAAAAATTTATCACTCTTAGTATTTTATAAGATACAATAACATTTTGGAAGAAATGCTAACATACATAGATCATTTATTCATTTATTTTCTTATCAATTCAATACATATCTATTGATCACGCAGATATTTTCCTGGGTGCCTGGGGTGAAGAATGAACAGGCTTGTATGGTAAGTGCTTTTATAGAGGTGAGCCATCTTGCCTGTCCTGAAGTTTTTTTTTTTAGTTAGTTTGTTTTTTAAGAATACAGCTTTAGCTGGGTGTGATGGCATGCAGGGAGGTAGTAGCAGGTAGATCTTTATGAGATCAAGGCCAGCCTGGTCTACATAGTGAGTTCCAGGCCAGCTAGGGCTACAGGGAGACCCTGTCTCAAAAACTCCAAAGAAGAAGAAGAAGAAAGAAGAAGAAGAAGAGGAAGAAGAAGAAGAAGAAGAAGAAGAAGAAGAAGAAGAAGAAGAGGAAGAGGAAGAGGAAGAGGAAAAGGAAGAGGAAGAAGGATTATTCAGATTTGTTGGGGCTGGCTCAGCGGTTAAGAGCACTGGTTGTTCATGCAGAGGACATGGGTTTGATTCCCAGCACCCACAGGGAAGCTAACAACTGTCTGCAAATCCAGTGCCAGAGGATCAGATGGCCTCTTCTGACCTCCTCTGCATGACACGGGTATACTTACGTACATTTAGGCAATACACTCATAAACATAAAATAATAAATAAATATTTTAAAACTTCAGTTTTGTGATTAGTGAAGTGTTGGTTTATTAATAATATGAAATAACTTCTTCATAAACATGATAAATAAACTGTAACAAAATTAAACTGACTTGGACTGGACTTGGTGACACACACCTTTAATCCTAGCACTTGGGAGACAGGCAAATGGGTCTCTGTGAACTTGAGACTAGCCTAATCTACACTGGGAGTTCTAGGCCAGCCAGGACAACATAGTAAGACCCTGTCTCAAAAACAAACAAACAACAAACAAAACACACACAAAATTTAAAGTGACCTATGATTACTACTTAATCATGTAATTATCAATAACATTATTATACAATTACTAATTTATTCAATGTTGGTCTTACAGCTATTTTTACAAATAGTTCCGTTTTAAAAGGAAAGATGAAATATATGCATAATTCTTTAGAAATAATAAGGAAATCAATTTTTTATTTTAACAAAAGAACTTGGTTGTTATCTTTTGTCTACTTTCTGTAATACATAGAATTGAGCTATATACATCTCCATGAAAATTACATGCAATTCACTGATAAAATCTGATTGAAGTGGATATAACTGACTAATGACAATGTCTCACTGATTTGCTTAGCTGGCTCTGGGCTGTTTTTTTTTTTATTTTGCCCTCGGGTAGCCGACACACCTAAATATTCCACTAGGAAGGTATCTGAACTGTTCTAACAAGCTGTTCTGAATCGGAAGTAAACCAAATGAGGCAAAAACAAGAGTCTTCGTCATCGAAGAATGAGTCACTAGGTAGACCTGGCTACTCCCTGATATCCACCTCATTTTTCTTGTAACATTGAATTTATAGACAAATCAATTACATTTCTTTTGGTAAATATGGCCCCTACTCAGTTACTCTGCCAGATGTTGTGCAAGATACAGCAGCATTCATGCTCAAATTTACCCTGGAGGCATATATAATTTAGAGGAGTCAGACAAGTACAAGAACAATTTCAAAACACGAGGACAAACGTAGAATGATAGATGTCATGTTGTGCATCCTAAGAGGTTCTTGATTCAGCTTTTCATAACCAGAAAGGACAGTCAAGAGGAGGTAATCCAAGCTTAGACCTTAAAGTCGATTGAATTTACCCAGCATAGGTCACCATTGTCCTCCACTGTGCTTAGTAAAGTGGTCAGTTCTCAGTCTTCTTACCTATTACCAACCCTCACTTGCTTACACATCTTGATATAGCTTTCTTCACTTGTAGAAGACAATCACATTTTCTTGGCTTTCTTACCATGTATGTCACCCCATTCTCTTTATTTCTTACATATTCTGAAGAACATTTTGCATCTATGGACCCAATCTTTGGATTGCTTTTCTTTCAACTTTCCATCCCTTGATTTTACATCTGGTTTTGTGATCTTATACCTGATCCATATGCTGTTTTCTAGATTATATTTCCAGCCAGCCCAATCTTTTCCCCTCTATCCATGATCGTCCACTAAAAAGCATACTCACTTCAACTACAAATAGACATTGAAAACTTAACATACTCAAAAGTAAACATCTGGCCAGGTATCATGGTCCACACCTTTAATCCCAGCACACGGGAGGTAGAGGTAGAAGTTAACCCAAGTTGGCCACATGGGGCCCACTGGGCTACATCACAAAACTCCTTCTCAATCCCCATACCCACAACAGTAAACTTGCAACAGTCCATGCTAATATCTGCCTACTATGTAGCTTTTTCCAATCTCTATTTATGGTACTCCAGCTCATGGTACCATACTTCACGTTACTCAGGACCAAAAAAATCTTGTAAACTTTGATCCTTTTCTTCATCTTTCACCTAACATAACATAAATTCATTAACAAATCATGTGACTCTTCCTTTAAATATATTCATAGCCGAGTGACACATATGCCTTTAATCCCAGCACTTGGGGGGCAGAGACAGGTGGATCTTTGTGAGTTCAGGCCAGCTGGGGCTACAGGAAGACTCTGATTCAAAAAGACCAAAAAAAAAAAAAGAGTTTAAAATATATCCATAAGAGAGGGGTTGGAGAGATGGCTCTGTGGTTAAGAGCACTTGCTGCTCCTGCAGAGGGCTTGACTTTGTTTCCCAACACCCACATCTGGTAGCTCATAGCTGCCAGCTGCTTGTCACTCCAGCTCAGGGGGTCTAATGCCCTCTTCTGATCTCCGTGGGTACTGACACACATATGACATATAGAGACACACACTCATACACATAAATAAAAATAAATACAATGAAAATAAATAAGTAAGAACCTGACTCAGTGGTGGATGCCTTTAGTCCCAGCACATGGGAGGCAGTGGCAGGCAGATCTCTGTGAGAC
The DNA here is from genome assembly GCF_000622305.1 of Nannospalax galili. NCBI lineage: Eukaryota > Metazoa > Chordata > Mammalia > Rodentia > Spalacidae > Nannospalax > Nannospalax galili. The sequence goes on from NW_008360303.1 coordinate 7,075,581, forward strand.
TGAGGCCAGCCTGGACTACAAAGTGAGTTCCAGGCCAGCTAGGGCTATAGGGAGACCCTGTCTCAAAAAACCAAAATAAAACAAAATGAAATTTAAATTGAGTAAAATATATCCATGGTGGAGTTCCTAACACCATCACTGGTAAGCAGAACCACTTCACATCTCATCTGCATTATTCTAATGGCTCCTTAATTTGCCTGCTCACTTTCCCCTTTCTCACCACCTTTCACTGACAAAGAAGACGGCTGCTGTTGTACTCTGGTTTCAGCACAGTCTCCCATTGCCATGGCTCCCCATTTCATCAGGAGAAAAGCCAAAGCTAAGAAGACTCTATGACATGGCCCCATCTTGCCTCTCTGACCTAAGCTCTTTCCAGGCTCTGCTCTGTACACTTTGCTCAGCCATCATGGTGTCTTTGATTCTCCTGAAATTTGACAAGGCCAAATAATTGATTTCATTATGGATGAGTGAAGGAGATTGTAGCAGGAGGCCTCCAAAGATGGCTTGGACCCAGAGCCCTGGGATTCAGTGAGAATTCACTTCACTTCTTGGTCTGCAAATAGCCCGCCAAAAGGAGCCCACACCTCCGTACAAAGCTGCAACAGGAGATAAGAAATTAGGTTTATACCTAAAATTATAACTTAGGCCAGCAAGGATATGGTGAAGCATTCACTAAAAATGAATGTAGATGAAGGTCAGCTTTGGAGCTGGTAGGACAAGCAACAGAGACCATAGTTATAAAAATGTTTAATTTGGTCTCTGAGTCATTTATATGTCAAGAATCATTTGATATATGAATTTGGAGCTTAGAAGGAGAGTTCTGATGTACACTTACATTGGGGAGCCACCAACTCAATTACTTAGTAATTGCAGCCATGAAATGAGACATGGAAGGGGTGCTTTTAACAAAAGCTTAGCTATGAAGCCCTTAAAAAAAAAACAAGAAATAGACAATATCCTTACCCATTGCCTCTGTATTCATGAATTCAAACAACCACAGATGACAATCTTGGAAAGTCAGGACATGAACTTCAGACTCCAGATCACTGTCCTACTGTCTCTTCTTTTTATTAATAAGATGGGTTTTAGGCATCATTTCTTCAAACAACTCTTTCAAAGACCATGAGTATTTCTCTCCCTGTACCTTAGCTGGGTCATATGTCCACTCCTAAATCAGGCTCCTGAATTGGTCTTTGTCATTGAAGGGTGAGTCACTGACTGATACTTGTTTCACCTGGCTAGTCTTGCTATACATCCTTTTATTTTAACCTGGGAAGAGTGAGCTTTCACTGGTAGTGGGAAATGGGATAGGTTCCCTTATATGCAGTGTCAGTTGGCATTTGAAAAGAAAGAGTCTCTTAAAAAAAATAAAAGGCTGGAGCAATGGCTCAGTGGTTAAGAGCACTGGCTGCTCTTGCAGAGCACCCACGTGGCAGCTAACAACTGTCCGTAATTCCAGTTCCAGGAGATCTGACAGCCTCCTCTGTTCTCCATGGACATTGCACAACACGGGTGCACTTACATACATGCAGGAAATACACCCATACACATAAAATAAAAATAATAAAATATTTTTAAAATAAAAGTAAGTAAAAATAAAAGGTAGATCTTGATTAAGTGATTCCATTGTGTAAAAACAAATATCCATTTATCTGTGGTGTTTAGAGAGGGTCTTGTTACATAACAAAACAAAAAATGTTTTAAAATTATAAATGTGTCACATTCCCTGAATGGATTTGAATCCTCTCAAACTCAGAACTTTGTTTCATCACCTCACGGGCCTCCATGAGCAATGAATGGCCAGTGGTGTCGAATGAAGGAGAGTGAGAATAGTCCACTAGTGATCCTTAACTTTTAAAAAATAAAAATGATGAGATTTACACATTAAGGTGAGAATTTTATAAGTTAATATTTCATATGAAATCAGAAAGCTCCTTCTACCCAATAGGCACAGCACCTGTGATTTAATGAGATTCACATTCTAGACAAAATTGGGCATAAGAATCAGAAAAGCATTCTGCCACGATAGATCACCAAGGTGCAGCACGGTCTTGTGAATCACCACACAGTGTCCATCTGAATCATCACTGACCAAAAGCCCAAGTATGCCTAGGTAGAAATAGCAGTTTCTGAACAGCTAGGAGGGGTGGGAGTGGATGAAGACTAAGAGTAGCAGGCAGGCTTCTGCCTAGTTCAAACTAATCGTGATCCATAAACGTCACTATACAGTTCATCGAAGCAGGCCCTATCATGTCCTGAATTCAATTTTGGTCAAACAGGGCTGATGCTTATTTTTCTGCTTAACAGTCAGTTGTGCCACTTCCCATTCTAGAATCAGCAAGATCTCTAGAACTCATTCATTTGCCTTTGCATTTACTCATGCATCATGGATTCAACAGATGCCAGTTTCATCCCAGGCGCCAGGAGTTCAGACCAATGTGTGCGTCTTTGTTTTCAAGCACTTCACAATCTGGTCCAGCACCTTAAGATCCAGTTGTGAATGATTTTAACTGGATGGTGTCCATCTAATTAATTCACTGCTCTTTAAAGTTTCATTCCTCTGAGCGTGTATAATTAATAAAAGCCTCTAAATTTTCTGGTCTCTCCAACTTTATACAAAAAGCAGTGTAAAATGACAAATGTATAATGCTAGTTTTAAAACAGTGGTCTTATTTCAGTAACTATAAAATTAATTAGAAACAATTACCTTTTATTTTGTAAAAGAAATACAGTCGTGCATTGTGACTTACACACCTATCATCCCAGCAGAGTCCAAGGCAAGAGGATAACTTCAAGCTAGAGGCCAACGTAGGACACAATGTGAGATCCTGTTTCGGGAAATGGGGGGAAGGAGGGAGAGGAGGAGGAGAGGGATGAGGAGAGGGGCAAAGAGGAGGGAGAAAGAAGGAGGAAGGTAAGGAAGAAAGGGAGGGAGGGAGAGAGAGGGAGAGAGGGAGGAAGGAAGGAAGGAAGGAAGGAAGGAAGGAAGGAAGGAAGGAAGGAAGGGAAGGAAGGAAAGGAGGGGAAAGGATGAAAGAGAGGCATAAGTCAATGGAAGTTGTACCCTTGAACTATTTTAGGTATGTAAAAATATTTTGTAAATAAGGTTCATAATGAATAGAAAAATATGCAAGAGAAGCATTAAATGAGTGACTCTAGGCAGACCCAGAGATAAAACAAATATTGCAAGCCAGGTGTGATGGCACACATTTTAATTCTACTGGAGAGAGACTCAGGTGGATCTCTGTGAGTTTTGAAGCCAGCCTGGTCTACATAGCAAGTTTCAGGTCAGCTGGGGCTACACAATGAGACCCTATTTAAATATATATATAGTCAGTATACCAGCCTACTTTTGGGAAAATTTTTTAAATCTCTTAAATATAAAGAAGGCTATTTCAGTGAAATTATTAATCTAAATCAAATATGTTTATTTAATTTCTTGTTTCCTAAGTAAGTTAACATGAGTATTTTTGTGCTTCCAAAGTTCAAATAACCATTCATATTTTCCATGGTTACCAGTAGTCACAGCCAATTAACTGTGAGTTAACAATTAATTCACAAGATGATCATGTTCCTCCTACCCTGTTCTCATGTATTTACCTAATAGCACAACTGCCTTATAATCTACTTAGGTCATTATCCTCATTCATTTGCTTAAACAATATCACTGAGATTAAATATATATAAGGCAATATGCAAAAGCTGTTTTGTTGTCAACAAGCCCACACTTTAGAAGATGCAAGAAGACATGAAATCACATTGCCTCAAAATCCTGTGTCACATTAGAGACACCATGAGAGAGATGCAATGCATGATATGAGTTGGAGAGAGAGCAGGTGCCTAATGAGGGTAACAGGGAACAGAGGAGCTTTGAGGAGGTTCTGGTGTTTAGCACAGTCTTAATATATGCAGGGCAGAGACAAATGAAAGATAGTATAGTCTGGGGACAAGCATATTGTGAAAAGATGAGGCATTTTAGGTTGGTAAGAATATGAGAGAGAGAGAGAGAGAGAGAGAGAGAGAGAGAGAGAGATTTGAAAGAAAAACTTGGGCCAGGAATCAGTTATCTGGTATTAATAGCATAATCAATTAATGGTGTTTTGAATCTAAGTAATAGATAAAGAATCTGATAAAGAGTAATAAATAATTGAAGAAAAAAATGATCCCAAGTTCAAAGAAAACTAGACCTAACTGGTAATTAAAGAAACAGAGAATCTCTACTCCACTAATTATAAAGCACCCCTTCCCTTCCCGCCCATCAGCAATGGCTTTAAAATGTGCAAGCCAGAAATAAAAGAACTGTCACAAATCACTCAAGATGTGCCATGTTAGGTGTGGTTGGGACGGGCTTTCAGAAGTCTCCTTTGCTTGCCAGAAATACATTCATACTACAATTATTTTAAATCATTGCCATATCTACATGACAGAACTCGTCTGCATGATTCAGTCTATGAGTCATGGCAGCCCATGGCGTGACCAGCACATTTACAATATGAATAATTTAATATTTCCATCTCTAAAGGGGATTCTTCACAGTGGGGCATCCATGTCACAGTCTCTCATGCAGCCACTGAAAATTATTTAGAAATACACCTGTTGACTGGGAAGAATTTCTACAAGGCAGTTGTAGAAATAACCAGTTATTGAGTAACTGCCATCTCACTACTATCTTTTTTTTCTGTTCTTTACCAGTTGAAAGCACAAACATAGTCCCCTACAACCACAAATTATGGAGTCATGTTTTTCACGTTTGGTGAAGTTGTAGGGGCAAGCCCACTCGGAGTGCAGTGGATAAAATTCATTCTGGGAAAACCACTATCCTGAGCATGGCATCTCTCTCTCCCGCCAGGTAAGCACTGATTCTCTTATATCATATAACAATACTGGAGCAACGAAACCTTCAGATAGACCTGAAAGTTGACAGAACCAGGATTTCAGGTTGGGTTTGTTAAAATCTCTATGTGGCTGCTCATCACACTTTCATGACCCCAAATACTACCACACCACCATTAAATGCCATGCACTAAAATGTATACCTCCAGAGCAGTATGAGTTTTTGATTAAGTGTAAGATATCAGGATATTTTGTTGTTGTTTGGTTTTGGTTTTGTGGGGAGGTTTGTTTGTTGTTTGATTGTTTTCATTTAGAATTCTTTCGGGGTAAAGATACAGAGCTGAGTGCATCTATCACTTTGCAGGAGAGAGTTTTAGACTGTGCTTGGTTAAAAAGTATTTTATCTTCTCTACTTGCTCCCATTTTCCCTTATATTATTTTTCTCCTTCTATTTTAACCTACGGTTGAAATACAGTACTTTCTATAATTTCTATCTACTTCATAGCAAGAGTATTTTTAACTTCCTAGTATAATTTTTTAAGTTCCTAGAATAATTTCATTTTAGTAATTAACAGGCCTGGAACTATGTAATAGACAAAACACAAAAGGCATACATAGTTTAAATGTGTTCATTCCCTAGCCCTTTCCTAGCTTTAGGGCAAATGCCTGCAAAACTCAGAAAGAAAGGGGAAGAGGGGACTGGTCACCATTCTGTCTCTCTATCTAGTCTGTAATTATCTGTGTGCCATTGATTTCTGGCCTGGTTGAACTGCGCTCAAATATGCTCTAAATAAGTTCAATGCTGGAATTTCATTGAAATTTGCTTATGGCCCAAGAGTAAGCTGATTTTTTTTAAAAAAAAAAATTCTCTTTGGCCAGGTCTAGTGGCACAGGACAGGCCTGTAATAGTAGCTACTAAAGAAGACAGAAGCAAAAGGATCCCAAGCTCAAGGCCAGCCTACAACTTGGTGATATCCCAAAGTAAAATATGGAAAGGACACTGGGATGTAATTCAGTGGTAAAGTGCTTACCTAGCATGTGTAGGGCCTGCATTCACTCCCCAGGAATTAAAAAGTAATAATAAAATAAAATCTCTGGCCTGCATGTCCATGATCCCAGCTAGCCTGAGCTACATGGTAAGACTCTATCTCCAAACTAAACAAGGCAAATTGAATTTTTTCTCCATTACTAGAAAAGAATGTATGTTCTACAAATATTAGGTGCTCTATTCCCCATGACATAGGTGGAGAGTTGTTTTTGTTGTGAGGCAAGTCTTACTTTGTAGTTCAGGTTGGCCCAGAACTACAGATTCTCTTGCCTTAGCCTCCTGACTCAGATTACAGTTCAGTGGCACTGAACTCCAGAGAAGGTTGAGTTTTTAATAATGTTAATATCTTTTAAAATTCTTTCTACCTAATTCTTTTGATTATTGATGCAGTTACCTTAAATTACTATAGTTGTACACTTGCCCACTTTTTTCTAACACCTCCACAAAATTTGGCCTTATGTATTTTGAAGGTATGTTACTAAATACTTTCAAATTCATGTGTTTTTATGTGCTGTTTTTTGGGAGGAAGAAGTTGAAACAAAGTCTCATATAGCCCAGGCTAGCCTCAAATTTTCTGTGTAGTCAGAAATAAACTTTAATTCCTGATCTTCCTGCCTCCACTGAGTCCTGGGATTACAAGCATGTACCACAAACTTGGCTATTGTAAGCATTTATATCATAAGCAGTACACAGATTTTATAATTTTATCCAATTTTATATTCCCTGTCTTTTAATTAGAATACTCAATGTAATTACTGATATATTTGTATTAAAGAAACATGATCGAGCCAGGCACTGTGGCTCAAATCTCTAATCCCAGCACTTGGGAGGCTGAAGCAGGAGGATCACTGAAAGTTCAAGGCCAGTCTGGGCTACACTGTGAGTTCTAGGACAACCTGGGACAATATGAGGTCTTGTCTCAAAAAATAAATAAAAAGAAAAAATAAAAAACAAAAAAAAAATAAAAAGAAACACAAGCTTGAGGGGTTGGAGAGATGGCTCAGTGGTGAAGAACACTGACTGTTCTTGCAGAGGACCCAGGTTTGAGTCCCAGCACCCACATGGCAGCTAACAACTGTCCGTGACTCCAGTTCCAGGGGATCCGACGGCCTCTTCTGTCCTCTGCGGGCATTGCATGATATGGGTGTGCTTATCTACATTCAGGCATAACGCTCATACACATAAAGTGAAAATAATAAATGAAATATTTTTTAAAAAGAAAAGAAACACAAGTTTGAACAAAATATGCTTTATATGTTTGACTTAGAAATAACATATATTATGAAGTTTCTCCAAACTTTTCCACAAACTGAAAGTGAACTTTCTCATGTAATCTAGTCTATTAGATAATGGGTAAACTGTCTCAAATAAGGTTTGTCCTTCTCACTATTCCCTGGTTCATACAATCATAGTACCTCCTTTAATAGTTTCATCCCCGCTCCTATGAATTCACCCATCTATTCCTCACTATTACAGCCTCCATCAACAGAACAACACGTGGATCAGTAGCTCAGCCCAGCTATTATCTTCTTTCAATTCTCTCTGGTCACTACTGCAAAACAAATCATCGCAGCATACCATTATCTTACTCTCTTACGAAAAATATTAGCCGGGTGTAGTGGCAAGCACTCAGAATCCCAGCACTCAGGAGGCTGGTGAGAGAGGACCAAGGGAAGGTTTGAGGCACTCATTTGAGATATATATACATATGGAGTTTTGGGCTATGTAGTAAGGTCTTGTCAAAAAAAAAAAAACCAACAAAGAAACAAAGCATTTATGAAGACATCTGATGATGTTCTGAGATGTAGCTCAGTCAGTAGAGTGCTTGCTTAGCTTGAACAAAGTCTGAGTTCAATCCCCAGCACAGCTGCACTAATGAGATGGAGGCAGGAGAAACAGGAAGGTCAGTGTAATTCTTGGCTATGGAGTGAATTTGAGGCTAGCCTCGACTACCTCAAACCCTATCTCAAAGAAAGAGAGAGGAGACTCATAGAAAGACAGATGCAGAGAAAGAGGAAGAGAGACAGAGAAACACAGAGACATGTGTTCTAGAAGATTGTGACAACTTGACATTTCAGTTGAATTTATGAGAGTTGGGTTAGTTGGAGGTAGGGGGAAAGGACACTGGATAATGTCAGACAAATGTCTCATAGATGTATCATAGACCAGTGAATAAGCTGGAAATTTGCATTTGACTCCAGTAAACTTTTATTACAGGGTTTTATTCTTTAACATTAGAGAAAAGTTA
>NW_008360303.1:7083861-7090631 GCF_000622305.1 Nannospalax galili
CAGGGCAGTACACTAAGACTCTGCTAGAAAAAACAAAAACAACCATATTGTGTAATAAACATTCAATAAACAAGCTGCTATTAGCACAACATTACAAAGAAGCTAGTGCCCTGCATTGCAAGAGACTTGAGTGTCACAGATTCTTATCTAGAGATGCTGGAAATAGTGGCCCATCCTGTAATCCCACTATTCAAGAGGCTGAAGCAGGAAGGTTGCTTTGAGTTTGAGGTCAGCCTAGGTTACATGGTGAGTACAAAGTCAGCCTGAACCTCTCAAAAAACAACATCAACCAAACAAGCAAACAAACAAAAAGATTCTTACCTGGAATTTAAGAAAAGAAAGACCACCCTGGTATGGTGGCACATACCTTTAATTCCAGCCCTCAGGAGGCAGAAGCAGGCAGATCTCTGTGAGATTGAGGCCACTGAGGTCAGCCTGGTCTACATAGAGAGTTCCAGGCCAGCTGGGCTATAGGGAGACACCATTTAAAAAAAATAAAAAGGGAAGAAAGGAAAGAAGGAAGGAGAGAACGGAAAAAGAAAAGAAAGAAAAAGAAGAAAGAAAGAAAGAAAGAAAGAAAGAAAGAAAGAAAGAAAGAAAGAAAGACAAACAAAACAAAGACCAAAGACCCTTAAGTAAGCAAAGTTCCATAGGTGCCTCAAAGGAGGGCAAGGGCATAAGATGGTGCTCAGCACTGTACCTACTATACCAGAATGAATAAATCAAAATGCTATATATGAGAAATATTATGGAGAGCTTCATTATCATCATTTACCTCCACAATCACTGCTAGTGTGTTATGCTTTGAGGTTTTCTTTTTTTGAGACAGAGTCTCACTAGGGATTCTAGACTGACCTCAAGCTCAAGATCTTCCTGCCTCAGCCTCCCCAGGGCTGGGATTACAGTTGTATGCCACTATGCCCAGTTTAAATCTATACCATGTATAATATAAGAACTTGTAGAACATGCTAGTAACAATACATTTTTAACTGACATTACTAAAAGTACATGATTTTATGAATGAAATGACTTTTTAAAAAAACACATTCTTAAGGTCTGGAATTTTCCATTTTCCAAGTTTTCACCATATTCAAATAAGGATGGAAAAATACAGTTTAGCTAAAAGAACTCTTCAGAGAGATAATGAATTTTTATGCCAAATGTATAGTCAAGCTAATTTCATTTGTGGTTAATTTTTGTGAATTAAATTTTCATCAAGGATTAATTAAGCATTCACTATCTATAAGGATCATATCAAATTCTAAGTCTAAAACACAGGAAGCATGTATAAAAGACATAAATCTTGCTCTTGATGACAAGTTTCGTGACTAGTTCATCTCCCAAACAATATCTTTTCATAACTATTTTATGTCCACAATAATATTCAATTTAGATTGGTTTAATATTGGAGTGTAATCCAATAAGATGGAAGACTAAACACCAGGTCCTGAACCAAATAATAAAACACATGAAAGCCCTCTGGATCTTTAGACTGGTTGATATAAATGAAGGAATCATTTTTCTTTTGGTGTTTTTGAGACAAGTTCTCCCTGTAGCCCCAGCTAGCCTAGAACTCACTATATAGACCAGGCTGCCTTCGATCTCACAGAGATCTGCCTGTCTGTGCCTCCCGAGTGCTAGAACCAAAGACATGCACCACCATGCCCAACAAGGGAACTAATTTTTGATGTAAAAGAAACGTATTCATTTCCAATGACAATTTTAAGCTCTTATTGGTCAGCTCTGTCAGGAGGGGGCCACAAACACCCTCTTCCTTCATGATTTCACTGTCATCAATAATTCTCTTTAATTCTTCCATCACACTTTTATGTACACAAGCCTCTTTTCTGATCATGACATCATTTTTATAATTGCTGTTCTTGGTATATCTCAATTTCCCACCAGATCTGAACTCAGGACTGAACTTGGCTTTGTAACCCACACACATAGTAACATAGATCAAAATTGTTTTCCGTGCCTCTTAAGAGACAATCAAAATCAAACTTTTTTTTTTTTTGGTCTTTTTGAGACAGGGTCTCCTTGTAGCCACAACTGGCCTGGATTCCCTACGGAGACTAGGCTGGCCTCAAACTCGTAGAGCTCCACCTGCCTCTGCCTCTCCAGTGCTGGGATTAAAAGCATGAGCTACCATGCCAGCCCCCATAGCTATTTTCTTTCATAGCTATTTCTTTCAAGCATTGCCTTTCAATGTTTTGGTATCTTTCATTGAAATGAAACAAAAACCAGCAGTGGTTATGGTGCTGTAGCACTTGAGAGGCTAAGGAAGGAAGATCAGGAGTTCAAGGTCATCCTTGGCTGTGTAGCAAGGTTGAGATCAGCCTGAGCTACACAAACAAACACAAACTAAGCTTAAAAAAATTAAAAGTGCTATAATCACAAACAGCTTTGTACAGGACGCTTGCCCTCAAAGTATTAACTTTTGGATTTTTAAAAGTAGATAGATATAAAATGCTATAACATTAGGTTTACAATTTACATATAACTAACAACTAATAATGAACAAAAGAGAGCCTCTGTATTTCCTCTATAAAATATCTGTTAATTTTAGCCATAGGTTGATTTCATTGTTGTTGACACTTGAGAATTCCTTATATATTATGGATACTAATCTTTCATTATTTGTATTCTTCTGTGAGAGACAGAAATGACTCAAAGGCTAGGTTTGGGGGCTATGCCTTAGTGAATCAATTTCACAATGTTAGCCAAGTACTCACACTTGCATGCTAAATCAGCCTTTCCTCCAATGTTCCTGCCCTATTTTCAACTTTCCACTATAGGATAGTCATTTTGTTTCAGAAGTTCTGATGCTATTTCAAACCTTCCATTGCTATTGTGTGGGAGATGTTCAACCACTCTTTCAACTTCTATTTGAGGGACAAGGATGTAATAGACATTTAAAAAAATAAAACTTAGTTAAAATTGAAGAGATAGATCAAATATCAAAGCCAGTTCTACATCTTGAAGACAAGAAGTAGGCAAACGCAGGTCTGAGAGCAGGTTTCACAGTCTCCTTGAGTTGCTATAACAATATCACAGAGAATCTAGGAAAATAAAGGAATTCCTTTCTCACAATTCTGGAGGTTGAAAAGTTCAAGGTCAAGACTCAGTGTCTAACTGGATGTGTTTCGTAGATCACAAATGATGCCTTCCCTGTCTTACATAGGAGAAGAGGACAGGAATTTCTTGGATTTCTTTCTTTCAAAAAAACGTTCTTTATGTGTGTATGTGTGTGCTCACATAGTCAAAGGACAAGGACGGCTTGTGGGAATCAGTTCTCTCATTCCACTATGTGGGTCCTAGGAATCAAACACAGGTTGTCAGGCTTGACAGCAAGTACTTTCACCAGCTGAGCCAGTCCACTGGCCCCAATACTAATTATCAGAGCCACCATGAAATAATAGCCTCCTAAAGGCTCCATCTTCTAATACCATCATCTTTAATGTACGTGGGCATACTGCGTATAAGCATTCACTTTGCATGTGTGAACGAGGACTAACCTTGGGGCTGTATGGAAACCTGAGGTTAAAGAGATGGTATACAAGCCATCCCAACACTGCATCAGGGCAATGCACTTCTGTTTCAGAGTTCCTTCTGAAGTCTTTATTTCATCCATTGGCCTACACAGATCTTAAAGATGTAGGCTCATTCTTCCTATTATCCACTGTCAATATCAGCTTGGCCAGGTCAAATAATAATTGAAAAAAGAGAACAGATATTTCTAGTCAGTGATTTTCCTATTATACACTAGATAGTTTTCACATTTGGCATCTAATATTCAAAACATTCCTGTATAAGAATCATAATTTTGCAAGAAAGAGGGATGAGGAGGCAGAGGTAGGCAGATCTCTATAGGCCAGTCAGGGTTACATGGTAAGACCCTGTCTCCCAAAAAACAGAAAAAGGAAGGGAAAGACACTTGGAAATGGAGTCTTTGGGAAGTGAAGGAAGGAAGGAAGGAAGGAAGGAAGGAAGGAGGGAGGGAGGGAGGAAGGGAGGGAGGGAGGAAGGAAGGAAGGAAGTAGGTTATTGAGAAGAATCCAAATCCAAATGAATGAAGCGGTTGAAAAAAGTGATGCCCTAGAAACCCTATAAGAAATTCACATAGAGTGTCTGAACATTAATGCATATGTACACCTGGGAGCTACTTGGCAGGGAACACAGTGCCAGTCAGAAAAGACCTCCCTTAGAATGACAAGCATGCCATACAGCACTCATCCAAGAAGCTTCTTTTTGCAACAGATGGAGGCACATCTGGTCAGGCACAGAGAACATACATCTTGGAGATGCCAGGTGTCTAGGTGACAAATCTGCAGTCGAATCTCTACAAGTAAGGCTCATGGAACATAGCTGGATAAGGGGTAGAGAGAGGGCTAGTGCATTCCTCAACTCTCACCAGTGAGGCTTCCTTTTACAGCAGAATGCATGCATACAGAGGCCACAACTGACCAAGTTTTGGATAATAAGAGACTGTAGAGTGTGGGATGGGACTCTTATAAGGAACCTCACCCACCCATGACTCAGGGACCATTGCAGAAGAGTCCCTAGCTCAATTAAACAAGGGCCCAAAGGGGAGGTGAGAAATAGGTGGTAAGCCAGCACTAGACTGAGAACTATTTGAGACTGATTGCTGCTGGGTGAGGAAGAGTAGGACTTACATACGACCACTGGATGGGTTGACTAGACTCCAGTGGACGCATTTACACTGAAGGACATTTGGGTACAAACACCTGAATGAATAGGATTGAGCATGTATGGCAGAGTGCATAGGGTTTGGTGGGGGGATGGGGGAGGCATGCATGGGGGAGGGGATCTGGATTTGAGTGGGAAATGTATGAAATTTAAGAAGCTCAATAAAAAAGTTATCTATAAAAAGATGATCTGCATGAAATACACAAAAACTCAATAAAAAAATTTACAAAAAACAGAAAGAAAGAAAGAAAGAAAGAAAGAAAGAAAAGAAAAGAAAGAAAGAAAAGAAAGAAAGAAGGGAGGGAGGGAAGGAAGGAAGGAACAGGCTCACTATCTGAGATTACCAGTTCATGTCATCTAGCAGAGTGCTCTTTTACCAGGTGTGGTGATGCATGCCTATAGTCCCAGCACTGAGTAGGCAGCAACAGAAAGATCAGTACAAGTGTGAGGTCAACCTGCTCTACATAGTGAGTTCCAGATTAGCTGATGAGATCCTGTCTTAGCTGCCCATCCTGAAAAAAAAATTCTTACCATATTAAACAATCGCAACACATGGATGGATATGTACTAAGACATATGTGGTTGTCATCTGTTATTTTGGATTTTGAGAAAAGATCTCGCTCTGTACCCCAGGCTGGTCTGAAACTCATGTAGATCTGGCTGGCCTCTAATTTACAGCAATCCTCCTATATTAGCTTCCCAAGAGCTGATATTATAGGCACGGGCCTCTATTAATCTGTTCTTATGAGCTATACTTTCCTTGGGCTCTAGATTTCATAATGAAACTTCTACCAGAGTCTGCCTTCCAATAAAAGAAACATTTTCCCAGAACTCTCCCTTCCCAGGCTTGAGGTTCTGCTTTCTTCTGGGTAATCATCCCCCTTCTCAGGACACTGTGACACTAAGAGTGAAACCCGAAGCAAATTAAAACCTCTTGCTTTATGGTCTTCCTTCTTTAACAAATTGCTAAGCAGACAATATTTCAATTACATCCTTTTGAGTTTTCTCTCAATATGTATTAAGTAGGAGACAGGAAGAAACTGTGCATTTCCTTAAAACACTAATATTAAAAAAATCATTTTTAGGCAAGGTATGATACCTGAGGTTTATGAAATGGAACACCCCTCCTCAGGAAACTTGTTCACCACACTATAGTTGTTTTTTAAAAGTATTTAATTTAGCAATAATTTCATACTAGTAAAGCTGATGATAGACTAAATAAAGACAATCATAATCTCCTTTAATGTAAAATTAGGCCATACTAGGAAAGTTCCCTATTCAGCTTTTCTGTGTAATATTATAACACTATATCCTATAACAGTAACCTATCAGTATTTTAATTCTTTGGAGGAGGGGTTTAAAACTAGTTTCCCTGTAGCCCCAGCTGGCCTGCAACTTGCTAAGTAAACCAGGATGTCCTCCATCCTCCTGCCTTTGCCTCCTGGGTGCTGGGACTAAAGGCCTGTAGCACCACACCCTGTACCAGAGAAATCTTAAAGATCATGTTCAAAATATTTATCTCATTGTACCCTCCTCTACTTAGTCTCCTAGGCTCTGTAAGTGGATTTAAGGCTTAAGGGAAGTTTCTTCAAAACTTCCACAGTTCTAGATCACATTAGAGTCTTAGGAATGATAGTAACTGGCCCCAAAAGTAGCTCTCTTTAGAGAGGATTCAAACTATTTATAATTAAACCGACCTTTTAACCAAACAGGTCACAAAAGGCAATATAATATTCTGACTTGGAACTCACTATATACACCTGTCTGGCCTCGTACTTACAGAGATCCTCCTGCTTCTGCCTCCAGAGTGCTGGGATGAAAGGAGTATACCATCACACGACATTGTTTTTTGAAAGATTTGATTACTTATTTATGTATATGTATGCTAGTGTTCATGTATGTATACATGCATGCAGGCATCTGAGGAATTGAGAGACTGGAGCTGGAGTTTACAGGTGGTTTGTGAGACACCTGACACGGGTGCTAGAAATCAAACTTTGGTCCTCTGGAAGAGCAGCAAGCACTGTTAACAATTGAGCCACTTCTCCAGCCCAAAAGAT
>NW_008360303.1:7091741-7103141 GCF_000622305.1 Nannospalax galili
TCAAATAACTGGCCTGGAGCTTTGATGAGCTGCTGGTTCTACCTACCAAGTGCTGAGATTGCAGTGCCACTATGTCTGGCTTATGTGGTGCTGAGTACCAAACACAGGGCCTTGTGCATGCTAGGCAGGAGGTCTACCAGGTAAGTTGCAGCCCAGCTTTTGTTTCTAGACTTGTGCTGGAATAATGCCTACATAAATGAAAGTGTATACTGAGAGCTGTATTGTTTGTGTTTATAATTTTCTTTGGCAGTAATACCTTATTAATTCCCAAATTAATGAGAATTAGCCAAATACAGATTTTCAAGATTTACAGAACCATATAACACCAGCCAACTTAGATCCATATGGTATTTCATATCATCTTTTGATTATCACAGTAAGTCTCTTGGAAAAATTCTTATCTCATGTATTATCTGTGTATTACAGTAGAGGAAGCTAAAATTCAGACAGATTAACAGTTTTATGCAGAGCTACAAAGCTAGAGTGTTAAGAGTGAGTCATTCCTGGTATCCCACCCAGAGCCTGGCACACATCACTTTGGAAAGGCTACTCATGTTCCCAACTGCCTGGATGAACCAGGCTCTCAGATGTTGTCCTAGAAAGAACACATATTACAGAATTGTGCAGAGTTGACGAACATGCTTTTTAATGAGTGAGGATAGAGATATGTCATTAAATGTAAAGAAAAGAACTTCAAGATCTATGATCACCTGATTTATGCTGTGTCCCCCAGACCTGCTACCTCTAGGATCTTTAGACAAATTAATATTTGTGTGAAACAGAAATGCTGTGGAGTGACCATGAGTAACGAATGTGACATAGCTGGCTCATCTAGATACTCACTAGAGTAGGCAGTTCTGGAAAGGTCCTAGCAAAGGTAGAAAATGTTGACCCATCACCACAATCACCTGTGGAGCTTTGAATAACTGGTTTCTATAAACTGGACTGATCAGACGGAAACCATGCCAAGATTGATAGCAACTCATAGCAACATGTTATTTTTCCCAAGTGAAAGAAAACTGTCAGATCTTCAACCTGTCTGAAGTGTTGCCCTTTGCACATCACACGCCTGCTTTCTTTTCTTCTTTTCTTTTTATTTTTTGACACAGGGTCTCCCTGTAGCCCCACCTGGTCTGGCACTCACTATGTAGATCAGGCTGGCCTCGAACTCACAAATATCTACATGCTTCTGTGTCCTGCATGCTAGGATCAAAGGCGTGTGCCACCACATCCGGCTACACATTAGTTTTGCAGCAACCTTGATAATTGTCAGTAAAACTGTCTTCACAGTTAATGTGATTATGGTGATGACGTACTTCTGAGTCATAAAATTGTTGGTTATGATGAATGCCACATGAGGCAAACTGAGTGGAAACATACAGCATTGTGTAAATGGTTAGCTTTTTAAAAGGATCATCATTGTTTACTTATTTCTCAAGACTGGACTTACGAATATAAGCCATTTAGCTGAAGTAAGCCATCTCTTCTCTAATGATATTACTAAAGGTGTATTCTGAAAGTACACAATTCTACCACTTGGCTTCCTTCAATGTGGTCATATTTATGTGCAAAAATGTGTACCTTACTAATCATAAAAGTGTGCAGTTGTAATTATAGAAACTCACGTTGCTGAGTATCCTTTGTTTTGTGTACAATTTAACCATTATGATGAGATGTTTGCAATATTAAACTTCAATAGACAGTTTATTTCTACAAGAATATTAATGGAAATATTCTTTTATCATTCATTCACTCATTACATGAAGTAAACATACTATGATGATATAATGGCACAGTGGAAGACATGGGTGTGGTGATGCGTTCCTGTAAACCCAGTACTGGGGAGGCTAAGGCAGGAGAATTAACATGAGTTTAAGGTGAACCCAGGCTATCTAGAAAAATTTTAGTTAGCCTATGCTATGCAGTGACACCCTGTCTCAAATATTATGTAAATAAAACCAAGGGATCTTTTCTTTTTTGTATTTTTTGAGACAGGGTCTTCCTGTAGCCTCAGCTGGCCTGGATCTTACTGTGTAGACCAGGCTGGCCTCCATCGCACAGAGATCCAACTACCTTTTTTTTGTATTTTTTGAGACAGGGTCTTCCTGTAGCCCCAGCTGGCCTGGAACTTACTGTGTAGACCAGGCTGGCCTCCATCGCACAGAGATCCAACTACCTTTCTGCCTCCTAAGTACTTGGAGTAAAGGCATGCACCACCATGCCCAGAGAGGGGTCTTTTTCATGAGGTATACAATCTAGTTGGAGACTTGTCAAGTGTTGTATAAATAAGTACAAAGTACAGCTTTCACAGGACCTTTAAGAAAAGGTATACAGCCGAGTGTGGTGGTGTACACCTTTAATGGGAGGCCAAGACAAGTGGATCGCTGTGAGTTTGAGGTCAGCCTGGACTACTCAGTGAGTTCCACTACAGCTAGGGCCACAGAGAGACTTTGTCTCAAAAAGACCAAAAGAAAAATAAATTAAAAAAAGAAAAGGTATATAATGACATAGGGAGTTATAAATTGAAGGTTTTTACGATAAGATTATATTGAATGATGTCTGAAGGAAGAACAATCTTTGTTAGGTAAAGAGAGATAGGAAATCTATGCCAGACAAAGATGAAACATGTTCAGCTGTGAGAACACGAAGAGGATGACTGTGACTAGCACAGAGGAAATGGAGGGATGAAATTGGCAGGACAAGGCTGTGCAAAGCCTTACAGGCTAGGTGCAGAAATTTTCTTTTGTTTCGCTTTTTGAAACAAGGCCTTAGTCTCTAATCTGAACTAGCCTTGAACTCAGTATACAGCCCAGGCTGCCCTAATACAATCCTCCTCAGCCTCCCAAGACCTGGGATTACAGGTGTGCACCACCATACCTGGCACTTTCTTTTCCTATTATCCTAAGTTTTAAGTCAGGAAACGGCTTGTCAAATTTTTATTTGGAAGAAATTGTCTGGGCTACATTGAGAAACAGACAGGAAAAAGAAACAAAATACGCAAACAAAAGGTGACTATGGCTTGCGCCAGGTGGTATATAGGGAAAAATTACACAAACGCAATAGTGGGAAGTAAAATAACAAAAATGGCATGCTATAATATACTGAGAATCAAAGACAAGCAGATTAAGCAGGGTAAGAAGGAGAGGAGAGGAGGGTTTCCACTAAGAGGTCCATTTTAGGTATGCTCACTTGGCATATCACTGAAACATTCAAAGAAAAGAACCCAGTCCTTCAGATACTCATGTTGGATCTCAGAGGAGAAGCCCAAATAGAGACATGGATATCTGTATCCTGTGCATATAACTGGGCATAGGAAGACAACCAAGAATGTGAGAAAAGAAAAACAAAATAGTATTGGAATAGAAAATAGAGGTGCAGGAGTAAAGCCATGGAAGGGTTGTATCAAAGTCAAGGAAGGGGTTGGGCATAGCGGCACACACCTTGAATCCCAGCACTCTGGGGGCAGAAGCAGGTAGATCACTGTGAGTTCCAGGCCAGCTTGGTGTTGGGATTAAAGGGATGTGCCACCATGCCTGATCCAGTATCTTGAATTATACCATGTTATCTATATGCATGTATTTCATTGCCAAAATATTCTATAGCTAATCCAACACATGAAGCTTTTATAAACAATGGAATTTGAGGTATCCTGGTAAACACTGACTAGACAAGAGAGCCATACTTCTTGATCCTCTTTCTCAAACAGAGAATTGCTGTTATTAGACACTAACCACACAGACACATAATCTTGGAGTCACTAAACT
This sequence comes from Nannospalax galili, assembly GCF_000622305.1. Lineage (NCBI taxonomy): Eukaryota > Metazoa > Chordata > Mammalia > Rodentia > Spalacidae > Nannospalax > Nannospalax galili. Next base: position 7,095,506 of record NW_008360303.1, read on the forward strand.
GCAAAATGTTATGTAGGATCAAAAGCATTTTTGCAGTTTTCACATTTATTTGTGTGTGCATGTGTATGTGTGCATGTGTTTGTGTATCTGTGTGAGTATATGCATGACAAGGTGTGCATATAGAAGTCAGAGAAACACTTGAGGGAGCTGGTTCTCCTTTTCTACCATGTGGGTTCTGGAAATCGAACTCAGGTCAACAGGCTTAGTGGCAAGTGCATCTACTTGCTAAGCCATCTTGACAACTGTATGAAACTCTTCTTGAAACCAAACCGAAGCATCAAGGAAACTGTATTTAAAGTTGGGCACTTCCTGAGGAGTTTCAGTCAAAAGAGCAGAGCCCTATGGACGAAATTAGTGAGGGATCCACATGTACACCATGGCACAGTCCTATTTTTTTTAAATAAATCAGCCTGCACGTAATTAATTAGAATTCAGCAAATCTTCTGCCCTGTGAGGACACAGCAACAGACACTATCTTGAAAGCAGAGAGTGACCCTCCCTGGACACTGAACTCTCAGTACCATGTTCTTGGACTTGCCAAGCCTCCAGAACAATGAATACATACGTATCTGTGGGTTACAAAGTACATAGACTAAAATATTTTGTTATATCAGTAGAAATGGACTAAGACAGATGGCAGCATCTAAGTTTTTGTTTATTTTCTTTCTTTCCTTTTTCTCTTGTACTATGGTAAGTTTCCTGGGGCCAGGAAAAAGGAGAACAACAGCAAAAAATGATAGCATGGGACTGGAGAGATGGCTCAGCAGTTGGTTAAGAGTACTGACTGCTCTTCCAGAAGACTCAGGTTTGGTTCCCAGCACCCACATGGAGGCTAACAACCATCAAAACTCCAGATCCAGTGGAATCTGATGCCCTCTTCTGCCCTCCGAAGGTATTGCACAACACAAGTGCACTTACATGCAGGGAAAACACTCATACACATAAAACAAATAAATTAAAAAACCATTTTTTATAAAAGCATGATCCAATCAGTGTCAATGTATGTGTGTGTGACCAGGCTGGCCTTCAGCTCACACAGATCTGCCTACCTCTGCCTCCCAAGTGCTGGGATCAAAGGTGCGTGCCACCACACTTAGCTACATTCCTGAAATCTTAATCATGTTATCATATAAGAGGGATAAAGAATGATATAAAAGGCAAAGACTCACTGTGCTGGAGTTCATGCTTTGGATGGGAATCCTCTGAGTCTGTGATAGCACAAATAAATCTGCTTCCTGGAAGAAAAGCCTTGGTGTCTCATCTCTGTACAAAGCTCCTAGAAACTGAACCTAGAGCCTTGCCTATATTAAGCAAGTACTCTACCACTGACCAACACTTGTATGTTATAGTATGGTCTACATTACACCAATGTATGAATTTCTCAGACACTAGCTAATGTGTAGTTAAGACTATTGTACTTCATTATATGTAAATTTTACTCCAAAAAGAAAAATATCTAAGAGTGCAGAATTCTAATTAATTACATGCAGGCCAATTTATTTTAAAAAATAGGACTGTGCCATGGTGTGCATGTGGAATTCAGAGCACATCTTTGTGGAGTCGGTTCACTCTATTACCTTTATGTATATTCTGGGAATTAAACTCAGGTCATCAGGTTTCTATAGCAAACACATTTACCCAAGAAGTCACCTTACCAGCCCATAATTTAAATAATATATGTAGGGCCTGGGGAGGTAACTTAGCATTAATAGGTTGCTTGCTCTTCTTGCTCTTGCAGAGGGCTGGAGTCAGTTCCCAGTACCTACACTGGGCAGCTCACAACTGCCTATAGTTATAGCTCCAGGAGATCTGACTTCCTCTTCTGGCTTCTGTGGGCATCTGCACACATCTACACACATACATATACACAAATAAGAGTAAATCTTTAAATAATATATGTATATAAAGCTTTAAAAAGAAATTAAGAAAAAGAGAACAAATTCAAATTAGGTATGGTGATATATTCCTGTGATCCCAGCATTCTGTAGGAAGAGGTGAGAGGATCAGGAGTTCAAGGTCAGCTTCAGATACAAAGCAAGTTCAAGGCCTGAACTATATCAGACCTTGTCTCAAGAAATTAAATAAATGAACAAAAGAAAATTCAAATGTATGAATGTAAAAAAATCTAAAACTTTAGCAAAATTTGAATGAGAAAGAAAAAAACATATTAAAAGCAAGAAATAACAACATATTGGGTAACAGCACAAATGGTAGAGGGTTTACCTAGCTTGTACGAAGCCTTGGGGTCAATCACCAGCATCCTATAGACATAGGGGTCATCCTCAGCTATATATGTAGTTTGAGGTTAGCCTGAGATACATGGGATGCAGTATAAGAAAATAAATAAAGGAAGAAACAGGATGGTGGGTTTTGAACTCCATCGGTGTAGTGGCTCTTATCTCAGCAGACCACCAGAGAGTGCCAAATTCTGGCCTATGTCTGGCCTTTCTCTGGCATAGGGGCTGAATGCAGGGGACTGCCTGACAGCACCCGGATCCAGCCTTCACATGGTGAAAGAAGCCTGAGTGCACCTGACTGGAACCTGAATTGGGCTTTAGTGGGTACTCCTGAACAGCTGATCTGAAGCCATCAGTTCCCTCCAAATTAAACCTGACAGAACCTGAACCCTGTACCAACCAGCTTTACATAACCAATAAAGAAAGGATCTAGGAACCCTGATAATACAAACAGAAGCATACTCCAACTTCATTCCCATATCAGAATCATAAACAACAAAAGAAATGCACATGCCAAAATCATAATGAAAGAATAATAAAATGGAAAGCCAAAACACTAACCAAAATCACAACGAAAGAATAATAAAATGGAAACCCAAAACACTATGTCCCCACCAAACTCCACCAATCTTGTAGAAGAGTTCTACAAGGAGAACCCCCTAGAGATAACCCAGGACACTGAATGTAAAAGAACAATCATAAAAATGATCAAGGAATTCAACAGAATTTAAAGAACACATGAAAAAATAAATCAAAGAGCTAAAAGAAGATAGGTATAAACTTCTGAATGAATTCACAAAAGAGATAGAAACATTGAAGAAAACTCAGGCAGAAATGAAGAAGTAAGTACAAAACTCAGTAAGTCAACTTGAGACAACAGGGGAAAGCCTCACCACTAGAACGAATGAGATAGAAAACAGAATATCAATACTGGAGGATAAAGTTGAAGAATTGGACCACTCAAGCAAAGAATATGGAAAATTAAAAAACAACAACAATGCAGGAATGGAATATGAAAGAGGTGTGGAACACCATGAAAAGACCAAATCTATGGATCATAGGAATAGAGGAAGGAGAAGAATTTCAGGTTAATGGTGTTGACTGGATCTTAAACAGGATTGTAGAAAAGAATTTCCAGAAAAGAAGGAAAGGCATCCCCATAAAAATACAGGAAGCACATAGAACACCAAATAGGATGAGAAAAGAAACTCCCACAACATATCACAGTAAAAACTAAGTATACAGAACAAAGAATACTGAAAGCAGCAAAAGAAAAACAAGTCACATACAAAGGAAAGTCCATCAGAATTACAGCTGACTATACAGAACAAAGAGAGAATACTGACAACAGCAAAAGAAAAACAATAAGCCACATAAAAAGGAAAGCCCATCAGAATTACAGCTGACTTATTAATGCAAACTATGAAAAAGTGTCTATTATAAGTTGAGGGGGAAGGAAAAATCTTCCATGATACGAATAGCCTGAAAGAATACATGCCCAAAAACCAGCCTTTCAAAGAATACTTGAAGCAATACAGAGAGCACAGAGAGAAACAGACATTAGATGCCAGCCCAGAATAATTTACCCAGCAAAAATGTCTATTATAGTTGATGGGGATAGAAATCTTCCATGACTTGAATAGCCTGAAAGAATACATGTCCACAAAACCAGCCTGAGGAGCACAAAACTAGACAGACAATACAAACAGCAACCAAAATGATGGCAACCAATACACATCTTTCAATAATAACCTTAAATTACAATGGGCTGAACTCCCCAGTCAAAAGACACAGGCTAAATGAATGGATAAAGAAACAAAATCCATCTCTTTGCTGTCTGCAAGAAGCCCATCTCACCTTCAAGGACAGGGACTACCTTAAGGTAAAAGGATTGAAAAGAATATTCCAAGCAAATGGCACTAAGAAACATACAGGGGCTGCAATTCTAATATCTGAAAAAATAGACTTCAAAGTAAAACTGGTCAGAAGAGATAAAGAGGATCACTTCATTCTGTCATTTCACCTTCAAGGATAGGCACTACGTTAAGGTAAAAGGATGGAAAACAATATTTCAATCAAATGGCACTAAGAAACAAGCAGAAGTTGCAATTCTAATATCTGACAAAATCACTACAGAATTTTAAGCCCCAGATTAACCCCAACTCAGTAACAGTAGGGGACTTCAATTCCCCACTGTCTCCATTAGACAGATCAACTGGACAAGAAATAAACAGAGACATCTGAATTAAATGATACCATACATCAAATGGACCTAACAGACACCTTTTGAATATTCCACCCAAGTACCAAAGAATATACTTTCTACTCAGCACCCCATGGAACTTTTTCAAACATTGACCACATAATGGGCCACAAAACAAACTTGAACAAATACAAAAAATTGAAATAATTCCATGCATTCTATTGGTCCACAATGCAATAAAGCTCAGCATCAACACTGAACAGAGCCCTAGTCACTACACAAACTCATCGCGATTGAACAACACACTCCTACACTTAGTAGGTCAAAGAAGAAATTAAGAAAGAAATAAAAGAACTCCTGGAATTCAACAAAAAGAATAAAACAACACAATACAACTTCTGGGACACTTTAAAACAGTCTGAAGAGGGAAGTTTATAGCTCTAAGTACCTACATTAAAAAATAAGAAAGAGCTCAAATAAATGACTTAACACCGCAACTCAGTACACTGGAAAGGCAAGAACAAATGAAACCCAAACCCGTAAGAAGAGAAAAAATAACAAAAATCAGAGGAGAAATTAATGAAATAGAAACAAACAATTGAAAGAATCAATGAATCTAAGAGCTGGTTCTTTGAGAAGCTAAACAAGATAGACAGACCCTTAGCCCGGTTAACCAAAAGAAAGAAAGAGCAAACCCAAATCAACAAAATCAGAAATGAAAGGGGAAACATCACAACAGACACCCAAAAGATCCAGACCATTATATGGGAATATTTCAAAAAACTATACTCTACTAAATTTGAAAATCTAAAAGAAATGGATGGATATCTAAAATCATGGGAGCCACCAAAGATAAGCCAAGAAGAGGTCAACAGTTTAAATATACCCATAACATATAAGCAAATTGAAACAGTAATACAAAGACTCCCAACTAAAAAAGCCTAGGCCCAGATGAATTTACAGCAGAATTCTACCAGACATATAAAGACCTCTAACCAATACATTTAAGTTATTTAAAACAATAGAAACAGAGGGAGAACTCCAAAAATTCCTTCTGTGAAGCCACCATCATTCTAATACCTGAACTGGGTAAAGACACAACCAAATATATATATATATATCCCATATCCTTAATGAACATAGATACAAAAATTCTCAACAAAATACTGGCAAACCGAGTACAGACATACATTAAAAAGATCAAGGGGCTGGAGAGATGAATCAGTGGTTAAGAACACTGGTTGTTCTTGCAGAAGACCCAGGTTTGAATCCCAGCACCCACATGACAACTAACAACTGTCTGAAACTCCAGTTCCAGGGGATCCCATAGCCTCTCTGTCCTCCATGGGCATTGCACAACATGGGTGCACTTACCCACACACAGGCAATACATGCATACACAAAAAATAAAATAATAAACAAATTTTTTTTAAAAAAAAAGATCATTCACCATGATCAAGTAGGCTTTATACCAGAGATGCAGGGATGATTCAATAAATGCCATTAATCATAAATATGGACTCAAAGACAAAAAACACATTGTCATCTCAATAGAGGCAGAAAACTATTTTGACAAAATTCAGCATGTTCAAAGACCTAGAGGGAACTGGACTCTAGGGAACAAATCTCAACGTAATTAAAGCTATATACAACAAACCCACAGTCAACATCATTCTAAATGAAGAGAAACTGGAAACATTCCCATTAAAATCAGGAACCAGACAAGGATGTCCACTATCTCCACTCCTTTTCAACATGGTACTTGAAACTCTTGCTAGAGCAATAAGACAGGAGAAGGAAATTAAAGGAGTATTAATTGGAAAGAAGAGGTCACATTATCAATTTATGCAGATGATATGATACTATACCTAAGATATCCCAAAAGTTCCACCATAAAACTCCAAGAACTGATCAACACTTTCAGTATAGTGGCAGGTTATAAAATAAGTTGACCAAAATCAGTAGCCTTTCTACATACCAATAACAAGCAATTGGGGAAAGAATACAGGGAAATTTCCCATTCACAATTGCTGCAAAAAAATAAAATATCTTGGAAAAATATAAGACCAAAGATACCAAAGATCTCTATAATGAAAATTTTCAATCATTAAAGAAAGAGATTGAGGAAGACACCAGGAGATGGAAGGACCTCCCATGCTCATGGATTGGAAGAATTAATATTGTGAAAATGACCATCCTACTGAAAGAATATATGGATTTAATGCAGTCTTAATCAAAATCCCCATGACATACTTAACAGAATTAGAAAAAAAATCCTAAAAATTCATATGGAAGCACAAAAGACCCCAGATAGCCAAAGCAACCCACCCCAAATAGCCAAAGCAACCTTGAGCGCTGGGAGGATTACTATACCAGATCTCAAAGTATACTACAGAGCTATAGTCATAAAAACAGCATGGTACTGGCATGAAACTAGACACATAGATCAATGGAACATCATTGAAGACCCAAACCTGAGTACACGCAATTTCAACTACCTGATATTTGATAAAGGTGCCAAGAACACACAATAGAGGAAAGACAGCATCTTCAGCAAATGGTGCTGGCAAAATTAGATCTCCACATGTAGAAAAATGAAACTAGATCCTTATCTTTCACCTTGCGCAAAAGTCAACTCCAAATGGATCAAAGACCTCAATGTGAAACTGGAAACCCTGAAACTATTAGAAGAAAATATTGGCAGTAACAAGATATAGGTGTAGGAGAAGATTTTCTAAACTGGACAGAAGTTGTGCAGGAATTAAGGTCAACAATCAACAAGTGGGACCTCATTAAACTACAGAGCTTCTGTACAGCAAAAGAAACAATGAAAAAAGTGAAGAGAAAACTCAGGAATGGGGAAAAAATCTTCACAACTGACACAACTGAAAGAGGTTTAACATCGAGAATATATAAAAAACTCAAAAAACAAGCAAGAAATCAAATGACCCAGTGAAAAGATGGGCTAAAGATCTAAACAGAGAGCTCTCACAGGAAAAAATAAAGATGGCTAAGAAACATCTCAAAAAGTGTTCAACATCATTAGTAATTAGGGAAATGCAAATTAAAACCACCCTAAGGTATCACCTTACCCCAATCAGACTGGCTAGGATCAAGAAAATAAATGATACCAAATGCTGGAGAAGATGTGGAAAAAGGGGAACACTCATTCACTGCTGGTGGGATTGCAAACTCA
>NW_008360303.1:7103573-7152515 GCF_000622305.1 Nannospalax galili
GTAATAACTACCATCATCATGACTTCAGCTGAGCCTGATCACTAAACATCGTCACAATTGGGCTTGTTGACAGTTGTGCTCATTCATTAAAGAAGGGCCAAACAGGGTCATTGGGCCCTCACCATATTATGCAGCCACTCTTTCCAGCCAACTGTATGTAATTTGGCCCTAATCACACATGGTCTCCTGGATTTGGGGAGGGCTAAAAGCATACAATCTGGGGAAGACTAGGAAGAGAAGGAGTGACCCATGCTGGGTAAAGGCTTTCCAGTGTGCATCCCCTCAGGTCATACACACCTCAGCAACCCCTCAGTTATCTAAGTAAGTTAGCTCAATAAATTCATCAGTTCCCCAGTAAAACTTTAATCAAACGCTGGCTTGACTAGAACCTTAAAAGGGAACCTTAATGTTATTATGTGTCACAATTTTTTTAAAAAGAAAATGAGAATGTAAAAGTGTTAAAAGGATATGGGAATGGAGATATTTTCCAAAATAGAAAAAATGAGAAAGCCTAAGCCAGTGATGATGCTCTGTGTAGGTTTGTTATGATATATAAAGGATGAGACAAAAATAAAACACACATAATCTTAAAATTTCTATGATCATAGTTTAGTTAATAAGTTTAAGGAACAAAATATATATCTAGTCAAGGTATATCTGAGAATATTTGGTTTTTTAAAAAGCTTTATCTCCATAGCACATGATAATTAAAAGTACCAGACTGGTGGAACTAACCTTATTGGATGTTTAACAGCCATAGTTTGAGGCTTAATCTAATATGTTCAGAGGACCTTAAAGGACAGTTTCTGCCCCTTGCCCTCCAAGGTTGACTAAGTTCTAGGGGACTAAGGAACATCTCTCAAAATGTCCCATAACTGTGGTGAGTCACCTGTCCTCTTGTTCAGGGAGGACATGGAGACCCCACAAGATACACTTGAACTAGTGTCCAGTCTCCAAAGAGGAGGGTCAACTCAGAGGAAGCATCTCTTTCATGCTTCCAAATGAAGCCAGACATGGTGAAACAGGACCTTTGACTTATCTTCACATAGAGGGAACTGGTAAAAGAAGTCAGGAGCTCCTCCCATGCCCATGTAACCCCTGAGGAACAGATCCTCAAATGACCTTAAGTGTAAATATAAACTGATTTAGTTGGGCCAACTGTATGTATACTTTTCCAAAAGGAAAGTATAACCAAAGAATAAAGTCATCAGTATATTTCTTTTTTTAATTATTTATTTAATAACCACATACTTAGAAGAAGCATTTCATTACAACAGCATTGACATATTCAATAACAATTTCCAGAGCTAAGATGCATCTCTTTTTAAATTGGCTGTAAATTTTTAGGTTTACAGTTGAATTATTACAGTTATACAATATTGTACTCAGTATAAACCCTTTAAGACATAAAATTAAATGAGGTTTTAACCTTTAAAAAAGATCTCCATTTCATTTTAGAATATATTGTTCCTTGTAGAAAGTCTCATTGTTTTTGCTACTAACATTGATATGTTGGTGCATACATTTCTAATCTATGTGTATCTGATTATTACTAGTCATAATCGGTTGCACTTGGATCCTTGGCACCTGTGTATAAAGTCATCGGGTAGATTTCAATGGTAATGTTTATCACCTCTACTAATCAACATGATGTAAATTTCCATGCTTCCTCCTCAAATATACTACATTTTAAAAAATTTGTTGATTATTTTTATGTGTGTGTGTGTGTGTGTGTGTGTGTGTGTGTGTGTATCACACAGAACATCGCAAACCATCTTATTCAACTATACACCCACTTCCCAGATGGCACCCTCCTATAGCCTCCCTCCCCCTACTAGAGCCCTTATACTCTGATATCCCTGCTACTGTCTGCTGTGTTGTTGGCACCCCCAGCCATTCCCCACTACTTGCCCTTCTGGTGAATCTAGTCAGCCTATCTAGAGGTCTTTGTTTCTGGAGGGTCAGCTGTCCTCTTCTAGCAGCAATTAGTTGTCAATATTCCTTTAGATAAGATTGGCTGCTGTTCATTTACCCAGTTCTATGCTGGGTTACTATCTAGGAGTCCCTTTGGCCACCCTGGCCAACAACTCAAAAGAAGGAATCTCCTATCTGGCATTGTTGCTTGTTATGTAGCCTTCAGCTGTGTATATGGACTCTTAAGAAATTATATTGGCCCCTTTAATCTTTGATTATACTTTCCCTTTGGTGTTTAAGGCCATACAGTTGTCCAGATAAAACAATTTATTTTTACTCTTAAGGTCATTTGAGGATCTGTTCCTCAGGGGTCATATGATTAAAAGTACCAGACTGGTGGAACTAACCTTCTTGGATGTTTAACAGCCATAGTTTGAGGCCTATACTAATCTGGTCAGAAGGACTTAAAGGACAGTTTTTGTTCCTTGCCCTCCAAGTTCCAGGGGACTATGGAACATCTCTCAAAATGTCCTGTAACTGTGGTGAGTCACCTGTCCTCCTGTTCAGGGAGGCCATGGAGACCCCACCAGATGGACTTGAACCAGTGTCCAGTCTACAAAGAGGAGGATCAACTCAGGGGAAACATTTCCTCCATACTTCCAAGTGAAGCCAGCCACGGTCCAGCAGGACCTTTGACTTGTCTTCACATAGGTGGATGGAACTGATAGAAGAAAGGAGCCAGGGGCTCCTCCCAATCCCATGTGACCCCTGAGAAATAAATCCTTCAATGACTTTCAAATTAAAAATAAATTGGTTTATTTGGGCCAAATGTATGCTCTTAAACACCCCAAAGGAACGTATAACCAAAGACTAAAATGCTCAGTTTATTTCTTTAAGAGTTCAAGGGATTATATTTCCTAGACATTAGGCTTAAGTCTGTATAAAAAGTTATTTAGACAATTATTTCTCATTGATGATTTGTTCCTAACCAGAAAGTGCTGCTCAGATGTATGACTTCAAATCTTGGTCTGCAATACTGCAGTGCCCACCTGTAGCTAAGGAAGACAACCAGGTAGTGTTCTAAAATGATGGGTAAATTTGTTTTCTCCCCCTATATTGAAGCCTTTGAGAGGGAACTGACACTGATTCTAACCACTCCAATAGCCATCAAAATACCTGAAAGCAAATCCTGAATCCTTCACTCTCAAGTCCAGCCTTGGAAGACAAATGAAAAATGAGGAAGAACCCCATAGAGGGATGCCTTTGGAAGCCCTTGTCAAGAAATTCCAATACAAATATTTGGAAATTGCCCTGTTCTGACTTTTTTCTAGTTCCCTGTCTGGAACTTGTAATGCTAATTACTCTTGCCTTTACTTCTCCTTCACATCTCCTATTCACAAGTCAAGGACTTTCTTTTCCCCCTAGAGATAAGAGTTTTGCAATTTGGGAGTCTTTTAGATAGACCCACTGAAGGCGTACTCCAATTGCCTCACCCTGTGTCTCTGTTCAGGATGGACAAAGCCAGAGCCATCTGCGTCCGGATTCCCTATTGGTAATTTGGGTAACCTCTTCAGAGAAAGGTGTTATAAGAATAGGAGGTAGGAATTGGCTAGGCAATTAGGGTAAAAAGACTCCCCCCAAAGTAGCCACTTTCTTGGCTTAAACTCACAATGTCTTTGGGCCTCTTAGCAACATTCCAAAGGCCAAAAATGTTGAAAATATTTGGGAGCTTTTATCTAATCCTTAAAAGATTTTTAGGGTTACCTCTTCAGAAGGGTTAACGTTAGAATAGCCAAAAGCCCCATAAAAAATAAAGAAATCAAAGAAGAAGAAAGAGTACATGAAGGTATCTGGAAAAAAGTGATGGGGAGATATGGGAGGAGTTGGAAGGGAGGGAGTGAGCATGGATTTGATCAAAACACTTTATATGCATGTATGAAATTCTCAATAAAATATTTATTTAAAAAGGAAAGTAAATAAAGGACGAAAAAGAAAGGGGAGAGAAACAGGAAGGGAGGGAGGGAAGGAGGGAGGGAGGGGAAGAGAAGGAAGGAAGGAAGGAAGGAAGGGGAAAAACGAAATCACAAGATGATAGTACATTTCAAAACAACTTTCCAGGGTAAGGGGATTGCCATGTAGCTGGGTGTGTCTGTGAAGGTGTTTGTGAAAGAGATTAAGATTGCAATGAGTAATCTGAGTGAAGAACATCAACCTTAGCATTGTGGGTGAGCATCACTCAGTGCATTGAGAGCCCACCTAGAAAATGTGGAAGAAGGATGCATTCTCTCCTTCATGACCTGGGACATTCATCTTCTGCCCTTCAGCCAACAGAGTGCTGGGTTTCCAGACCTGGGGCTCAGGACTTAAATGGAATCCCTCCTTCCTGCTCTTCTCTTCTTAGGCCTTCAGTCTGCATTGTGCCATAAAGCTTCCCAGGTCTCCATTTATATAATATATCTTTTACAACTTTTCAATCGTTATATTTTTCATGAATCAGTTTGCTTGATGCATCTGAGTGTTTCTCCAGAATCTGTCTAATGGTGGTAAAGATAGATAAAATAATAAGTTTATGGCTTATTTTCACAAACAAAAACTAGTCAATAAACTAACCCTAGTTAACATAGCTAATGAAATTCCTGAATGGGGGCTAGAGATGGCACAGCGGTTAAGAGCACTTTCTGTTCTTCCAGAAGACCCCCACATGGCAGCTAATAACTCTCTGTAACTCCAGTTCCAGGGGATCAGACACCTTTTTCTGATCTCTGTGGGGCATTGCACACATGTGACACCCTTACATACATATAGGCAAAACATTCATACACATAAATATATATGTATATATTTATTTATTTTAAATTCAGTTGACAGGAAGGAAATAACCACACTCACCTCCCAGAAATTTCATTAATAAGAATTAAATTCTTGCTCCACTTGATTAAAAAAACATCTGAATATATGAATGAAATATGTTATTTTTTTAAAATAAATACTAAAATTGAAATTAAAATAAACAGGAAATAAGTCAGGCAGATGAGATACTTATCTATACAACTTCACAGATAAGCTATTTTGTGGTTCAAAAGGAGCTTCAATAACATAACATCTCAGACTCCACAAAGAAGAAAAAAATGTCATCCTCCCTCCCCACACCCTTGCTCATTTTTAAACAAACCAGGAATGTCTTGTCTTTGGGTTCCGGTCTTGTCAAACACTAGAAACATCCATGCACAATAAAGAACACTCCTTTCCTCTGGCCACTACCTTACAGACATTTGCTTTCCCAGCCTTCTTTGCAACTGGGGTTGGGCACAAAATCCAGTCTCCACCAGTCAGCTGTGTTATTGTACACAGTGAACCAGCCAGCAATTCAGGATTGGGAGCCCAGTGGTCTGAAAGGAAAACTGGTTGCATTCACTTGGCTTCCAGTCACAGCAAGGGCCGCAGCTCTGACTAACGGTGGGAGATTTGCATTGGTACTGTCAGCCCTCAAGTGCTGCGATCAGCAATGGAAGGAGGACGGTCCTCTACATGCTGGGAAGGGTCCTTGGTTCATTTCTACTGAATGTGTAGCCTCCTTCCAGTTTAGTTTTCAGTATTTCAAGAGACTCCCATATGCTTTCCTGAATCCCATCCCTTTTTCCTTTCTTTCCTTTTTTTCTTTTATTTTCTTTCTTTTCTTTCTTTTCCTTCCCTCCCTCTGTCCCTCCCTCCCTCCCTCCCTTCCTTCCTTCCTTAATTTCATTGTTTTTGAGTCTCACTATATAGGCCTGGCTAGCCTTCAACTTACTATGAAGCCCTGACTGGCCTCAAATTTCCAATGATTCTCCTGCCTCTGCCTCCCGCAGAGTGCTGGAATTCTAAGCATGTGCAACCACCTCTGGTGTGAATCTATTTTTAGCAGCCACAATATGTTTCTTTTTCTTTTAGCTGAAAATCCAAACCAACACACATAGCAAAAGCTGACAATGATATTATTTAAAAGTCCAATGCCAAGACTGAGGCAGGAGGATCACTAAGTTTCAGGAAACTTTGATCTACATACTGTCAGTCAAGACTGTGTCAAAAAAAAAGGAACAGGGCAAAGCCATCTTCCATATAAGTATCAATGGGACATTAAAAAATACATAGGGGTTGGAGAGATAACCCAGTGGTTAAGTGTGCTGGCTGCCCTTGCAGAGGACCCAGGTTCGGTTCTCAGCAACCACATGGTGGCTATCATCAACAACTCTAGTTCCAGTGAATCCAACACCCTCTTCTGGCCTCCAAAGGCATTGCACACACATGGCACACTTACATACATGCAGGTAAAACACTCATACATATAAATTAAAAATAAACCAAATAAAAGTAAAAATAAATAAATAAATCTACTATGAGTCACAGGGATTTTCCCCAAGAAAGATTCTCAGAATTAGGAAATGTATTTATATAATGAACATAATTAAAATGTCAAAGGAAACAAGGCATTTAATCATCACAATAGATGCCAAAAGCAAACATTAAGTGCCCACTAATGATTCAAATTAAACTTTCATAAAACTGGAAGGAAAGGTTGTTTATTTTTTCCAAACAGCATAATTTTTTCCAAACTCAAATTTCATCATGCCTAATAAGGCTGCTATACTGGCACTCCCACTAACTTCAGGAATAAAATAAGCACAAATGCCCACTACCCTAATGTTAGTTGCTCTAGATTTTTAAACATTGGATAAAATAATTAGGAAAATAGAAAATGAATCTGAACAGAGTGGCTCATGTATGCAATCTCAGAACTTGGGAAGTGCAGACAGGAGGATCAGAAGTTCAGGGCCATCCTACACTACATAGAATTCAAGGCTAGCCTGGTATATGAGACCTGTCTCAAAACAAACAAACAACAACAAAAAAAAGAATAAAGAAGGATAAGAATACTAAGAGACAGGCATGGGGTTGCACATCTTTAATCCTAGCACTCAGGAAGCAGTTCTGTGAGACTGAGGCTAGATTGGTCTACGTAGCTATATAGCAAGGTCCAGGCCAACTGCGCTACAATAATAACCTGTCTCAAAACAAAAAACAAACACACAAAACAAAGAATGCCAACTAAGTTGTGTATGCTGGCTCATACCTGTAATCTCAAAACACTCTGGGGACTAAGGCGGGAGGATTGCTGAGAGTCCCAGACCAATCTGAGCTACATAAGAGAACCTTGTCTCAAAATAAAACAACAAACAACAGCAGCAAAATGTCTCAAGAAGAACTGAGACCCATTCAAAAGCCCAACATAGTGTGCTCCCCCTATACCCAATCAAACACTACTTTAGGTTAGGCTCCCCAGAAACATCAAGAAGGGAATTCAGCAAAGAATGCTCTTGAGAGAGCATTCCCCATGACACAGGAAGGAAGAATTGGGTGGAGAGGAATAGTTGACCCGCAGGACACTCCCAGATAAGGTGTTAGCAGCTAATCTCCAAGCCATTGAGGAAATGTTTTCCACAGTCTTCAATCAGGAACCTGGTAGTCCTCTTCAATGTCTTCCACAGGCAGAAACAAACCAGAGGGCCCAGGCAAGCCTTGACTCAGTGCAGAGATGAATAATGTAGATAAGTTCTCTTGAAGCAGGTGTGTGTGTAAAAATATCTTTTAGCCTCCATGTCTAGGGACTATCTGATCTCAGGCTTGCATTTTGTTTACTGCTGGATTCACATAGATAAGCGCTTAGAAACATAAAGACAATCCGTTTCACTCAGCACATAATCAGTTAATAGATGTTGAGTGAATAAATACAAAAATAAATATGATACAAGAAAATTTTTAAAAACATTTCATTTATTACTTTTATTTTATATATGTGAATGTATTGCCTCCTTGTTGCTCTCGCGTTGTGCAGTGCCCATGGAGGTCGTAAGAGAGGGTCGGATCCCCTGGAACTGGAGCTAAAGATGATTGTTAGCCACCATGTGGGTGCTGGGAATCAAACCCTGGTCCTCTACAAGAGCAGCCATTGCTCTTAACCTCTGAGCCATCTCTCCAGCCCCCAACACAAGCAAATTTTAATTTCCTTAAATACAAAGACTTTTTCAACCAATTGAACATTTTCTACCAACATTTATATCTCTGCCTGTAGCCTTGGCTTTATAATTGTGTATTTAGAGCCCCCCCCCACCCTCACTACAGTTACATTTACATAGATGAGCAGCATGTATGTGATAGAATATTACTTGCAGGACTGGGGATGTTACTCAGGTGGGAGGGTTGCCTCACCTGCAGGAGGCCCTGGGTTTGATCCCCAGCACTGAATAAAACTGGATGCATTAGTGCATACCTGTAATCCATTTACTGATGGAAATACAGTAGTCATATATGAAATTCTAAAAAATAAATAAATAAACTAAGGATCCCTCTAAGATTTATCTTGGCTTATCAAAGATATTTATCATGCTTTAAGCCCTACCTACTAACAGGGTTTCTGGCTTTCCTTCCAAATGCTATGAAAGCAGTTACATCTTGTTTACTTGGAGTCTGCTGCTTGAATTGCTTAAAACTTAGCATTCTTCTCATTTCAACTTTCTTCTCATTTATCATTTGTCGACAAATCCCTCAGTATTTTACATTCTCTGTAAGCAACATAGCTCTCTTAATTTATATAATGCTTTAAAGTAGACTCAGTTTTAATTAATTTACTTCTATTACAACATCATAAACATTTTTATGTTGTTTAATTTTTTGTTGTTCCTGCTGTTAGGTTTGGGGGGTGCTTATTTGTTATTTTTATTTTGGAGACTAAGTCTCATTCAGCCCAGGCTGGTCTCAAACTTACTATATAGCCAAGTCTGGCCTTGAACTCTTGATTCCCCTTCTTAAATACTCCAAATGCTACTATTACAGGCTTGTTCCAGCATGCCTGACTTTTGTTTAGTTTAGTTAGGCTTAGTTTAGATTACTTTTAGTTCTATGTTTAAAGAGGTGGGTACTGAGAATCAAACCCAGGTCCTCTAGAAGAGGTAGCAAGTACTCTTAACCACTGAGCCATCTCTCTAGCCTCAGTTTTAGTTTTGTTTAGATCAATTCTTACTCTGTAGTTCAGGCTGTCCTTGTAACTCATGCCCAGGCTAGCCTGGAACTCATAGCAATTCTCCTGCCTCAGCCTCCCAAATGCTGGGATTACAAGTATGGGTCACCATGTCTGACTTATCACAGAAATTTTTAAAGCTAAATATGAGCTGTAGCTGTACCTCTGTGGTAGAGCACTTGCCTAGCCTGTGTGAGTCCCTAGGTTCAATCCCCAGTACTTAAAAAAAAAAAAAAGCTAAAGTCAACCTTGGAAAACATTTTAGACAGAAGGAAACTCAGGTCCCTAGAGGTTGAAGGTATTTCGAGTCAGTGGCAGAACTGAACATGCTAGATGGACAGTGACACCTCAGGGACAGAACACTCCAGTTAGCATCCATCTAGATGAGCTTCCTGATCAGGTGGGACAGTTAAAATAAGTTCTCATTTTGTGAGAAAACCTGTGTCACTTCCTATGAACTGCTGTTAGGAGACAATAAGGTTGAGAGTCTCTCATCAGGTCCAAGTTCATTCCTGGGTTAATCAGGGTAGCTCAGTGCAGGTCTGATAGTACACACATCCAGAGCAAGATATCTTTTTACACTAGGAATCTGTTAGATCAATTTCCTTGACTTTTTTCCTCAGAAAGTCATGTTTCTGTTTCAAAGAAGTATTTTAAAAAATCAAATATTGACCTCTAGAATCTTCTCTAAAAAGCCATCAGGGTGGATTTGGTGGCACAGGCCTTTAATCCCAGTATATGGGAAGCAGAAGTAAGCAGATCTCTGTGAAATTGAGGCCAGCCTGGTCTACAAAGTGAGGTCCAGGCAAGCTGTGGCTACAAGGGAGACCTTGTCTCAAAAACAGCAGCAGCAACAACAAAGCAATCAGAACTCAAGATTGATTTTGTGTGTGTATGTGCATGTGGTGAGTACTTTTGTGAAATAAAGTCTCAGGTAGCGCAAGGTGATCTCGAACTCCCAATCCTCCTGCCTCCATCTCTCAAGTGCTACGATTACAGGCATGCAGCACCATACCTGACCACAGACTGATTTTACAACAGTCAGAAGGTTTTATTCTTCGTTTTTAGCTCAATGGCGAAGACTGCAGAATTTTCTCGCTCAAATCTCAGTTGGACTTCTGACAAATCCTGTGACCTCTCTATGCATTTGTGCCTTTATCTGTAAGGTACCTGATAAACTGGGTGTGTTAGGGAATGACTATAACACCAACACTTGGGAGATAGAGGCAGGAGAATCAGGAATTCAAGGTCATACTTGCAATATAGTGAGTTGAAGGCCAGCCTTGCCTACAGCAGACTCTGTCGCAAAATGCCAAACCAAAAGAAAGAATAAAATATCTGATAACTGATAATGTTATTTATAGCCTGTCATATTGGGGTCTCCCTGAATTCTTAATGGGAGAATCAAGGAGTTAAGGTCATCCTTGGCTATATAGCAAATTCATGGTCAGCCTGGACTACAGGAGACCATGTTTCAAAAAACCAAGCAATAAAAATACTATTTGCTAGGAACATGAGAATTACTGTGAGTTTGAGGCTAGCCTGGACTAGAGTAAGACCCTGTCCAAAAAAACGGAAAAGCTGTTTATGAGTTGTTTTATAAATTAAATAAGTTAGTAAGTAGAAGATACAGTAAGACCAGTTAGCTAACCCAGGGAAGGGCTAGATACTGTTATATAGACAGGCACTATGCTCACAAGTTTCTCCACAAATAGGAGAATTCTAATAGTGCAAATCCTGCCTTGCTACCTTCTCAGGAACAAGTCATTAACCACCTCCTTGGTACTATGTATTTAGCACTCTTGAGACAGAAGCATTTTGGTGAGAGGGGATGCCCAATACGGCAGTCTTCCTCATCTCTAACACATGTATTTCTCATCTCTCTTGAATGCCTGTAGTAACATCTAGGTGGAATCAATGTCCCCAGTCCCTCTAGCAAGACCTCTCAGTGCTGTCTTGGTTTTCTTCCTCAGTCACAGCTGTGATATTATGAAATGGTAAACTTAGAAAGGAAATAGGTTTGCTGAATAAGCAACAAACACGGAAACCATAATTTCTCACCTTATAATCCCAAATTGTAATCCAAAAACTATATCTTAAAACACAAAAATTAAGATGTCATGGTAAAATAAAGTATAAAAATTCATTTATTCTTGTTTTCTGTTTATGTGGGGTTTTAAAACGATGTATTTTTAATTATGTATATGTGTATGTGCCAGTGTGGATATACACACTAGTGCAGGTGCGCATGGTGTCCAGAAGAGGGTGTCAGATCCCTTGTAGCTAGGGTTACAGGCATTTGTCAACCACCTGATCTGGGTGCTGGGAAACAAATTCTGGTCATATGCAAGAGCAGTACACACTCTTAACTGCTGAGCCATCTCTCTAACACCTTAAGGAGGTACAACTGTTTTGTAGTTTACTTTCTATTTCAGACAATATTAGGAATCAAACCAAAGACCTCTGGGAGGTGGGCCCTGTACCCACTGAACTACACCCCCAATAGTGTTTCTGTAATTTTACATCATGGGTGATTTAGTGGGACAAGACCAAAGTCAGTTTTTGTATTCCTGCCATGATGACTCCTTCTGGCACTGGGGGCAGCCGGATCCTTGCAGCCCTTGAATGGCTTTCTACTCTGGCGATATTTAGTGTTAGTCTATGCAAATGCTCTGAAACTTTTTCACTCCGTATGAAAGACCTTCCTGCCTTCGTTCAGCTGTTCAGTCAGTGCTATAATACAGTGAAGGACAGTGTGCTCATAAAAGCACTACAACCTTGACTTTGTTTATGTTGCTCTAAACATTTGATGCTAGATATTTTCCTGTGTTAACAATTATTCCCCTATAAAAGAGTGATAACCCTGTGGAACTCAAGGTTTAAATGTGTTCTTTTTCTTTCTTTTTAAAATCATAGTCCAAAAGAAGGAGTTCTTTCTTTTGACATAGGTTGTTGTATCAGGTCTCTCCAATTGGAGTGAGAGACACTCTTTTCAGGGAATAAGGTGCTGAGTGATAGACCAGCACACTAGAGAGCTTCCTCTGGCCTCCACATACATGCACACACATACCTTCACACTCAACTGCCACATATACACCACACACGCACATACACAACACATAAAGAAATATAAAATGGGGCCAGTGTGATGTCTCCATGGATAAAAGTGCTCCCAAAGCCTGCACGACCTGAGTTCAATTTCCAGAACCCACATAAAGGTTGAAGGAAAAAACTGACTCCACTCCATAAAAGCTGTTCTCTGACCTCCACACTTACATCATGACAGATGTGCCTCCTCCCACCCCACAATAATAGCAATAAAAAAGAAATATAAAATGCACATAAGAGTTTAACTTCAAGTTAAATTTTGGAAATGGTAAGTGGCCTATCTGCATATAGCTGCAATATTAAATATATTAAATGTACTTATTAAGGGGCTAGACAAATGGCTCAGTGGTTAAGAGCACTGGCTGCTCTTGAAGAGGACCTGGGTTCAATTCCCAGCACCCACATGGTGGCTAATAGCCACCTGTAACTCCAGTTCCAGGGGATTCAATGCCTTCTTCTGATCTCTGTGGGCATTACACAACAGGAGTGAATTTACATACATGTAGGCAATACACTCATACACATAAATAAAAATAATAAAATATTTTAAAAAATAAATGTACCTATTAAATTATTTTTATAACTTTTAATTTTCAAAATTCTTTCTTTCTTTCTTTCTCTTTCTTTCTTTCTTTCTTTCTTTCTTTCTTTCTTTCTTTCTTTCTTTCTTTCTTTCTTTTGTTTCATTTACTTGAGGCAGGGTCTCTTGTAGTCCAGGCTGCCCTTGAACTATTGGTGTGAGAATGACCTTGAATTCCTGAAGCTGCCTCCAGTCCCTGAGGGCTGGGATGCTAGACATGGCCCAGCATACCTGGCTTCAAAATTATTTCTTACATGAAAATAATTGATAAGGAACCTAAAAGTTGGAGGTGGACATCCTCTTTAAATAGATTTTTTTTCCATTTGCAGCTAAAATAAATGACATTCAGCACTTATAAGTGAAAACAGCTGGTTTACAGAGGAAGCATTTACTTAAATGTCAGTTGAAGAGCCTAAATTTAAAAGCAGTGTTTGTGACTCTTCAAGTATTTCCAAAGTGGAATCAAGTGCACCCAACCAAAGGGAACCAGGACCTGGAACCAGGGTTTTAGCAGCTCAGTGATCATCTCTGAAGAAGGTAATTGTTTGTCCTAACAAGTAGGATCTAAGAAATTTAAAGTAAAAATTTAAAAGATGAAAACAGAACAGCAGGAATAAAGACATGCGAAAGATCCACACTAAAGCGCAATAGCATGGTGGCTGACCGGGATCTGAAAGAAGCCAACGGGGAATGCTGGTGTATGTGTTTGGTTTGTCTTCAAGAAAGACTTTGAATAAATGAGAAAATTAAGGGTTACCCCTTGTAAGCACTTGCCCAGGGCCGTAAAGCCAAGTGCCTCAGATTAAGTGCTACCTTCTGGTAGGCTGGCTATAGGGATCGGTTCCTTGACAGAAGCAGGTTTTAAATATTTTACATAAAACCAAATTAAGTAAAGCAGGTGCAGTGACACACCCCTGTAATCAGAGCACTGGGGAAGCTGAGACTGGAGAATCAGGAATTCCAGCAAGTTTGAACTACCCTGACCCTGTTTCCAAAATAATAAGAAAACAAAAAACCAAATTAAACTATGTAAATAAGATATCCTTGATATGGTTGGGGGAGGAAAAGAATTATTATGGGAATTAGGCATCCTTAATAACTAAATTTATTTATTTTACATTTATTATTTGTGGAAGTTGGGAAGGTGTGACATGTGCATGTGTGGTAGTCAGAGCACAACCCACAGAGTTGGTTGTCTCCTTCCACCTTAAGGATTCCGGGACAGAACTCAGGTCTTCAGTTTTGATACGCACCCTCACCCTCTGAGATGTCTTGCTGACCACATTCTTACTATCTAATAGAACTCCTTTTTATTCACTTCAAGTGTTATTTAATTATTTGTCCCCTAGTGCAAATTGTGCTTTAATTTTGTTCATTAAAAATATAGACATGTAAGCTGGGTGTGGTGGCTCATGCCTTTAGTCACAGCACTCAGGAGATAGAGGCAGGCGGATCTCTGTGAGTTCAAGGCAGGCCTGGTTTACATAGTGAGTGTCAAAAAGACCAAAAAGAAAGGTAGATATGTTTAGCATTCCCTTCCCCAGCTCAAGAGGATCAAGAGTTCAAGGCTATACTCCTCCTCTACCTCCCCCAAAACTCTCGGAACCTTAAAAACTCTTGGAACCTTAAAAACTGACATATATTCAGCTGTATTACTGTGGCAGGGAGGGTTTTTTTTGTTTTTTGTTTTTTGTTTTTTTGAGGTTCTCTTAGAGCCTAGACTAACCTTGAACTTGCTTCCTAGCCGAGAATGAGAGAATGACTTTGAACTCTTGATTCTCCTGCCTCTATCTCCAAGTGTTAAGAGTGCAGGTATGTGCCATCATGCCAAGCCCAATTGTGTAGCTTGTTATCCACGTGTAAGGCAAGTTCACGTGGAGAAATGGTTCAGGACTGCATCTGAACAATACTATCCAGGGCTCCAAACCTTCCTTTCTGTATCCCTGTTAATATACCCTGTACCACAAAAAGGCTGCTGCAGTTCCAGACACCACATCGAGTGAACTTCAGCAGCTTCCGCAATAACCATCTGAGATATTTCAGAGAAAAGACTTCTAATAATGTTCTTTTGACTTGGAAATCCCAATTTTAGGAAATGTCTATATGATAAAATGATGCACATTTAATGTTTCATGTTGATATCATACATATATTCAAAAAATATTTCCTGAATTCCAAGCACTTGAAACACTGAACGAAACAGACTAAAACTTATCCTTGTGGAATTCACAAATCTTGTAGGGAAAAGAGATAATAGAACAAAAAAATAATATAAGTAAAATGTGGCATACTCAGTGCTGCTAAATGCTAACAGTAAATTCTGGTAGATCAGGAAGCTATTCATTACCATGGAGAATAAAAAATGAAGGAAAGTTTTTTATTCATTTATTTATTTTTGAAACAGGGTCTCACTATTGTAACCATGGCTAGAAAAAATTTTCCTGTAAAAAGAATAAGTTGGATGTTTAGTATGGTTATATGAAAAGATTCAGGGTAAAATTAGTCAAGTTGCTCTTGAGATTAAAGTAAGAGGAGAGGAAAGACCCTCTGAGGTGCTCAGGAATCCTTGGGGAAGAATGCAAACCAGTGAGAAAAGAGAGGGCCACCAAAGGAGGAAGCTTCCAGGGAAGGGAAGGCTGTCTCTGGATGTGACAGTCACAGCTGGAGAGAAGGAATAAATTCCTCAACTGTTTGCCAGGGGATCATGGCCCTTAGGGTAGGATGAGAGTCTAGTCGAAAAGGAAGTGGACTTCTCATTAGTGCCGTAAGCAAGCATCTGACACTATTTAAAACTACAGCACTAGACCTTGGAGATTTTCTGCAGTGATTGAAAGGAGACAGCCAACAAACACATTTCGCCTTCAGCAAAACCATCCTGGTAGAGGCGGTTTCCTCACATTGCTAAAAATGTACAGGTGGAATAAATAAATAAAACAGCAGCTAAAATCAGAAGCCGTTATTTATAGATTGAAGTTATTTTGTTTTTTGAAGAAAATGAGCCAATTATTTTTTCTTGCTTTTAAAGTACTCTTAGACATCCCTGCTGAGATTCTTTGCCAAAGCCTTTAACCACTACACAACTGCAGTTGACCACTTTGTGACGGGCTTTCCCCTCTGGATCAATTTTACAGAGCCTACCCATGCCCTTCATTTCTTGTTGTCATCAGCGGTTATCAGGTTGATTTGGTGCTCAGCACAAAGGGCGTCTACTAACTTGACCTACTAGGTTCATCTCAGAGGCAAGCACACAAAGGGGATTGGTGCTTGTCTAAGGTTTCCCCAGCTTCTAGAATTCCACATGCTAGGCCATCGTGGAGGAGGGCACTCTGGAGCACTCCCTGTGAAGCAGTGTTAATGTCCATTGAACCTCAAGGCTATACCTCGTTCTTCAGTCATAGTGGTGAAGTTGAATCTTGACCACACTGGAGCCTCCACCTCCCTGTGACTTGGGGCCTTCTGGGAAAAGAAAAGTTAAGTGTTTAAAGAAAGATTATTTAGGGGATAGAAAGTGCAGAGTTCTTATATGCTCTCAGTACCTACACACCCGCAGCCTCCTATCAGTAGCCCCATCAGAGTGGTACTATTGTGGCCCCCAATACCTCAAGCATCCAAAGTCCATAGTGCACACTATGGCTTATTCTTACTGTTGAAGATACTGTGGGTTGTGGCGAATGTACATAATGACATCTCTTTACTATCATAGTGTCACATGAGATAACTTCATTGCCCTAAATATCCTCTGTGCTCAGCTTTTACACACACAGACACACATAGACACAGACACAGACACAGACACACACACACACACACACACACACACACACACCTCACAACCAGAATGTCTAATTGTTGAAGTCCTGAAGAGTGTAGGCTCTTCAGCTTGCTGTCTTTCTGGTAAACAGAAGTTCCCAGAAAAGAAAGTACCACACCTGTGTTAGACACTACAGGACTAAATGATGACAGATTAGGACTTCCCAGTCGTGCAGTTAAAATCTTGCAGATTATCTGGGCTATTTTTAGTCCCCTTAATAGCCCAACCCAGTAGGCAATATCTTTTTGACTACCGGGCAAACCATTTAACATGTATTCTTAGCAGTCCACTAGCTTCCACCAATCCAAAAGCTAAGAATGTCATCAGATAACATCTAAAACCAAAGATGGAGTTTTCCTTGCTTTGCCTTAAGCCACCTACCTGTGGTTCCCACCAGTGTATTAGGTAAGAGCCTTGATTTACAACTTTCTTTAGTAAGTAATAAAGCCTCTTGGAACCACCTCCACAGTGGAATGGCTATTCAGGACAATCTGAATCCATGTTCCTGTAGGGCACAGTCACTCATATTTTGCTCAAAATAAACTATTTTTCCCTTTAAGGTGAGAGCTGTGGTTTGTGTCCACATTCACTTAGTGATACACTTTTAAGATTCTTTGTTTTCTTTTATGACTGATACTTCATTTGCTGTTAGAACGGTATAACACCTAAGTGCCAGAGTTTGGTGGTTTTTTTTTTTTTTTTTCAAGGATATCTTGACCATTTCCAAGTTTTGGAAATGAAGCATAAAGTTTTAATTCCCTGGGTGCAGCTTTTGTTGAGGCCCAAGTATTCAGCTCATCTTGGTAAATATCAAAGTGCGTGACTGCTGAATCTTAGGAAGGGTCTGTTTACTTTTGTGAAAAGGTTCTTCCAAATGCTGAGTCATTTTTTTCATTCACATCAGCAATGAATGTAGTTCCTGTTGCTCCATAGCCTGGCCAGCTTTTCTTGATGTAAATGATCTGGAGCTGGAGCATTCTAAGGGATATAATGTAATAGCTTGTTTCTGTTTTATTTATCTTTTGTGTTTGGGGGAGTTTTATTTTGTTGTTGTTTGCTTGCTTGCTTGTTTGTTTTGACAAGGCCTCCCTAAGTGGTCCAGGCTGGCCTAGTGATCACTATATAGCCCAGACTGGCTCAGAACTCACAGGACTCCAGCTTCAGCTTCCTGAATGCTGTGGTACAGGTGTGAATTACCACACCCAGCTGTATATTTTCTTTGCTTAGGTCTTTGATTTATTGGTTAACTGGGTTGTTTGCCTGGCTTTTAAGAGTTCTTTGCAGATTTTGTATACTGATGCTTTTTGCAAATATTTTCTACCAGTCTAGGGCTTGTCTTCTCCTAACTTGATTTTACTGAATTCCAGATTATCATATTTCCTTCATGGGTCATGCTTTTGGCACTGTATTTAAAAAAATCATACTCAAAGTTAGATTGTCTAGATTTTCTTTTATCAACTTGGATAGTTATAGCTTGGTATTTTATATTTAAGACTGTGCATTAAACAATTTGTTTGAAATTATTTTGGGGGACCAGCAAGATGACTCATGGGTAAAGGTGATTGCTATGTAAATCTGAAGACCTGGAACTACATAAAGATCAAAGGACAGAACCGACTCCATAAAGTTGTTCTCTGAACTCTGCACAAGTGCTGTGTCACATGTGTCCGCACACACCATGTACACACACACACACACACACACACACACACACACACACACACAAATAATAAAAACAATAAAAAAATCTTGTTTACTTCACTGTATTTATATTGCTCTTTTATAAAAAGAAAGCAGGTTTTCTCTACGTACTTAGCCTCCTTCTGGCTGTTTGTTCGATTCTTCTACTTGATCTATTTTTCCTTCTTTCTAATACACAGGATGCTGATTATTGTAGTTTTAGAGTAAATCTTGAAGTTGATCAGTGTAAATCATCCATCTTTATTTTACTCCTTCAGTTTTGAATTAGCTATTCTGTCTTTTACCAACCTGTATAAATTCTAGAGCCAGTTTGTCAAAATCTACAATGCAACTTTCTTGGATTTTGATTTGAATTATGTTGTATCAAAAGCTCATCTTAGGAAGAACTGACATTTTGATGATAATGGATCTTCCAATTAAATAGATTATGGAAGACTGTGTTGATGATTCTCATGAACTTTCCATAGAGATGATCAAAACCATCTGCAAAGATGGTTCTATTTCCTCCTTGATAATATTATATCTTTTATTTTCCTTAGCTTATTCCATTGCCTAGGACATCCATCTGTCTATCTATCTATCATCTATCTATCTATCTATCTATCTATCTATCTATCATCTATCTGTCATCTATCAATCATTTTGGAGACAAGGTATCATGTAATTTAGTCCAGGTGACCTTGAACTTGCTGTGAGCTGAGGATGACTTTGAATTTCTTATCATCCAGCAGCCTCTGGATTACAGGTGTGCACCACCACGCCTGGCTGGTATGAAGTTTAAGAGGCAGCAAAGGGGTGGGGCTTGAAAGATGGCTCTGAGGTTAAGAGCACTTGCTGTTCAATCATGAGGACCAGAGTTTAGATCCCAGTAACAAACCTGGATTCCCTCAGTCTGCACACCACACTCACACTCGAGTGTTCATACTTACATACATAAATAAACACACTAAATACTTTTTAAAAATAAGCAGCAGTAGGGGACAAATCTGTCTTGTTCCTGATGTTAGTGGGAAATTTTCTAGCTCCTCACCAAACACAGGGCTAGCTGAAACCTTTTGGTAGACATTTTCAGGCTGAAGAGGTTTGCCCTCTATTCCAGTTAGCTGGGAGTAGGACCATGTGATTTTTCTCCCTAAGGTTGTCTGTGTGAATTTTGGATGGTGGAGCAGCCTTACATACCAGGGATAATTTCCACTAGGTCACAATATATAATTTTTTTTGCACATTGCTTGACTTTATTTCCTAATGTTTGTACTGACATCTTTGCATGTATTTTCATGACAGATATTAGGCTATAGTGCTTTCTATAATGTCTTTGTTGATTTGGGTGTTAGGGCAACACTGGCCTCATAGACCAAGCTAGGGAATTAACACCTCTATTTCCATTTTCTGAAAAAGATTGTAGAGAATTGACACGTGCTCCTTACATGTTTGGTAAAATTCACCACTGAACCCATCTGGGCCTGATTCTTACTGTTTGGTAAGGTTAATCATTCAAAGTCTTTAACAGATGAAGGCCAACTCAGATTGTGCACTTTTTATTTGAGTTTTTACAGATTTTGCTTTCAAGAAATTGGTACAGAGGCTGGGGAGATTGCTCAATGGGCAAGAGTGCTTGTTCTGGAAGGACAAGGACCTGAATTCAAATCCCCGGCAGGAATCCCAGCATGGGGGAGGTGGGTAAAGATAAGTAGTAGTACTGTGATTGCAGGTGTGCACCGCAACACCGATTTGTTCAAAGTAGACTTCTGCTAACCTCTTGATGCCCTTGGTGTCTGTGGTAACAGCTATATCTTCCTGAGGTCTTTGTGAGTAGGCCAACTTTTGACTTTGTTTTTTAATTAGTTGGACTAAAGACATCCATTTTAATGGCCTTTCAGAACTATCATTTGCTGGGACTTTATTAATTTCCTATTTTCGGTTTCATTGATATTTGCTGGAATTTCTTTCTTTTCTTCTGCTTCCTTTGAGTTTAGTGGTTCTTTTCACTCTCATAAGCTAGAAGCTTTGGGTATCGATTTTTAATCTTTCTTCTTTCCTTCTTTTCTGACACAGGCACTCAGCGCTCCATATTTCTCTCAACACTGCTTTCACTACGTTTAAATTTTTTAAGCTTTATTTTCATTTGCCTCAAAATACTTTTTAAGGCCAGATGTGGTAGTGCATAGCAAGTTCTATGCGTCAATTCCAGACCAGCCAGTACTATATGGTGAGACCCTGTCTCAAAAAGAAAACAACAAAAAAGAAGATTTTAAAGTATCCTTTGAGCTTCCTCTTTGAATCGTAAATTACTACAAATGTGTTATGTCGTGATCTCCAAATGTTTGGGGATTTTCCAGACGTCAGTGATTCTTTTTTTTTTTTTTTTTTGGTTTCCTTTCTTTTCTTTTTTTTGAGACAGGGTCTCTTGTAGCTGAAACCTGGACCCGAGCTCTCTATGCAGCAAAAGATGACCTTGCACTTTTTAAAAAATATTTTTAAAAATTTTATGTGTATGAGTGTATTGCCTGCATGTATATAAGTGCACCTGTGCAGTGCAATGCCAGTGGTGGTCAGAAGAGGGTATCAGATTCCCCTGGAACTGCAGTTACAGACAGCTGTTAGCCACCATGTGTGTACTGGGAATCAAATCTAAGTTCTCTCCAAGAGCTGTCAGCACTCTTAATGGCTGAACCATCTCTCCGGCCTCCACCTTGCACTTCTGATCCTTCTCCCTCTACCTCCAAAGTTCTGGGATTCTAGGCATGTGCCACCACATCCATCAACTAGCCTTTGGTGATTCTTTTTTAGTTTAATTTTGTTGTGGCCTGAGAAAATGGCTTCTATTTTTAAGTGTATTAAGGTGTGTTTACAGTCAAGAATGTGGTTTATCTTAGTGTATGCTCTATGCATCTTGGAGAAGAGTGCATATACTACTGTTGTTGGATGAAACTGTTTATAGATATCAATCATGTCTGGTTGATTTGTGGAGCTACTGACTTCAGCTATCTCCTTCATAATTTTCTACCAAATCCATCCGTCCATTTCTGACAGAGGAGTATTCAAGTGTCTGTTGCCTCCTTCTCCCTGAACTTTTATCTATTTGTTCACATATATAAATGGATATATATGCTCTACTGTTTTGCAGTATACATAAGGAATATTACAACTCCTTGAAAAATTTACCTTGCCATCATATGCAATGTTCTTCTTTACTCCTCATTATTTTCCTTGTCCTAAAGCCTGATCTGTCTAAAGTAGATAGAGCTATTCTAGCTTTCCTTGATGACTATTAACACAGGTTTCTATGCCTATTCACTTTTTTTCAAAAAAATATTTTATTTGCTATTCTTATTTTATGTGTTTCAGTGTATCGCCTGAATGTATGTAGAAGCACCCGTGTTGTGCAATGCCCACAGAGGTCAGAAGAGGGCATCAGATCCCCTGAAAATGGAGTTGCTGGGATTCGAACCCAGGTCCTCTGCAAGAGCAGTCAGTGCTCTTAACTGCTGAGCCATCTCTCTAATTCCCTATTCAATTTTAATCTGTATAATTCTTTGTTGACTTATTATGAATGAGTTACTACTTGAATTAGTAAATATTTCATTTACTCCCAGTATGTCCATGAACTTTAAATCTGAAGGGAACATTGTATGTGTGATTGTATGGGAACATTATAACATTAGACACAAAATCATCTGGCAATCTCCCTGGCATTTTAGGGGAAAAGAATGTTGATAGAAATTCAAGTAGCAGAAGGGGGCAGTAAAACGCAACAGAAGGCTTTGGGAGGTGTTAATATTCTTCCTTAGTTTCCTTTCATTCAGAGAGACTCAAAAAATTTCAGAGACTAAAAAATTATCTTTTTGTACAAAAGACACATATGTACAAAAATATATACTGAAACACTAGATTTCTACACATTTAGTAACTATATTTTCACATAATCTCAATCTTATTAAGGTGCACCATTGTCATTATACCTTTCCACGTTAAAAAGTTTTAACTATCTTAATTTGGTTTTAGACACTTAATATCCCTTTGTAACCAGCATTCAAAATATACCTATATATTTTGTTTTAGCATCCCAGACTTCTCAAAATTAATAAATTACTTAATAATTTTCACTTATGCCCTTATTTGAACTTCCTTTTGAAACTGCCCTTATCCCTAAAGTCTAAATTTGTCCTTGAGTTCTTGCCTGACTTAGTTGATGTGTGGAGCTCTCTTTTTCCTATGTTTGAAGTTACAGATTAAATTAAGTAATTGAGTCACATAGATGGTTTTATTTGAATTTCCAATATGAGATGTAGTTCCATTTCTTGAAATTTCAACTAGTCTGAATGTGATTATTCTCTATGCCCTGTTTTTACCTCACTTTTGAATTCATAATCTCTTTTCAAATAAGACCATACTTCTCCACACAGTAGGTACACATCTAATATCTGAAGAAAATGAAGAGGGTTTCAAAATCAACTCAAGATTACATTATTAGATTTTCTTACAGTGTCAGAATTAACCTATGGACTTTTACATGACACCTAACTGAAGTTAGAATTAGTAGCTCTAGTAAACTTAAAATCTGAGTACAGGCAACCTACTCATTTAAAATGAACCAAAACTGGAATTATTAAAAGGACTTATTAACAAATATTTTATGGTCCTTGTTGAAATTTCACATAGGTAGTGCAATGGGAGGAGTGCCACAAATACAATGATTAAACATGACTAGAGTCCAAGTTCTGGGTGAGATAGAATTTTAGTCACCATGTCTCATGTCTAATCAAGTGAGCACACACATGAAATGAACAGTTAAAAAAAATTCCATGAGTATTTATTTTTTTTCTGCAAGACTTCCGCATATTGGAGTATCTGGAATAGTTTTGTGTTGATTTTTGTGGGGGTTTTGGTGGGGAGGATCATTGTTTTACTCCCCCCACCACCGCCCAAACCATCCTCTTGACTTAACTTCCCTCCTGATGTAGTTTAATTTCAGATTTTATGCCCTCTTTTTCTGCATTCATGAATATTTAAAATGTAGAGCTTAACTTAGTTTTCTTTTCATTCTCCTCGTCACTGGTGTTTGTTTTTGCTTCTTCATTTTTAATATTCCATCCTCACGCACCCCTCTCTGGCCACCACCAAAACCTGATATTAAACGGAGGATTACATTCAAGACTGTCAAAATCACCTTTCTATCCAAGTAATTTCTCATCAAACTATGTCCCAGAATGAGGCGAATATTTTTTTTAGGTTAGCTGTCGAAAAGTGACTGCGATGTTGTGTTTTGATTGGTTGCCATAACTCACTATCTTGAAAACATGAGCAGAAAACATAGAACTTAAAAACCAATACCTTTTATTGATATGTCCCGTTGACCAAAATGGTGAAAGCTAATGTAGCTGGAGGAGGGAAAATACCTTAAAGCGACGCCTGGGGCACTGGGCCAGCATTCCAGTGAAGTGGATCTCTGCTTCAGTCCCCTAGGGACACGGCGGTCTGTGAGCCTTCACCCTTTCCCATCTAAGAAGCAGGGCCCCGGGTGGTGGCTGGAAACCATAATAGATATGGACCCCGAGGACTGTTCTCAAATTTCATTACCGACTTAAATTGGAGAGAAATTGTGCGTGTGCGCGCTCCGTGCTCCTGTGGTCATGACCAAGACTTCTGGGCCGGGCGGACAGATGGCTGGGGGCGGCGCGGGGATTCCCTGGGCCGGGGACCTGGGGCGGGGTTCTGGGAAGGAAAGCTGTCGCCTCCCGGTGCTTCTCAGTCCCCATCTGGAGCAGTCTCCGCGAGCCAGCAGGGGACCCCAGCAGAGCCAACCGGAACGTGGGGACCCAGCACGGCCGGGCTGAGAAAGGGATGCCAGAGGCCAGGGACCACCCGGGGAAGCCTGGGGCAACTTCCCGGCTTCCCTCCCGAGTTTCCCATTTGCGTGGTTAAGTCCTGCCCCCAACCGGCCTTGCGCAAAACTTGGGGCCGGGGCGGGGGGACTGGGGGACGGGACAGGATGTCACGTGGGCTGCTTTTCAGGCATAAAAGTATGGTTCTCCAAGGTAGCATCCAGTTGTCAAACTGCTCTCTGGAAGCTTCAGGACCCCTCCAGGAAGAAACTCAGCGCGGAGCCCCGCCAGCCACGCTACCACCCACCGCCGCCACCGCTGCAGCCAACGCCGCGATGCTCCTCCGCGCCCTGCTGCTCTGCGCTACGGTGGCGCTCAGCCACGCAGGTGAGTCGCCCTGTGCCCAGCTCCCGGCTGCGTCTACCCGACCTAGCTGCCTGTCCTGCACTCCAGTGCTCTGAGAGGGGCAGCCTGGACCGCTTGAGTCCTGAGGATGGCCTGGTTTTGCTACTAACTCTACTGTCATGGACCGGTTACTTAACCAGTCTTATCTACTAAAAACTAATAGCCATACTAATTTGCAGGTCATTATAAGACAGGATCTGATCAATATATGTGAAGTGTATGTGTATGGATCCACTGTTATTAGAGTAATTGTTAAAATACCCGTTAGTCCTTTCATGCCTCAGGAAAGCCAGATCACAATATTTAAAGATAAGTAAAATACGATTGAAAGTAAATTATTTGACTTTAATTCCCCCTCCCCCAAATTTTGATAAATGTATTAGATCAGATCCATTTTAAATTTGAAAGTTCTACCTAATTCTAATTTGAACACCCAAGAAGTTACAGTGAAAATGCTAATGTGATCTGTGAGCTTGTAACCAATGTTAATTACTGTTGCTTAGAAAAGGAAATTGATATTTCTATATTACAATCATTTGGTGAGATTGACTTTATTTCAAAGTTTCCTTGTGACTGTGTATTTCTTGAACTTATTGTAAAGTTTGCCTAGAGTTAGTAAAACAATTAAATCCTTAAGTCAAAATGAAGAGTGACTTACAGGCTATTTTATTTCTATCATAGCAAATCCTTGCTGTTCCAACCCATGTCAAAACCGAGGTGAATGTATGAGCGTAGGATTTGACCAGTATAAGTGTGATTGTACACGGACAGGATTCTATGGAGAAAATTGTACAACCCGTAAGTTTTTTATCGGGTTTCATCTTTGTGATGGGGCCACATACAGTAACCATCATTTTGTAGATTTGTGTCTTAATGTGAACCTGCTAATTTCTCCCTCCTCCTTTCTTTCTTTCCACAGCTGAGTTTCTGACAAGAATAAAATTACTGCTGAAGCCCACCCCAAACACAGTGCATTACATATTGACCCACTTCAAGGGAGTCTGGAACATTGTGAATAACATTCCCTTCCTGAGAAATTCAATCATGAAATATGTGCTGACATGTAAGTACAAACCTCTCTTTCCAGTTTCCACCAAGAAAAATATGCATTAGAAAATGGTACTTTGCTAAACCTAATGCAAAGAAATATTCTCCACTTTTTCAAAATAGCTTTACATATGCCTTTCAATTCTCCTTTTCTGAAAGGTCAAAAATATTGACAGGTAGTCTATCTGGTAGACTGGATCCTACTTAGGCCTCATATACTTCTAACCCTCATTCTTTTGGAGGAAGTGTGGTTCACTTGTTTATTGATGCCCATGACCCACAGAATTGTTCTAAGCATGCAGCACCCATTAAAACAAGTGGTTGATTTAGATTTAGGTCAGCAAGAAAATAACTTTCTATAGTTCTAAGTAAGGGCCATGCCAGGTGATTTCTCGGCTTCCTGAGCAGGGAGTGGGCGGAGTCTGAAAAATCAAGTGTACTGGAGCATAATGTTCTGTTCTGTATTAAGCTTTATTAATGATGCATTTTCAATGGCCGCTACATGTTTTGTTTTTTTGTTTATTTGTTTGTTTTTGAGACTATCTCATTAAATAGCCCTATAGACCAAGCTGGCCTTGAACTCAGCTGTCTGCCTCTGCTTCTCAAGTGCTGAGATTCAAAGAGAATGCAACCATGCCCAGCCTAGCAGTTACACTTTAAAGTGTAGTTGTTTTAAAGCAGAGTATTTTTGTTGGGATGGGCCTAATCTCAGTATTCTCTACAATGAAAATTAACATTCATTTGTTTTGCATATGAAGCCCAATAAAATGTTTTTTTCCCCTTTAAATTTTCAGCCAGATCACATTTGATTGACAGTCCACCAACTTATAATGTGCATTATGGCTACAAAAACTGGGAAGCCTTCTCTAACCTCTCCTACTACACCAGAGCCCTTCCTCCTGTAGCAGATGACTGTCCAACTCCCATGGGTGTGAAAGGTGAGTGAAAAGAAATGGTTGGTTCAATATGTAGTAATTCCAGTGAGGATGGGTAGCTACCTAGAAATTTGACCTTAAATTCTCATTTAGTTTTTAAAACAGGAGTGCTTTTGCCTATATTATAGATCCACAGAGACTTCTTAAAATGCAAATCCATTCCATTAAAGTGAATGTCCATTTGATAGACTTTCCTAATGTTAAATATGATAAATTGAATTGATATTAGTTAAAATTGATAAAACTATTTAATAAATTATGCCCCCAATGTCTTAGAAGTTTCATTTGTAGTCTGGGTGAGGTGGCTCATGCTTGTAATCTCAGCAATAGGGAGGCTGCAGCAGGATGATCACTGTAAATTCAAGACCAGCCAGGACTAGGTAATAGTTTTAGGCCAGCCCAGGCTTCAAAAGTGAGACTGTGCCTCAAAACTAAACACAATCAAACAAAGCATTTTTTTTTATCTTATGATCCTCTTCACAACTATAAGTGGCAAATGTCTTCATAAATTTGACAGTATCTGCTTGAATGAATATATGCATGGGTTTTGACTCAGAGTTCTCATTTTATAGGAAAGAAGGAACTTCCTGATTCAAAAGAAGTTCTGCAAAAAGTTCTTTTAAGAAGAAAGTTCATCCCCGATCCCCAAGGCACAAACATGATGTTCGCATTCTTTGCCCAGCATTTCACGCATCAGTTTTTTAAGACAGACCAGAAACGAGGTCCTGCCTTCACCCGGGGACTGGGTCATGGGGTAAGGTCAACTTAACTCAGAATTAAATGAAACACTGACATTTTGCCACACCAAACAATTCACACTCATTTTTAAAAAAAAAGATATCATGTCTGTAATAACCATAATAGTTTTCTACTTTTATTTACTGATCCAGTGAAATTAAACAGACTTACATAGATATGTGTGGGTTTGGGGGTAATTTTTCCATATATTTTTAGCTTAAAAATTTGGTACTACAAAATGTTATATCCTCCAAAAAGTATTTAATTAATTATTTATTATTTATTTGTTCATTGTTAGTACTTGGGATTGAATCAAGGGTCTCTTGCTTGCTAGGCATGGGTCTGCTACTAAGCTACAGGCCCAGCTCTCCAAAAATATTTTTTTGTGTCATGCTTATGCTGCTTTAAATAGTATGAAGTGAGCCACTGATGTGTGTGTACAGATAGACAGATGATAGATGATAGATAGATGATAGATGATCGATGATACATAGATGATAGGTGATTGATAGATAAATGATAGATAGATGATAGGTGATTGATAGATGATAGATAGATAGATGATAGACATGATAGATAGATGATAAGTAGATGATAGATGGATAGATAGATGATAGATAGCATTATAGATTGATAGATGATAGATAGATAGATAGATAGATAGATTAAGTAGATGGATAGATAGATGATAGATAGCATTATAGATATATAACAATGCTTGGCAGTACTTATCTGTGCTTGATGGAGTGAGATATAAATATCAACGTCAGAGTGCTTGCCTAATATGCATGAAGCCTGAGTTCATTCCTCAGCACTAAAAATAAATAAGTAAATAATAAAATGTGGGTTTTTTTAAGCATTATCATCTTTTGGATTTCAATAACATAGCTTCAATCTTTGGATGAGTCTATTAATATATTTTCTAATAATGTTTTGTGTGTTTGTGTGTATTACTCAAGACCTCACATAAGTAGGAAACTGCTCTACCACTGAGCTACATTCTTAGGCTTCTATTACTAAGAATTATCATATGATTATAATGAAGCATACATATACTTAAGGTCCATATGGAATACTTTCAACATAAGGGACACACAGACTTGTAGCTCTGGTAGATAGACAAATTAATTTGGTATTTTGTGACAAAAAAAAAACATATCATTGAATTCCAAATAAAACGAAACATCAAAATTTAATAATAAATGATACTGATATTAACAAATTTCAATTTCTCCGCAATTTTCTAGGTGGACTTAAATCATATTTATGGTGAAACTCTAGACAGACAACATAAACTGCGTCTTTTCAAGGATGGAAAATTAAAATATCAGGTATGTTTCCTGTTTGTTAAGAATTAGTTATAATTCACCATCTACACCTATATTTAAAAATTTCTAGTGATGGGTATTTTCTTTTTAACTCTTTGTTATGATTGCTATTGCATTTTAGGTTATTGATGGAGAGGTGTATCCTCCCACAGTCAAAGATACTCAGGTGGAGATGATGTACCCACCTCATACCCCTGAGCACCTGCGCTTTGCCGTGGGGCAGGAGGTCTTTGGTCTGGTGCCTGGTTTGATGATGTATGCCACCATCTGGCTTCGGGAGCATAACAGAGTGTGTGATGTGCTCAGACAAGAGCATCCTGAGTGGGATGATGAGCGGCTATTCCAGACAAGCAGACTCATCCTGATAGGTGAGCATAAGAAAATAAATAAGACCCTCTTCCCCACAAAAGAAGACAAATCTTGTTTGTTACTTTTGTTATGTCTTAGTCATCTTGACAATCCTGTGAATGAAATTTATGCATTACTATTCATCCAGTCCAGGAACCTGACTGCTAACACGCCTACATTTTGTTTTAATAATAAGGAAAAAATAGATAGAAATAAAGGAATAGCAAGTCAACTAAAGTGCATCAAGTTTGTGATCAGAAAAATGTAAGGTTTTCTTATTGTTTTGTACCAATAGGAGAGACAATCAAGATTGTGATTGAGGACTACGTGCAGCATTTAAGTGGTTATCACTTCAAACTGAAGTTTGACCCAGAGCTGCTTTTCAACCAGCAGTTCCAGTACCAGAACCGCATTGCCGCTGAGTTCAACACACTCTACCACTGGCATCCCCTGCTGCCTGACACCTTTCACATTGAAGACCAGGAGTACAACTTTAAACAGTTTCTCTACAACAACTCTATACTGATAGAACATGGACTTGCCCAGTTCGTTGAATCATTCACCAGGCAAAATGCTGGCCGGGTATGCATTTTCCTGACAACCAAGAAAAGATTGTCAGTAACTAGTAACTTTAGAATTTCTGTCACAGAGATTATTTTTTTCTCTTACTAAAAGAATAACCACTATTTTACTGGTAAAATTTTCCTGAAAAGGGAAGCATGAAATTTTTGGGAAAGTCTATAGTTTTAGACAAACAAACAAATAACAGTGCATATTAAAATAGATATTTCAAAAGCTTTCAGTAGTCTGACAAGTTACAGAAATATATATTTCAGACTTACCAATTGGTTTATTTTTGTAATTTTAAAAGGAAAATTCATTTTAAATTTATGTCTCATTAAAGCTAAGGCACAACATCCCACTGAAATGTATCTTTCCGAGAAATAGAGTTTAAGTCTCTTACCTACTCATGCCTAAAGAATACCTCATTTTACTAATTCACTTTCTCCAGGTTGCTGGTGGTAGGAACGTCCCACTTGCAGTAGAAGCAGTGGCAAAGGCCTCCATTGACCAGAGCAGACAGATGAAGTACCAGCCTCTCAATGAGTACCGCAAACGCTTCTCCCTGAAGCCCTATGCATCTTTTGAAGAACTTACAGGTAAGAAACAGTTCCTGAACTTTCTTAAAAAATCAAGCAGATGTGGTGGTGCATGCCTTTAATCCCAGCACACAAGAAGCAAAGTCAGGTGAATCTTTTTGAGTCTGAAGCCACCCTGGGCTACATAGTGAGACCATGTCTCAAAAACAAACAGACAAAAGTGTTAAAGAGGAGCATAGAAGTTGTGTGAAGGGATGAAGTGTTTTCTTTTTTGTTTTAAGGTAGTAGAAAAGGATTCAATTGAATAAGAATGAGGTGGGCACTCTTGAGTGGGCTAGTGACCAGGGAAAAGGCCTACACTTAAAAGCCCGAACTATTTCCTATTTTGCGAAATTCGACATTGGTTATATCTCTGTCTTCTTTCCCTTCCCAGGAGAGAAGGAAATGGCTGCAGAGTTGGAGGCTCTCTATGGTGACATTGATGCTATGGAGCTGTACCCTGCCCTTCTGGTAGAAAAGCCTCGCCCAGATGCTATCTTTGGGGAGACCATGGTAGAACTTGGAGCACCATTCTCCTTGAAAGGACTTATGGGTAATCCTATCTGTTCTCCTCACTACTGGAAGCCAAGCACTTTTGGGGGAGAAGTAGGTTTTAAGATCATCAACACTGCCTCGATTCAGTCTCTCATCTGCAATAACGTGAAGGGCTGCCCCTTTACTTCATTCAGTGTTCAAGATCCACAGCCAACTAAAACAGCCACCATCAACGCAAGTGCCTCCCACTCCAGACTAGATGACATCAACCCCACAGTGCTAATCAAAAGGCGTTCGACTGAACTGTAGACGTTTATTGGTCATATTTATTTATTTATATGAACAATTTCTTTTAATTTAATTATTTAATATTTATACTAAATGCCTTTTCTACTTAACATCTTTAACAGAAGGCAGTGTTCTTGAAAGATGTCACACTTGTGAAGGTTCCTGTGTCTCTACTTTAAAGATCTACTGCCCACTGCCCTCAAGTTAAAGGGGAAAACAGCTTTCATTCTTTTTCATAAGACAGTGGGAAATATATTTTGACATCTTTTTACTTGAATTTCAGTTCATATTATATCTAAGAATTAAAGAGAAATTTTTGAACACGTAAATGATGTTACACAATGGAAAATGCTACAAGTATCAACACTGTTACAATTTTTATTATTTTTTGGATGTGTCCAAAGCAGCTAATAAGGAATTTTAACGAAATTTTGATATTTAGCTATCATTCAGCAAACAAGGGGTGCAAGTTCAGTTTTAAGTGACTGCTTAAGGCATTTCACTTTTAAAGGCAGTCTTGAAACAAATCATTTGAATTTTTTAATTGAGAGCTTCGAATCACTTGCAATCTCTCCATTTTCTTGTTATTAAACTTGTGCCCACATGAATTAAAAAGCTACCATAAATTTAAATCTTTAAAATTAGGCAGTTAAAATATTGTTTTCTTTTGTCAGCAGTGGTGAAATCTGTTTACTGTGACTGTTACGTCTTAGGTCAATGCCAGTGTATGAAGGGTGGGACCAGTGCAGTCCTATCTTAAAATAAGAATGTTTTCTCTAAGAAATGTATTTATATGACTAGTAATAAGCAAAACCTATAGCAACAAAGGATTCTACAAATAAAATAATGAAGAACAAAGAATAATTCCAAATTAACAATCACATTTGGGTTTACACTTTGAAGGAGACTTTCTGACTTTGTGTCCTACTGACCTGGTACTGAACAGATTTTTGCTGTGAAATTATTGACTTACCAAGCTGCACTTCAGTAATGTATTTTCTTTTATTTTTCTCTTGGAGAGTGTGATTTAGCAGTTCATTTGCAAGTGCAGAAAGTATCAGTGGCCACTAGGGGCCTTTTCACAATGTTTAAACCCATTTCACATCATCATGTCTGAATTTCATAAGCCAGTGTGATATGGATCGAGCCTGGTTACCAGCATGCTGTTCTTTTACTATCTTCTTTCTTGTAGCCACTTTGCTATGAGAAGCTCTGGTGACCAGTTTCCTATGTTGTCTTCAGATTTTAAGATCGGAGCTATTTCCATCTTTAAATTCTATTAATGTCTTCTTACTTGAAGTTTGACACATTCAGGAAAATGTCATCTCAGGACTACTATTTTGCTCCTCTTCGGAGGAATAGACTAATTTTAAGTGAAAGGCAGAAATTTTTATTTATAATTTTATCTATTTATACCCAAGAACTGTAGGGGTTTCCTGACGAGAACGTTACATTCCTGTTGAAGAATGCCTTTTCTTACTTAAAAACAAAACCAGTTACTGGGTAGTTCTGGGCAGTCGTAGTAAATATAAAATAATAATGATGATAATTTTCTACATCTCATTATCAACTGAGGTACTGTATATTACTTAATTTATTGAGGATAATTATTTATGTCTTCCAGATATTATTGTTATAAACTGTGTTTAAGCCTACCATGTTTTTCGTGGTAGAATCAATGTATCTTTTTGTGATTACCTCCCTGAACTAGTATATGAACAATCAAAAGAAATGATTAGATTAATGTTCAAGAATAAATTTTAAGAAAGCTAGTCTGGTGTATTGAGAAGTTTAAGGTTAGAATTTATGTTGTGTCTCACTTGCCTAAATGCACCATAAAGACTGACCTTTTTGACATTTTTGAAGAACCTGTAGATATCATATTAATTCATTTGGATGCAACTTACTGAGAAAATGTGTTCAAAGCACAATAGGCTTTAATATTCTTGAATAAAGAAGTGGTTTATAGATAAAGTTGATATTTGTGCAGAAACTGAAAAATATGATACTAGGAAGAGAAAGGAAAAAATTAATTTTACTAGAAGGAAATTATTCCAAAAGAACATCTTTAAGATTTTATTCTTAAAATATTTAAGTTTGGAAAATAGACAACATGAAAAAAATTACGTAAAACTGTTAACTTCATTGAGGTTGTTTTGTTTTGTTTTAAACAAGCTGACTTGATCCAAACATCAACCTGCTGACTGACCCTGGTAATTCAGGTTGTGTATGTGAATGTTTTGGTGCCTCAGAAATGTGTATTTAAATTAACTTATGTAAAATATAAGTCTTTGGACAAATGTTTGTTTATTTTTGTACTGTTTAAGAAGTGAAAACTTCTGAAAATAAAGTTTGATTGTTTCTATATATCGTTGAATGGCATTGGTTTATCTGAGTCATGATCCTTAAACAGCTGTCTTGTATTTTATTCAAACTTAATTTGGGAGCTGGGATGCAGCTTAGTGGTAGAGTGCTTGCCTAGCATGCGTAAATCGTTGCCCTCTATCCTCAGCACTGAATAAAACAACAAACATATAGGCTGGCCTGGGCCAGAGAGATGGCTCAGCAGTTAAGAGCACTGACTGCTCTTGCAGAGTAGCCGGGTTTGATTCCCAGCACCCACATGGCGGCTGCAAACCATCCTTAACTCCAGTTCCAGGGGAATCCGAAGCCCTCTTCTGACCTCCGCGGCATTGCATGACACAGGTGCACTCAGTGTTGAAATTTATGCTTCGTGCCATAACAGATAGCATCAGGCTTGTTTCCACTGCCTAGTGCAGAAGTGAACAAAACAGACAAGAAGCAAAGATTAAGACAAATGTTACATAGGAAGTACAAAATAAAAAAGCAAGTTTTAAAAAAAGTCCACAAAGGAAGATTAGGGGCTGGCGAGATGGCTCAGTGGGCTGAGGCACTTGCCACCACATCTGACTACCTGATTTTGATTCCCAGGACCCACACAATGGAAGGAGAAAACTGATTCCCTCAAATTGACCTCTAACCTCCGCATACACACTGCAGCACACACACAATAAGTCAGTAAATGTAATTTTTTTGCACACAACAGTTTTTAATCAAATTTAGACCCCCTCCCCATCCATGCTCCCCTATCCCCTCCACCATACTTCATGTATTCCGCCATATATGTTAACTCCAATCCAGTCAAGCATTTGTACCCAGAAATGTAACTTTTTTTTAAAAGGAAGAGATTATACTCAGCTTGGTAAAACACTGGAAACTTGTTCTTGCTTCTTCTGTACCCCTATGTATTAGTCAGCGTTCTCTAAAGAAGCAGAACTGGTAGAATGAATATACACATATATGTATATGGATTTATCAGATTAGCTCACAGGATAGAGTCCAAGTAGTCCAATGGCTGCACCATACTGGAGAGGCTAAGAATCCAGTAGTCGCTCAGTCCATGAGGCTGGATGGCTCAGCAGTCCCAATCTGGTGCTGAAGGTGTCTGACAAATGCCAAGAGATCTGCTGGTCTTCAGTCTACAGCAGCAAGATGAATGCACCAGCGAGAGAAAGCAAGCGGTAAAAAGCAAGCGCTCCCCTCTGCCATGGCCTTTTATAGGGGCTGCCAACAGAAGGTAACACCCACATTTAGGGTGTGTCTTCCAGCTTCAGATCATCCAACCAAGAAGGTCTCTCTCATTTCAGTTAATCCCAGATCCAGTCAAATTGACATCCAGGATTAGGCATCACACCCTACTTAGGCGACCACATATCTAACACCTTCCCTGGTCTTTCTCTTCGTGGCCTTCTCCACTCCAGTAATGTCTTTTCTCATCATATTTCTTGTGGCCATACATATTTGATCTCATCACCATTACTTAACTGCTATGCCACTTTAAGAACTTATTTCCAGCGTGCTCCTTTTCCTACAGACGTTGTCAGCTTGTCTATTTGACCTCAGAGCCTGGCACCTAACTCACCAGATCCACTGAGCCCACCACTGCTCCACCAGGTTCATCACACCATTATTTATACCCTCACCTCCTCACTTCTCCCTGCATCTAGCTTAGATTCCATTGCTCAGTCCCTCTGCCTGCTTAGTCTCCCTCTGTTGTGCTTTCTGTTGTACTTAGTGGGCACAAGTAGCCCAGTTTCAGCCATTCTCCGAATGTGTTTTTTTTATTTTGCTGTTGCTGTTGCTGTTGCTGCTGCTGCTGTTGTTATTATCTATTATTAATTATTATTATATTATTATTTTGGTTTTTCAAAACAAGGTTTCACACTGTAGCCACCAACTCATGGCAAACTTACCTCAGCTTCCCCAGCATAAGCCACTATGCCTGGCTTAATGTGTTCTTTATTTGACTTTGCAGCAGCACTTAACACAAAGGTCTGTCTTTATTAGGGGTTTCTTCCCCCTTGGTCTTTCTCATCTACACAGAATGTTCCCATTCCTCTACTATGTCTAAGTTGGCATGCCATAATCTTTTTGTGCTCTTTCATGTTAATTGCATCCAAACTCATAATTTCAAACAGTAATCACTCCCAGATTTATATTTCCAGGACGAACTAATAGTTGTCAATTGACAAGCCTCCACTCAAATTCATAAATTTAACTGCTTAATTGCATCTCCACCCTCCTAGTACCATATATACCAAGTAGTACCATATATACCAATTATCTGAAGGTAAATCCAGCATCATCTTCTAGTTTTTAAGCAAAAGCTTTTTCTTCACTCCCATACTTGACCCAGCAGAGGTCCTATTGACTACATCCCACAGAACAAATCTGAAATCTGTAGGTTTCCCTCCAACTTCACCAGCATCAACCAAGTCAGAGCACAGTCTCTTAATTGGTATTCCTTTTCTATTCCTCCTCTGACAAATACAGTCTAATTATGGTCGTGAAGAGTAACCATTTTTTAACGTAAATGAAATGGTGTCTCCAGTGTGTCTGAAACCCTCCTACTACATACCAATGGACCAATAAATACTTCTTTTTAAATTTTTTAATTTATTCTTACCTTATGTGTAGGTATGTAGGTTCACCATGTGCATATAATGTCCATGGAGGCCAGGAAAGGGCATCAGATCCCCTGGGACTAGAGTTACAACTGATTGTTAGCCACCATGTGGATGCTGGGGACCTAACCCAGCCTCTGCAACAGCAGCCAGTGCTCTTACTTGCTGAGCCGAACTCCAGCCCCCAATATAAAATTCTTATATTGGCCTATGGGAACCTTAATGATCTACCCATCTCCTTATCTGATCTCACTTACTTTGATTCATTTACCTGTTGTAGTTCATTTTCTGTTGTAACAGAATACCAAAAACAGGGCAATTTGGCTCATGGTTCTGGAAGCTGGGAAGTCCAAAGTTATGGTGCTTCCAGTGGGTTGCTTCTGCCTCATAGTACATCCACTTATGTGGGAAAGAAGGACGAATAGGCTCATGGATGTAGAGAGGACATGGCAATATCAAACTAACTCAGGATGGAATGGTGGCACATTAATGCTTTCATGATGGTTGTGTCCCCATGACACTGTAACTCTTAAGTACCCAGCTACCTCTCAATAATGTTATTTAGCCAATTACATTTCAACATGAGTTTTGTAACACCTCACATCTAAACCGTTGGTGTGCCCTGCTCCTTCTACCTGTCATTCCCTTCTCTTGATGTGCTCATTAGCAATAATCCTCACGATGATACCCCCCATTTAGAATTTTTCATGCAGATTTTCATATGGCTCTGCCTTCTCCTTATAAAATCTCAGCTCAAATGTCTGCTCTTCAGAAAGCCTTCCTCTAACAACCCAAACGAAAGCAACTTCTCAGGATATTTCATATTCTTCCTACTGTCTGTTGCCACCTGATACTATTTTGTTTTTGTGTGTTTACTGTGTTTCCTCTCTAGACTTGTATGCCTGTGAAAGCAAGAAGTTTGCTTTCAGACAACAGAATACATTTACATTAAAAAATACATTATTGGGACCAGAAAGATCGCTCAATGGGTAAGAATGCTTGTTGCTCTTCCAGAGGACCAAGGTTCAGTTCTTAGCACCCACATCAGGTGGCTCACTACTGCTTACAACTCCAGTCCCAGGGAATCTGTCATCCTCTTCTGATCTTCGTGGGCACCTTCATGCATGTACATACACTCACGTCCATACACATGCACATAAAAATAAAAATAAAATAAATCTTAAAGAAAATACATGATTGATGAATAAGAAGAAACTTTATAAAAGAAATAGAATATATCATGATTCTCAAAGAAATAGAACCATTTTGGAAAGCTCATATATCCACTTGGGCAAGATTTATCATTTTCTGCTATACCAAAACAATGTATATCATAATGTATTGGTTTCTGACTGATGTCGTTAACAAAGCACCACAAATGCATTAGTCAATGCATGGAAGTCAGAAGTAAGAAATAGGTCAAATGAGCCAAAATCAAGGTGTCACCAGGGCTGTTTCTTCTAGAAGCTCTAGGGAGATTTGCTGCTCTCCTTGGTCACCATCTTCATTCCTTGGTTCAAAGTCCCTTTCTCTGTCTTCAACTCCCACAGGATGGCAGTGAAATGGCTCAATGAATAAGGGTGCTTGCCATATAGGCTTGGTGACCTGAATTCAATCCCTGGAACCCATGCAAAGGTGATTAAAGAGAACCAACTAAAC
This sequence comes from Nannospalax galili, assembly GCF_000622305.1. NCBI lineage: Eukaryota > Metazoa > Chordata > Mammalia > Rodentia > Spalacidae > Nannospalax > Nannospalax galili. The sequence continues at coordinate 7,140,931 of NW_008360303.1, forward strand.
TTCCACTAGAGTGCCATGGCATGTGCCATCCCCCCCAACACACATCATACGTGCACACTAATAAAAAGAAGCCAACAGAGTATCAGACTCCAAGCCTCCTGCTTCCCTGTCATAAGGAAAATCTCTCCTCAACATCCTTAATTTCTTCTCAGTTACAAATCCCTCTTTGCCATGTAAGAAATATATTTACATGTTGCAGCAATTGAGGTACAGATACCTTTGGGAAGCCCTTATTTTTCTTGCCACACCAAACAACCCAATTGTGTGTGCATTCTTGGTCAATTATCTTAGAAGTGTATCTTTGTCCTTGAAAACTAAAAGCGTACATCCATGAAATAACCTGTGCATAACTGTCCACAATAGCTTTATTCGTGATAACCCCAAACTAGAAACAATACAGATGTTAATTCATTAGGTGAATGAATTAACAAATGGTTAAAGAAACTGGAAAACTAGTGTATTTCTTATCATGGAATGCTATACTGGGGAAAAAACTAAAGGAAGAAAAAATAAGAAAAAAGAATTACTGATACATGCAACAATTTGGATAGAAGTAAAGGGAATTTTGTAAATCATATTAAGTGAAAAAAAATCTGTTTTTACAAATGCAAGTGTCAGCCAGGCATGTAGCTCAGTTGTAGAGTGCTTGCCTAATATGCACTGAACCCTAGCACTGAATAAACCAGGCATAGTGATGAACACCTGTAATACCAATACTTGGGAGGAGGAGGAGGACGGATAGAAATTCAAGGTCATCCTCAGTTACATAGTGAATTTGAAGCCAACCTGGGCTACATGTGAGTTTCTCTCTCTCTCTCTCCCTCTCTGTCTCTCTCTCTCATTCTCTCTCTCCCTCCCTCCCCCCTCTGTCCCTCCCTCTCTCCCTCCCTCCTCCTCCTCCTCTCTCTCTCTCTCTCTCACACACACACACACACACATAAACACAAACACATAGACTGAATAAAAATTACAGACCCAAAAATAATAGGACTGAAGTAAATATTAGTGCTGTCACATTAGGGATGGGAGATTAGTAGCATAAGCAAACCTTATACAGATTGAAGAGGCTTGTATCTGGACAGGTGGTAGTTACACAACTTGTATACATACAGAAATTCACAAGACTGCGCACACACAATGTAAGAGTAATATCTGAATAAGTTCTATGGATTGTGCCAATACCAGTTTCCTGATTTGTATATTGCACTGCAATTGTGCAAGATTCAGGGAGGTGCTGTGAAGTTTGCATTCTTCTCAACATACTTCTTTGAAACTTCCTGTGAATGTAAAGTTTTTTTCAATTTTTTTTTTTTTTTTTTTTTTTAGCTTGCCTTGTACTCACTATATAGCCCAGGCTGGTCTCAGCTTCACAACAATCTCCCAGCCTTAGCAAGAATTATCAACAAGCCCAAATCAAATTTTGTTTTTTGTTCTTTTTTTTATTTATTCTTAAAGATTTAGTGTGTGTGTGTGTGTGTGTGTGTGTGTGTGTGTGTGTATGTATGTGTGAATGTCACATGAGTCCAGGTGCCCATGGAAGACAGAAGGTGTCAGATCATAGAGCTGGAGTTACAGGCAGTTGTGAGCTGCCCCATGTGGGTGTTGAGAACTGAACTCAAGTCTTCTGAAAGAGCAACACAAGCTGTTAACCACTAAGCCACCTCTCCAGCCCCCTTCTTTTTGAGATAGAGTCTCACAATGAACTCTTGCTGGCCTGGAACTAGATTCCAATTTGTGATGGTCCTCGCGCCTCTGCTTTCTAAGAGCTGGGATTACAGGCATGCACCACTAATCTGAAGTTTTTTTCTTAAAAGATTTGTATGTTTTATTTTATTTATGTGTGTGCATGCACTTGCATGTATGTGTCTGTGTATGTACATGTGTGTGCAGGTGTGCATAGAAGGGTGAAGGATATCTTGGAGCTGGTATCACAGATATTTGTGAGCTACTTGATGTGGATGCTGGGATCCCAACTCTAGTCCTCATGATTAAGGAGCAAGTGTTCTTAACCATTGAGTCATTTCACTAGCCCATTGAAGTTTTTAATTAAAGGAAAAAAAAAACATTTTAAATCACAATCCACCCCTCCCACACACACACACACAACCACACAGTGAATTAAAAAAAAATATTAGGGACTCAGAATTCAGGTGTCTTGGATCCCAGGCTGGCCTCAAATTTTTCTTGTGGTACTTTGAGTTAAAATGTCCCCCATAGACTGCAAATATTTGAACACTTGGCCCCAGTTGGTGGTGCTGTTTGTGGAGGTTCAGGAGTGAGACCTTGTTGGAGGAAGCATCACTGGAGGTGGCCTTGGAGAGTTCTTAGCTCTGCCCCACTTCCAGTTTCACTGTCTCTGCTTCCTACAAGTGCTTGAGGATGTGAGTGCTCAACTTTCTGCTCTGACTTCTTCCTGCCATGCCTCCCCTGCCGTAATGGACTCATCCCTCTGCAACCATAAGCCCAAAGAAACTCTTCTATAAATTGTCTTGGTCATGGTGTTTTATCACAGCAACAGAAAAGTAACAGTAGAAAAAGATGACCTTGAAATTCTGATCTTATTTCCTTGTGAGTCCTGGGATTAGGAGCAGGCATCACCATGGGTATTGGGCACTAGGGATTGAATCCAGTGTTGGGTGTACACTCCACAAGCACTTTACCAACTGAGCCCCATTGTCCTGCCTGGTCCCTCTATTTTTTCCTTTTTCAGTTTTTCTTAAATTATCATACAAAGCAGAGAGATTCATTATGGCATTTTCCTAATATGTATCATATTTTGTTTTAATTCATCTTCCTCCTCTAGTGTCCTTCCCTATCCCTGTGTCCCCTTTTCTGGTCCGTGTCCTCTCCCCATGTGGTTCCCTCTTCTGTTTTCATGTCACATGTATCTATTACTCTCTCGTTTCCCACTGCTCCTCTTTCTATGTCTCATGGGCATGGTGCCACACACCTTTAATCCTAGCACTTGGGAGGCAGGCAGATGCAGCAGATCCCTGAGTTCCAGGCCAGCCAAGGACTACTAGGGAGACCCTCTCTCAAAAACCTCCATCTCCTTCTCTGTCTCATGGAAGGGCTAAGATTCTTACAGAACTCAGCCACAGGCTAACGAAAAAGGGAAAGAAAGAAGAGTTTGAGATAAACAGCAAGTTTGGTAAATCCTTCTAGACAAAAGCATCTAGAAGATCTTTAATCTAGACAAAAGAATCCCTTCCATTAAATACAGTGGATACTCATGAGTAAACAGATTGTTTTTGCTGTATTAAATGTATTAACATTTAATTTAACATTAACATTAACATTAACATTTAACCTTAATTCAAATGTTTTGTATATTTTAATTTTTTCATTGTTTTTAATTTTTTTTATATGTATGTATATGTGTGAGTGACTACCACATGAGCGGCTTGCCATCCAAGAGGTAGGACCCCACATATGTGACATACTCAGCACAGCACTGAGGTGCCTGCAGAGTGGTGCAGCAGAGGATCTGGCATTTCTCTTCCATCTCCTTTCTGATCTGAAGGTACTCGAAGTACGGGTTGGACCTGTCACTGTGGTGGGGTTCAATGGCATCCAGCTTGATAGCGTCCACAATAGCAGCCAGAGTCTGCAAGATGACCTCCAGTGTCTGCTGTGTGGATATGTTCAGTGCTGTTGTAGCTTCTGGCTAGTATGCTGGAAGCAGTGCTTGTGGGAGTGTTGAGCCTGAGTGTCCTCCTCAGAAGCATGGCCCTTGGCTCTGGAGGCTGGGGCAGGCACTGGATCCTTCTCTGCAGGGGGTATGCTCTGTTTGTTCTGGCTTGCCAGCATCTGGGCCTGATTTCTGGTCATGCACTAAGGAACCTCTTCCACCTTGGGGGCCTTGGGAGCTTCAGCTGTGGGTTTGGGCTCTGCATCTATAGCTTCTAAATGGATACTACCCGGGGCCCTTTTGATGGGGTGGCAGCACAGGTGGTCTCTGCACTGCTATGTGCCTGTGTCAGGTCATCTGTGGTGGGGCCATCAGGTGCACAGGAGGGAGCAGCAGAGGGGTCTTTAGCTTCAATCCCTCATTGCCACCTCCCAGGATATGTTGTTCAGAAGGACTGGGTTTATTTTATTTTATTTTATTTTATTTTATTTTATTTTAATGTGTGTGTGTGTGTGTGTGTGTGTGTGTGTGTGGGCGTGTGTGTGTGTTAGTTTGTGTGCAGTATGCATCTGCAACTAACCAGAGCCAGTTCTCTGTCTCATAGCACAACATAGTGGTGCATCCCATGTGGTTCCAGGGATCAGACTCAAGCTGTCAGACTTGGTGGCAAGTGCCCTTACCTGCTGAGCCATTTCGCTGGCCTCTATATTTTATGTTTTCAGATAGGTTTTGGTAACACAGGTTGTCCTGGAATGCTATAGAATCTGGATTCTGGGATTGCAGTATGGAGTCACCCTGCCCAGATACCTTAAATAGAATTTATTTTCAGCATTTCATGCAAATTTTCTCAGAAAAATAAATGCTCAAATTACATATTCAAGATCATCATTTCACAAAATTAAGGACATAGGAACAGCACCTCCAGTTCACGTTGCAGTTTATTTATTTCCTAGATTACTGATCATAATAGAAGAGGCTGAGGTCTGGCTGCCCCCACACCCTAGCCTCTGCATCTCAGTGCTCTGCCTCTGGGCCTGCTTCATTGTAGTCTTGGGCTGCACAGTGTTCACCTGCCCTCTCATGTCCCCCGTTGTTCTCAACAGGTGACGTGGTAGTACTCTAGCGTGCCTTTTCCCTGGCTGTTACCCAAACATCTCTCAGGACGATGACATTGACAAACTTGGGTGGAGACCCTGTGCCTGCTCTTGAAGAACTGTCTTGCACTTACATAGCTCTCTGAAAGAAGCAAGGAAAAAGGGCCAATGGGTGAACACTCTCATTCCTCAGGCAGAAAAAAGGTGGAGATGATGCATGGGGCAAGAATGTTGCTTTCACCCACGCCCTAAACCTACCCTTTAAATGTAATATTTCTGTAACATTACCATGTTATTTTTATTTAGACTTGATTTGTCTCTGTTAAGTAATACTCTAAGTGCTGGGCTTTGAAAATGGCTCTTTAATTGGGAAGAAACTTGCTTGAAAGAGAACTTTTGAATGAGCCCGACCTGATGGTGCAGGCTGAGGCAGGAGGAGCAGGGTGTTTTAGGGCCAGCTTGGACTATGTGAGACCCTGTCTCAAAAACAAACAAAAAAGTATAATTGTATTAAAGCTCCAGTGTGAGGACATTTTAAACCAGATCAACTGGCATGGCTATTCTTTTTCTCATTTTAATTCTCTTTATTCACTTCAAAGGTGATATATATCATAAAGATTCTTAAAATGAATTAGCATAAATGGGTTTAGAGCAGAACTTGTATTTGTGTTTAGTAATTTAGAGTATTGCTTGCAATAGCTAGAGATATCCATAATTATGAAGCAATTCTGGATCGCCAGGTCACTTCAGACATCGAATGTCAGGTACGTTCCCTAGGGCTACAACTCCGGTAATCACTGTGTGGTAGTGCACTGGGTGCCCAGAGTTCAGGCTTTGCAGCTATGTGAGTCTGTTTGCCCTGGCTCTACCCCTTTCCAGAGTGCGGCGAATAAACCTTCACATTCTTCACCTTTGAAAGGCTTGTGGGTGAAGATGTACCTCAGTTGGTAGAGTGTTTGCCTAGCATTCCTTGGAGTCCATCCTCGGCATAATTTAAAACTGGGCATGGTGGTATCCACCCCTAATTCAAGGGTGTCCCCCTAGGTAGAGACAAGAGGATCAGAAGTTTAAGGTCATCTTTAGCTATTGCAGAGGGAACCTTGAAGGCTAAAACAGGGAGGAGCAGTTTATTCTTGTGCCAGTACAGTGACCAGGAGAGATATGAAGCCAGGCCCTGAACAAAGAAAAACTCAGCGTTTTATACTTTTTTTTGCTTTTATGTCTCAATAGATAACAGAATACACTTCGACTTTTTTAAAATCATTGTACAATCTTTCTACCCTGTCTTCTGTAATGGTCCCAGAGCCCTGGGTGTGTGAAGTTTGATATAGGAGTCCTGTCCAGGAACTCTCACACTCTGCAGGTGGCCTTTAGTGTTCACTGCCCTCTATTGCATGAGAAAGCTTAGCTGATAAGAGTTGAGAAATGCATTAGTATTCTCTCTACTCCTTGTTCCACTATGTTCCATGAGCCTTAGGTGTTAACGTTCCATTGTAGATGTGTCACTTAGGGCCAGGGGAAGAGGTACATGACCAAAAGGAAACAATCTTATAGGCGTCTAAGACCTTGTTCATGTGAATTTACAGCAATGGTGACAGCATGCAGAAGACCCATTCAAACTCAATCAGACAAAACCCAGCATAAAACTAGGGAAATGGGCAGGAAGCCACAACTTTGGCGAGGAATTATTGGCAGTTGATCACCGCTAAGTGAGGGAGAGTTGATATTCTTTAAGGTAGTGACTCTAAACAGGCTAAACAGGTTCCACTGGATGAACTCAAACTGAGAGACTCTGGATACACAAACCTGACTCTATAGGTCTTAACATATATGACAGAATGCACGAAGTCCCATGGGTGGGCTATGGGGGTGGTACAGATAGGGAAGGTGGCAAAATATGATTAAGATGTAGTGTATGAAATCCACAAAAATTCAATAAAAATTATATTTTAACAATCATTGTGAAATACAAAAATTACTGGAATGCTAGGAGAGGAGGGAGTTCTGAGGCTTTGAACAGGAGACTTGCAGAAACACAGATATGTATAGACATTGTTCTGGGGTTATGTATTCTGATCTTACACAGCTACACAGCTTGATGGAGACCAGCCTGGGCTAGGAGATGCTGTCTCAAAGAAATGAGTAAATTGACCTGTGTGGTGGTGCATACCTTTAATCCCAGCACTTGGGAGGTAGAGGTAGCCTGGTCTACAGAGTGAGTTCTAGACCAGCCAGGGCTGCATAATGAGACCCTGTCTCAAAATAAACAAACAAACAAACAAATAAATAATAAAAATGATCAAATAAAAGGTAAAGTGCAAACAACGATGCCTACTGTATTCTTAAGGATTGTCATACAAGTTAAGGCAGCTGCCTATTTATAATTTAAGGAAAGTTGATATTTTTCCTTTTTTAACATTTATTTATTTATTTTGTGTGTGCATGTGCCATGGTGTGTGTATGTGTGGAAGTCAGAGGAGAACTTGCAGAAGTCAATTCTCTCCTTCCAGCTTAGATCTTGAACTTTTGTCTCCAAAAGTATAATAAATAAATGTTTTCACTCACGCCACCAAGTGTTGTTACAATATCCCTGGCTAGCTAACACAGTTAAATAAAGTGGTATCTAAGGCATCAGTAGTATTTCAAAGGCCACAAGTCAGAACTCTGTAATTAGTCTAGGGACGTCCTAAAAAACAGCTGTCAGTGGGCCTCTACTTCCTCTACAGGGATCCCTTGGTGTATCATACACTGCACTCTCTACCTCAGGGGGCTTTACGATCTCTTAATGTTACTTTCACCATAAGAAAGAGATGTGTGACCATCTGGGTTACAGGAAAGGAGGTAGCATCATTTTAAATGCCTTTCAAGGTATTGTTATAACACATTGTTCTAAATACAGTCATGTGAGTCACTGTAATTCCTTGGCATTTGTGGTCTAAAAGCTGAAGCATGAGAATGTTCTAGAATAAACATGCCTTATTTTAAAGAAGTGCCTTAATTTAAAGAAAATCTGATAGTCTGAAAAAAATTATTTTCTCAGAAAATAATGAATGAAATGAATAAGTTTAACAAACATTTTCTTGAATGCCCGCTTTCCAGGCACACTGGCAGACATCTTATAATTATTTTTTCCCCATCCTTTTTGCACTGTAAGATATATACAACCAAAAGGTATTTTTAAGTTGTCCAGTTTTTCTGAGACTAGGAGTAACCTGAAGTCTATCTGTATGCTCTATATATTCACTATATATTCTATTTATGTCACTAAAGATAAAACATTATGCTATTACTCCTGTGTGTGTGTGTGTGTGTGTGTGTGTGTGTGTGTTTGAGACAGGGTCACACTCTAGCTCACACTAGCCTGGAACTCATGATCTAGCCTAGGTTGTCCTTGAACTCACAAAACTTCTGCCTCAATCTCCTAAGTATTGAAGTTTGTTTTTAAAAATATTTTATTTATTATTTTTATTTTATGTGTATGCGTGTATTGCCTGCATGTAGGTAAGTACACCCATGTAGTGCAATGCTCATGGAGGTCAGAAGAGGCTGTTGGATCCCCTGGACTGGAATTATGGACAGTTGTTAGCTTCCATGTGGGTGCTGGGATTCAAACCCAGGTCTTCTTCAAGAACAGTCAGTGTTCTTAACTGCTGAGCCATTTCTCCAGCCCCAAGTATTGAGCTTTGTAAAAATGACCACCACTGCCATTGTTTTAGACAGTAATATACTGGTTTTATTTAATTTTTTATTTGAAATTTTTAATCTTTTAGAGACAGGGTCTCACTACATGGTTCTGTCTGTCCTGGAACTGACTATGTAGACTAGCCTAGCCTTGAACTCACAGAGATTCACCTGTCTCTGCCACCTGAGTGATGAGATTAAAGGCGTGCGCCACTATGCTCAGCTATTTTTTAAAAATAAATCACTAATGAGATTATGTTAACTAAGATGATATGCTGTTTTGCATTCTAGAAAGAGGTGACAGTGACTTATACCTGACCAGTTAGGTCAGTTGGTTAGAGCACAGCATTAATAAAAAGAGTAAATAACACTGTGTCTATGTGACTACAATATTGTTTACACAGCTCTGAAATTACATAGTATCCTGATCACTAGGATCATATCCCAGGGCATCAATTGCCCCGATCCTGTGCATCTCCTGAGAAACCCAAAGCTGGGGGATGGAGAGATGATTCCTCAGTTAGGAGCACTGGCTGCTTTTCCAGAGGACCTTAGTTTAGTTCCTAGCACCCTCATGGCAGATAATAACTGTCCATAACTCTGTTTCAGGAGATCTAATACCTTTTTCTGGTCACCGTGGGCATTACATGACATGGGTGCACTTACATACATGCAGGCAAAACACTCATACACATAAAATAAAAATAAATAAAAATTTAAAGCTTACTTTAAATAAAGAAATCCAAAGCCTTATTTTTTTTCAAGAAGAAAAATGCTGTTAAAATATTGAAGGGTATGGTCGCTAATCTTGGTCATCAATTTGGCAGGCTCCGGGATCAACTAAAAGGCAAGCCACTGAGCACTCCTGTGAGGGAACTTTGTTTGTTTGCTTGCTTGCTTGCTTGCTTGCTTGCTTGCTTGCTTGAGATAGAGTCTCCCTGTAACCCCAGATGACCTGTAACTTGCTATGTAGACCAGACTGGCCTTCACCTCTCAGAGATCCACCTGCCCCTGTCTCCCAAGTACTGGGGTTAAAGGTATGACTACCACACGGGGGCTATGTGAGGGACTTTCTTGATCAGATTATTTGAAATGAGAAGACTCATCCTAAATGTGGACAGTACCTTCTGGTGGCAACTCAGATAAAAGGAGATTGAAGAAGGAAGCCTTGCTCTTTGCCTGGTTGCCTTTACTCTTGTAAAAAGTTGTCAAGTCCATCTCTCTTCTTCCTGCTGCTGCTGCTGCTACATTCTTTTGCTGATATTACAATCAGCTTCTTTGGGCTTTGAATGTGGACTGAAAGTCAGGAACTCTCCAATCCCATAAAGCCCCTTTAATATATATTAATTCTATCCATCTATCCCTCTAGAAAACCCTGACTAATATAAGGGGACAGCAGAATATCAAATCTATTGACAGAAGCTAACTTCTTGAAAATAACGGATGGCTGGGTCTGGTGGTACTCATCTATAACCTCATACTGGATGGTAGAATTAGAAGGATTGAGAGTTCAAAGTCTGACTGGCCTATATTGGGACTCTGTATCAAAAAGGAAAACACTGAGAGGGAGAGACAGAGAGAGAGAGAGAGAGAGAGAGAGAGAGAGAGAGAGAGAGAGAGGAGTTGAAAATCAGTCTTCATCTTCATTCACTTAGGGAACAAGAAGTCAGTAAAACTAAAAGAATTCTGGTAGCATATGGTATCCCTTAGCTCCACACAGTTAATTCAAGTCACTCAAACTATATAGATTATTGAATCCCATTAGAGAGAAGATGGACTCTATAAAAACTTGAGTGAATATAAAAAAGACTTTGGGGTCAGGAGAAGAAATGAATTTTCTGGAGGGAACTGTGTACTATAGGATTCTTTTTGTTACTTTCCCTGCAGGTTATGAAAGGAAAAGAAAATCTGTCCTGGAATCCTCACTAATTATCGACAGGGATCTCAACCCAGGACCACACAAGGAGAGCTACAACATAAGTTTGTTTTTATTGGAACTGTCTTTTCAGGGGGTGGAGGGAGCATAAATGGTTTAGGTAAAGGGTAGGAGTGAAAATGTTTATAAAGGATCATAAATAAAATGAGTTCTTAAGTAACTTCCTCTGAGTGAACCTGACTAATCTTGCCGGTGCTTTCTTGGCTTTCAAGTAAACTTTATCAAACCAGGAAATGTGTCAGCCAGACCAAGAGCAGACAAGACAATGGATAGTGTATAAAGAATTGTAAACGTCTCCTGGACCTCAGTAGGAGAGCTGTACAAATGTCTTAAAGTTAAAAGTTGCTTATCATATCTCAGAGGCTCTCTCAATATTTTCTTTTTTTTAACTTGAATTCACTGATCCAAATATGTGAGCATAAAAATGTATACATAGAAATATTCAGGAACAATTAGCTTAACAAGAAAGTGAGGCAGAACATGGTGGTTCACATCTATAATTCTAGAACCCAGGAGATTTTGGCAGGAGGATTTTGAGTTTGAAGCCAGCCTGGGCTATGTAGTGAAATCCAGTCTCAAAAAAAAAAAAAAAAAAGGGCGGGGTTGGAGAGGTTAATAACAGCGCTGGTTGCACAATCATGAGGATAGAAGTTCAGATCCCAGCACACACATAACAAATCCAATGTCCAGCACTCAGCTCTGAGCAGGGTTTAGACATCAGGGCCATAAGACTTGCTGGATTCCATCTTAACTGAGAAAACATGAGCCCTAGGTTCAAGGAGAGATCTTGCCTCAAAAGCATAGGCAGAGATTGATAAAGGACACCCAATGTTCTCTTCCGGCTTCTGTGCTGAAACAGTTGTTTAGACCTGCACGCATATATGCACATACAATCACACAGACACATACAACACACACACAAGTGCACACATAAAATAAGTAAATAAGTAAAAAAATTTTTAAATGTGGAGATTTTCAACATTACAAAATATATACTACATAGATAAGCAGAGGGGAAATATAGTTACATTAAATATAAATGATGACCTATTGTTTGGTTTTTGAATTTTTTAATTTATTCAGACACATACAACACACACACAAGTGCACACATAAAATAAGTAAATAAGTAAAAAAATTTTTAAATGTGGAGATTTTCAACATTACAAAATATATACTACATAGATAAGCAGAGGGGAAATATAGTTACATTAAATATAAATGATGACCTATTGTTTGGTTT
>NW_008360303.1:7153708-7157560 GCF_000622305.1 Nannospalax galili
TTATTTATTTTTGTCTTTTTGAAGCAGGGTCTCCCTGTAGCCCCAGCTGTCCTGGAACTCACTATGTACATCAGGCTTGCCTTGAACTCACAGAGATCCGCCTGCCTCTGCTTCCCAAGTGCTGGGACTACAGGCGTGTGCCACCACGCCCAGCTTTATTTTTATTTTTATGTGCATGAGTATTTTGCCTGCCTTGTATGTTTAAATACACTTGTTCATACAATGCCTGTGGAGGTCAGAAGTGGTTAGCCATCATGTGGGTGCTGGGAACCAAACCCAAGTCCTCTGCAAGAGCAGCCAGTGCTCTTAACCACTGAGTCGTCTCTCCAACCCCATAATAATCTCTTAAAATTTTGTTAAATTAACTGTTAAAAAATTTTTATTTTTATGTGCATGAGTATTTTGCCTGCCTTGTATGTTTAAATACACTTGTTCATACAATGCCTGTGGAGGTCAGAAGTGGTTAGCCATCATGTGGGTGCTGGGAACCAAACCCAAGTCCTCTGCAAGAGCAGCCAGTGCTCTTAACCACTGAGTCGTCTCTCCAACCCCATAATAATCTCTTAAAATTTTGTTAAATTAACTGTTAAAAATTTGATTCCAGTAGGGTGGCAGGTGACATGGTGATAGGGGAGGTAAAACTGACCCTTGTCTACCCTCTGCAGCCATGAACTACACACACACACACACACACACACACACACACAAATCATAGGCCTACTCTGAGGAGCACTTGACTCTGTATTCTAGAGGAGAGAGAAGAGATAGAGAACAGAACCCAAAGCAGGAGTGATTGGCACACGGTGGTTGTCACAATGCTAACTCATGAGATCCAGTTGAGCTCCTTGTTCAAAACAAGCATATGTACTCTATAGAAGAGACTGGAACTTCCTTCTACAGAAATTTCATATTACACCAGAGCAAAGGACAAGACCTACTGTGTATGATTTGTGATCTACCAACAGTTTGAGAAATACTTCAATCACAGAAGCATAGAATTTACCAAAAAACCTAAATAGAAAAGTACTGAAAAGAAAAAAAATCCCCAAGACTTTACTATGCTGAGAATTTCGTTATTTTTAAGAGATAAGGCAGGCTGTGAGGGGTAGCCCAGTTGGCATGAAATCCTTGGTTCAGTCCCCAGTACCACATAAACCTGGTAGAACCCCTTTATTCCCAGGCAGAAGGATCAGCAGTTCAAGGTCATCCTCAGATGTACATCAAATTAAAAAAAATATTTTATTCATTATTTTTATGTGTATGAGTGTATTGCCTGCATGTATGTGAGTGCACCTGTGTCATGCAATGCCACATAGGTCAGAAAAGAGCTTCAGATTCCCCAGGAACTGGAGTCAAGGACAGTTCATAGCTACCATGTAGGTGCTGGGACTCGAACCCAGGTCCTCTGCAAGAGCAGTCAGTGCTCTTAACCGCTGAGCCATCTCTCCAGCCCCATGTATATCAAATTTAAGAGCAGCCTGAGATACATGAAACCTCGTCTCAAAACAAAAGACAAAAAGAAATAAACAGGGCTGGAGATACAACTCAGCAATAGAAAACTTGCCTAACAAGCTCAGGCCTTCAGTCTAACCCCCAGCATCACAAAGATAAGAGAGAAAAGTTTATGTAGAAAGCTAAACTCAGGATAATTTCTCTGAAAATTAGAATGAAAGAAACATGAGGAAAATGAGAGAAAAAAACAGGTGAAAGAAATGCAGAAATCCAAGAGGCACAACTTCTAATAGAAAGTTTTAAAAGATAAAACAGCAAAAGCATAAACTTCATTGAATTTAAATTTCGATAAAATTACAAAGTGTAAAAAGTGTCATAAAGAAGCTGGGCATGGTGGCGCACGCCTCTAGTCCCAGCACTTGGGAGGCAGAGGCAGGCAGATCTCTGTGAGTTCAAGGCCAGCCTGGTCTACATAGTGAGTTCCAGGACAGCTGAGGCTACAGGGAGCCCCTTTTTCTAAAAGAAAAAAAAAAAAAAAAAAGTGTCATAAACAGAAAATAATGAGTTTCAGTCTAGCAAATCAAAACAGCTGCAAACCAAATGTCACAAATTTCCAGAATACTGGAGATGAAGAAAAAAGTCCAAATTTCCAGACTAAAGATAGAGAATAAGTTACTAAAAGGGTGAAAAATAGCTTCTGTCAATCCCCCCGCCCAGGGAGCTGTATTAAACACAAGGATTCAGGGAAAGATATCTTTTACATTCTGAGAAAATCATCTTCAGGATGGACTTCTACAGCTAGTCAAATTCTCAAATGTCAGGCTTTGTAACGATGTTTTCAGATATACAAGGATGAAAAACTGAGAAAAGGCTAAACGAAAACTTTTAAAGGAATTGCTAGAGTAAAATATAAAATAAAAACAAAACAGTGATCAAAGTTCACGCTGATAGTAAGGATAGTAAGGGTTTGGATAAGCCCTACTCAGCAGACCTAGAATCTACTGATCTTGGGAATTGGGTCTTCAAATTCGTGCGTGCGTGCATGTGTGCGTGTGTGTGTGTGTGTGTGTGTGTGTGTGTAGGAGAAGAGGAGGATTTTTTTCCCCCTATGCAATTGAAATTTTGGAAATTAATAATAATTTATTAGGTACATTAGAATATTTTCAAAAAGGAAGGATAGTTCTAAAACACTGAGCAAATTAAGAAGCAAAGTAAATGTAGCTGAAGGAAAACGCTGGGCTAAACATGAAAACTTATTAAACTTTCTACACAGCTTAGTTCATATGTTTCTTTAATGCTAATATAAACACTTTATTTAAACAAAATCTTGATAGCTACAGTAGATGTCAAGAGACAGAATATGAACACAGAACCTGGGGACAACAAAGAGCAGCATAAGAGGAAAGAGCTAAAGAACTTGTTTCTGGAGAATGATAGTGACTCATACAGGGGACAGCTTTTCTTATTGTAAGATTTGTTTGATGGGGAAAGGAAGGAGGTAGAGATATGCATAGCAGGTACAAAGTCCCATGTTCAGTTCCTATAATCCCCCAAAAGATTTCTGACAACTTTGTATACTTTTCAGAAAAATCATGCTTAATCTTGAAATGTTTACCTCTGTACATCTCTCTACCCGAATACATCATGGGAGAGGAAGTAGCAAGCAGGACTGGGAGCACCAGAGCTCATTCTGGAGGGGCAATGGAGGCTTCGTTTGGAGTCTGTTACAAATTTGTGGCCCAAATTAGAAAACATGACACTGAAATTTTACCCTGAGGGCCATGTAGCTGTTATCTGCTGATCGTATCTCCTTCAAACTGAATTCATAAATATCCCCAGCTAGATAATTCTCATCCCTCTCTCCCTCTGTTGTTATCTCTGTCAGCTGGGGACATTATAATCAGCCATTCATTCCCAACTACAAAGCTGGAGTCCTGCTTGCCTGTTCCCCTGCATGCATTTCCAACATCTCCCAAGTTCTGTCACTATTATAACCTAAAGATTTGTCGATGCATGTCTTCATTCATTTACACTGGCTTAGTTCAATCTTTATCTTTAAAATTCTGAATTACAATGCTGGGCATGGTGGCGCATGCCTTTAATCCTAGCACTTGGGAGGCAGAGGCAGGAGGATCTTTGTGAGTTCGAGGCCAGCTTGGTCTACATAATGAGTTCCAGGCCATCTGGGACTACAGGGGGACCCTGTCTCAAATAGACAAAAGAAAAAGAAATTCTGAATTACAGACAGTTGTGGCTCAGATCTGTGATTCCAGATGTAGAGGCAGTAGAATTGGAAGTTTAAGGTCCTTCCTAGCTACATAACAAGTTCAAGAGCAGCCTGGACTTCAAAGTAAGAGAAAGAAAGAAAGAAAGAAAGAAAGAAAGAAAGAAAGAAAGAAA
>NW_008360303.1:7157627-7210054 GCF_000622305.1 Nannospalax galili
AGGAGGGAGGAAGGTAGATTTGTTCCTCTCAATTCTATGTGTCACTTAATTACCATAGAAATCATATGTTTACTCCTGTACCAATCAGTAATTATAATACTTTGTGTGTATGGTATATTACACAAAAGATTTTTTTAAAAGGAAAATGTTTAGTGGTACTAATATGAATGTTAAAAGATTCAAAGTAACTCTAAATGATTTGGCAACAATTACAACCAATTATTAGCATTATGTTGCAATTGCATTCATTTATTCAAGCAGTGATTTATTCAGCACCCACTGCTATGCACCAAGGGTTCTAGGGATTTTGCAGTGTTCAAAGCAACAGAGTATCTGCTTTCATACCACATGCATTCCAGAGGAGAGAGACACAATTCCTAAATCAATAAACTGGTGTTTTTAAGTACTTTCAGAAAATAGCACAGAGAGGTAGGTTATTCTATCTAGAGAGGTCAGTGTAGTCTTAAAAGGTTGGATGAGCAGCAGAGACTTGAAAGAAGTGAGAGAGTCACATGAATACCTAAAAGAAAGGTATATCAAAAAGAAACAAAATGGGGCTGACGATGTAGCTCAGTTGGTAGAGGGCTTACCTAGCATATAGCAGGCCCTCAGTTTGATATAAAGTACCACAGAAAGCCAGCATATCAGTACAGGCCTGTAATCCCAGTACTTAGGGGAAGCAAGAGCATCAGAAGTTCAAGGTCGTCCTTGGCTACATGAAGAGTTTAAGGCCAGTTTGGAATGCATAATCCTATCTGAGGGAAGGAGGGAGGGAGGGAGGGGGGAGAGAGAGGAAGGGCAGGAAGAGAGAAATAAAAATACAAATAAAACATGTAAATATCCTGAAGTCGGTTTGGTGGGCACTCCTAGAGCAGTTTCAGGCTCTTGTGTCCCAGAACAAGGAATTGAATGCAGACACGTGACTAGTAGCAGATGCAGGGACAGTTTGTTACAGATAGCATGGTACACTTCTAGGCTGGGGTGACAGCTTAGTCAGTAAAGTGCCTGTGGTGTAAAAATGAAGACCTGAGTTTGGGCCCCATGTAAAAAAGTGGGGCATAGTGGTGCATGCTTGTGATCCCAGCGCTGGGGAGGTGGACACAGGCAGACCGCCAGGATCTTGCTGGCCAGCCAGCCTGCCTAATTGGTGAGTTTCAGGCTAAGTGAGAGACCCTGACTCAAAAAATAAGGTGGACAGTTTCTGAGGAAAGACACTGGATATTGACCTCTGGCCTGCACAAATATGCATCCATGCATGTGTGCCCACATACTGCACCTGCATACCCAAACACACACACACACACACAAACACATGCACATATATACCCATCCCAAAAGAAAAAAAGAGATAGCACACTTCCAAGGAGGAGGAAATGACCTGGAGCAGAGATTTCGGTAGTGCAGTTGGCTCCACTGTTCAAAGGGCTGGGGCTTTTTATGTTATATAATGTGGGCTTTGAGGGCAATTTGTATAACATGGGTGTCAGTTACTTTTCTCACGGCTGTGACAAAATACCTGACAAGCAACTGAAGGGAAAAAGATGTGAACAAAAGCTCCTAGAAAAAAAGTCTGCATCTTCAAGCCCTTCTGCAAGCCCCATCAGCCGATCAGAACGTCAATGACTGTGGACAGTTTGATCTATGTAGGTTCAGAGCCTAATTACAGTTTATCTTGGACTCTCTTAAGCCCCTTAAATAGCCATCCCTTGCCCACCTCGGTGCCCCATCTCCCCAGGGGTGTACATTTCATCGTGGTAATGTGTGAGGAACAGGTTACCTTCAGACACTTTTGAGTGCTTCCACTTTGTAGTCCTTGTGTGAGATTTTCTGGGCCTTGCTCCCCATCCTACTCTCCTGTCTCAGAAGTGCTCAGTGTTGAGACTCAGCAAGGAGCTCAGCTGGTTAGAGTCAGCGAGCAAAACCGAAGCTGCTGAAGAGAAGATAGTAGAAGCAGTCACAGGCTAGATCACCCAGAGTGTCACAGGGCCTTTGCTGATGAGTGGATTTTTCCTAAAAGTCATGGAAATTCTCTAGAATCATTGGATAGGGCTGTGGCAAAAACGGGCCATGCACTATGAAGCTGTGTACCCTTTTGATTCTTGTAAATTACAGAGTCTGGTATCTCTTCTGTCCTGTTTTTATGATATCTTTTTGTTGTTTTTTATTATGTTTGTTTTTTTCTGAGATAAGATATCTTTTAGCCAAAGCTACTCTGAAACTCCTGACCGTTTGGCCTCCATCTCTTCAGTGTTGGGATTACAGACATGCACTGCCATGCCCATTGTGCTGTATTTGTGAAACGAAGGATCTTAAAGGTTGTGGATTTTGCCAGGGAAGTTTGGGAAAGGGAAGAATAGAAGAAGTCTTCAGTCTGGAGTGTGGTTCGTTCCCTTCCTTCCTTCCTTCCTTCCTTCCTTCCTTCCTTCCTTCCTTCCCTTCTTTCTTGGAAGAAATACATGTCTTTAATCAAGGTATAGAGACTCAGCCATATTATAAGTATTTATTAAGTCCAACCAAGTACTTACCTTTCCTATAGGACTGAAAAATAATTTCACTCCATCTCCGAAGTCTGAAACTAATCCAAAATTCTTTATCTGTAAAGTAGGGTTAGTATCTAAGTAAATTATTAGTTCACATATATCTTTTTTGTGTCATTCCATTTTGTGGTTAGTTCTCAACCCAGCTCCAACATCTTTGAAAGACCCTCGTTCTCAAGGAGAATGTGTGGCAGAGCTTTAGAGACAGGCCCTAAGACAAATGGAAAACAACCCATGTAGATATCTTCCCCTCCTAGGGTAACACTATCTGTTCCCAGACCAGCACCAGGCAGCAGGAATAGAAAAGACTCAAGTGTGGTCCATTCGCTTTCAAGCACACAAACATGCTTAGGACAAAAGACTGATTTTATTTAGTAGAGTTTACCTATTGCTGACAGAAAGATTCTGCTCACTTAGCTACCCTTAACCTTTCAATATGCAAATGGACTTATGCAAAAAGAGCAAGCATTTCTTCCTCCCACCCCTGCCCTGGTTATATTACAAAGCATTCCTGAGATGACTGACAATGAAGAGGGCTACGGCCAAATTATTAATTTTTCCCTTTGTGGACTGACTTTCTCTTGTGTAAGAAAAGATAACTGATGGTATTTCCTGATTACATACTTGCCTCTCCAGGACCGAAAAAGAATGTTGCTCCCTGGTTTCAATAACAGTTTCAAAAGGAAAGCTTCTGGTGATCCTAGCTGGATCCTACGCTCAACCTTGGTTCAGTCACTGAGACTATAGGAATGGATGAGTCACTCTGACAGGCCATGTTGACGGGTGCTGAACC
Source organism: Nannospalax galili (assembly GCF_000622305.1). NCBI lineage: Eukaryota > Metazoa > Chordata > Mammalia > Rodentia > Spalacidae > Nannospalax > Nannospalax galili. The sequence continues at coordinate 7,160,958 of NW_008360303.1, forward strand.
CAGCCTCAGGGTGAAGTGCTATGTCCACCTTCCTCTGCACTCTTTTCTCATTCTACTGCACTGTTTGTTTGTTTGTTTGTTTGGCCATAACATTTCCTTCTGTAGCCCAGCCTGGCCTGGAACTTGTAATCCTCCTGCATCCAGCTCCCAATTGCTCGGGTTACAGGCTTGTACCACACAAACAGCTCTTGCTCCACTCTAATTCAAAGTTTACCCTCTAGAAGTAGAGCAGGGTAGTACAGAGCAAGTAAAGGGAGATTGCACAAAAAACCCTGACCGGGTTCACCATCCCCACTGTCGGGCCTTATAGGAGTGTTGTTAGACCCTGTTTCAAAACACACCCTGGAACATACCATCCCCAACGAAAAAGCGATTCTTGTTCTGCAAACAAGCCCTTCCACCAAAGGAAACTCAGTCCTTTACAAATGTCCCTACCCCACCCCCCATGACTCTGTTTCTGCATAGAAACACACTTAAGCTCCCCTGCCTTTTGACCAGCATAGCTCCTGTTCCAGGATCCCAGTCAGCTAACCACCCTTATTGACTATAATAAAGGTCAATCTGGATTGTTGAGGTTGCGTGCTTTCTTTTTCTACCTGTGACTTCTATCCTAACAGTATGGATGTATGAAGTTCACAGATCTAGGTTTGTATAAGCTTGGCTAATATTGTCTAAAACTTCAGTAAGTTTCTTAAAAGGATAACTAATGAAACCAAAGGAAATAAAACCAGTGAAATACATGATAGGGTCAAGTATGGGATTTTAAGTGGCTGATAGATAACCCTCCTCTTCTTTCCTTTCTACAATTTTGTTTAAGCAGAGAGATACTCGGAAATCAAGAAAACAGAAATATCTTTTAAAGTAGTGAGATCACATTTGCCTGCTCAGATTTCTGCAGTTTTCCCATCCCACATATAGGAAAAGCAAAGTCATCGTACGTCTGCTCTGCAGAAGTCACCTTCCCTAGCCCCCATGTGTCCTGCACGGCTCTTCCTCATCTGTGGTTTCCGTTTCCCTCTTGGCCACTTCCTCCAGTCACACTGGCTTCATTACTTTTCCTCAAACTTTCAGAAAACTACTTCGGATTCTTGGTCTTTCTCTTTTTCCACTAGTTTTCCCCACATATGGCCTGTTCCCCACTCAGGGAAGGAAATAGTATATATGTTCTCATTGAGCTAGTAGACAAGAGGGGAGATAGGCATTTAATGTATAAACAAACCCATGACGTAATTATGAAAGACAATCAGCTGTATGCTAGCAAATGTCTGCACTCTGAGGGGAAAAATGGGACGGAAGTAGTAAGTTCTGAATGGGAGACAAGGCAAGAGCTCTACAAGGAAGTATCCCTTAACATGGAAGTGGTATGCAAATGACACAGCCAAAAAGGACCGTCATGCCCAGGACCCTTTATCTAGCCTGCTAGAGATGGAGCAATACCGAAGTAACCTGAGCTCCAGGCAGGCAGGTGGTCAATGCCTGTGATGTTAGTCACGGTGCATCACTGACAGGTGGGAATTCAGGAGCAGAAATTCAGTGTAAGTAGAAACCAATTAAAATGAATTAGTCTAGTTGAATCAGAGCAGAACCAAGAACAAAGCAATCTCAGTGGTTGACTGAGAGCTAATCACTGGACCTTCTTACAACCACTACTCTAGAAGGAAATTATTCTTACCAGTCTTGCTTCCTGTAGAAAACCAAGGCCATGAGGCCTGTTTGTGTTTCAACAACATGGCATTGATATGAATTTCTGGCATGGGCCAAGATGGCCAATGCTAGACATCCAGAGGGCTAGGGGTCAACAAAAAATGACTGATGCTAGATATCCAGGGATCCCAAAAGAAACAGCGATGTTATATAACCACTTTTGGCAAAACTTGGGTTCCTGACCCTCCCGAAAGAATGTTTCTTCCTATCAGGAGGAATGTTTCTTCCTAGCAGCCTGTACTTTCCTATGTCTAGGATGAAGCTACAGGTGAACCCAACCTGTTGTATCTGCAGAGAAAAGTCTGCAGAGAAAAGTCTGATCTGGACTCCACCTGACACCAGATGCTTTCAACAATAAGATCTCCACAAAAGTAGGAACAGAACAAACAAATCACATCCTTGGGATAAATAGTTCTTAGAATAATTCTAGCCCCAAATGCTAATATGGCCTTGTAAGCTGAAGTCAAAATTTCACCTACATTAGTCTCCTATTTCTCACTCGGGTTACTCACTGAGGCATTGTTCTCTTGATCACCTTCTTGCCTCTACTGGAACATGACTATAATCTGGTCTCCTGTGAAATGTTAGGAATGTCCTTCACCCTGTCCTACACTCATGACACACATATCTTCATTTCAAGTATACATGCCTCTGGATTTTCAAACCAGATCAAGGGAAGCTTATTTTTTTCTTTAATTTCTTTGAATGTACTTGTGAATCATTCTTTTGAGTTCTCTTTCTGGGACTATATCTAATTCATTCTCACTGGATACCATTGCTGTAGAATTAGTAATTTTTTAAAAAAGATTTCTTTTTATTTTATGCATATGAATGTTTGTGTGTATGTATGTAAGTGTACCATGTATGTGATTAGTGCCCATAGAGGCCAGAATAGGTTTGGATCTTAGGAAACTGGAGTTACAGATGGCTATGAGCTGCCCTGTGGGTGGTAGGAACTGAACCTGGGTCATCTGTAAGAGTAACAAATGCTCTTACCCATGTCTGAGCCATCTCTCCAACCACTCAGATTAGTAAATTTTTGGATGAGTTACATTTACTTGGTTTTTCATATTTTTTGTATTCTACATTATGATTTACTCTGGGAAAATTTCATTGCTTGGATTTTTAATTGGCTTTATTTTCCACATTTATTTATTTTGTGATGGGGCACACACATGCTATGGTGCATGGGTAGAGATCAGAGGACCACTGGTGGGAATTGGTTCTCTCCTCCTACACTGCGAGTTCTAGGACTGAACTGAGTTCATCAGGTCTGGCAGCAAGCACCTTTACCATCTAAGCTATCTTCCTGGCCCTCGGTTACATTCTTCCAATTGAAAAATTTTTGATCTTCAAGTGGGACTTGGATGTGTTAGTGGAGGGGCATAGTTTAGAAAGCAGTTCTTCAGGCTAGGAGCTGAGGAGGTCTGGTACAGCCTCTGCATTTATTCCAAGTACACTAGCTGTGAGAGCAATCACAGCTTCTGGAGATTTCCCCTGCACGATTGTCTTACTAGATAATTAACAGTAGCTTCGCTTGACTCAATAACTGTTGGAGGATAAACAAGGAAGGATAGGCTGGTGTATATTCAGGTTTTACTTATCAAGATTAGTTATGTGTCCTAGTTTGCCTTCTGTTGCTGTGATAAACACCATGACCAAAACCAACTTGGAGAGAAAAGGGTTTATTTCATCTTACTCTTCCAAGTAGTAGTTCATCACTGAGGGAAGACAAGACAGGAGTTCATGGCAGGAACCTGGAGGCAGAAGCTGAAGAAAAGATCATGGACAAATGTTGCTTACAGGTTTGCTCCCCTGGCTTGTCCTCTGCCTGCTTTCTTATACAACTCGGGCCCCTACCTAGGGGTGGCACTGCCCACAGTAGACTGGGCCCTCCCACATCACTCAACAATCAAGAAAATGATTCAAAGACATGACCACAGGCCAATTTCATAGAGACAATTCGCCAACTGAGGTTCCCTCTTCACAAGTTTGCCAAGTCAAACCTGAAGTTATCCAGCACAGCATGGGAGTGAAGAAGGGTGGATGAGGCTAGGGATAAATATTATATCATCTTTGAATGGGAAAAAGCTTAAAATGGGAAAAACATTAATAGCTGGGAGGAGATAGTTGGGATACTGTTAGGATCCACAGATTCTAGAAATTGTTAAAGCTATGGAGAAAAAATTAAGAAGTAGAAAGAGAAAGAAAGGAGGAAGGGCAGGAGAGATGGCTCAGGAGTTGCTTTTCCAGAAGACCCGAGTTCAGTTTCCAGCACCCATGTCAGGAGGCTCACAATTACCTGTACCTCCAGTTCTAAGGGATCAAATACTCTCTTCTGGCCTCTGTGGGCACCCACATACATGTGGAATGTATGCACACACATAAATAAAAGTTAAAAATAGGATGGGATAGGGATGAGAGAAAGAAGAAAAGACAGGACTAAGAGGGGAAGTGTATGAAATGTGGGTGGGAGTCGAGTAGAAAATGAGTGCTAGTGTGTAATATCTTCAGCAATAGGGTCTTACCATATAGGCATGCCATCAAAGCAAGAGCGATGGCAATAGCCTGTGTTGTTTGGGGAACATTTAAGGCCTCTCTGGCCAGTAAGGTAAATGTGTCAGGAAGTGAGGCCTTTAAAAGGTGATTAAAGCAGGACATGGCGGCTCATGCCTGAAATCCCAACATTTAAGATAGGTTATAAGATTAGTGACTTTTCTCATTACTCTGATGAAATAACCTGACAAAAGAAACTTAAGAAAGGAAGAATTTATTTTGCCTCAGAGTTTGAGGATGCAATCCACTATGGTGGGCGAGTCAGAGGGGCAGGAAGCCGAGGCAGCTGGTTGACTCACATTCACAGAAAGCAGAGAAAGAAGAATGCTGCTGTTCAGTTCTCTTTCTCCATTTACTTAGTCTGGAATCCCAGTCTCTGGAATGGTATTGCCTACATTTGAGGTGGATCTTCCCACTTCAATTAACCTCATCTAGATAATCCTTCACAGGTATTTGTTTCCATGGTTATTTTTAGTCCCATCAAGTTGACAGTCATGGTGAACCATCACACTCATACTTCAGAGAAGCCTGGTTATGGGGGGTGGCACGATGGCTCAGCAGTTCAGAGCACTTGCTGCTCTACCAGAGGATCTGAGTTCAGTTCCCAGCAGCCACCCACATGTTGGCTCAAAACCACCTGTATCTCTAGCTCCAGTGGATCTGAAGTCCTCTTCTGGCCTCTGTAGGCACACATGTGCGCACATGCTCATACACACACACACACACACACACACATACACACACACAATTACAAATCTTTAGAAAAGTAAAGTAGGGGCTGGAGAGGTGGCTCAGTGGTTAAGAACACTGTTCTTGCAGAAGACCTGGGTTTGAATCCCAGCACTCACATGGCAGCTACAATTGTCCATAACTTCAGTTCCAGGGGATCCAAGTCCCTTCGCTCCTCCACAGGCATTGCACAACATGGGTACACTTACCTACATGCAGGCAATACATGCATATACATAAAATAAAAATAATAAAATATTATTTTTAAAAAAGAAAACAAAACAAAAGGAAAGGAAAAGAAAAGAAATGGAAAGAAAATGAAAGTAAAACATGTTTATGGTGTATGAGAACCAGGTCCCAAAGGCATGGAGAGCTAAGAAAGATTCAGGCAGATCCAAGACTGTATACAAATTGTGACTCACAGGTGACTTATGAAAGAAATGTGTCTTGGGCAGCAACAAGATAGGAGGATCCTTGCACCCCAAAATTCAGAAAAGGAGTTTATATGCTAAGCTAGACAAAATGGGCTGTATCCAACTAGAACATAAATGGCCTTTCTAAAAATCATTACCCAATGTCAGTGATAAAAACATCAATGGCCAGCAGAACTTGCTAGAATGACCGTTTTTCTTGTTTTTTGGTGGTGGTGGAAGGGTGCTAAAGATTGAACCCAGAACTTCATATATGCTTGGTGGCATATCAACTGGCTGCCTTGATGACTTGGTATGTCCTGTAGGACTTGAAATGCATGTCAAAGTCACTTAGTGAGCAAAATGGTGGTTACAATCAAGGTAGCTATAGTCACGTCAAGCTGGATCCCTGCTTAATTCTAAATGCAGTATCTGAAAGGAGAGGGAATCAGAGACTGTGGGCATGAGGCACAAGGTTGGTGCAGTCAAGATGGTGTTTACGTAACAGAAAGGTGATGGGGAAATGGTGCGCAGATCATCGCCTTTCCTGAGATTTTGAAACAGGAAAGGTGATGTCAGAGCTATTGCCTACCTTTCCTTTTCCCTCAAGTAGCTACTCAGTCACTGTCTTGTCAGAGCCACATCCCTTTGAACCTGTACTCTGTGCTTGGAAATGATAGTTTCGTGACTGATTTTTTTTTTTTAATCTACATGTAGAAATAAGATAAAATTTCAGTGTTCTATGTTAGAACAAATTGAGAAGAATGTGCTGCATTGTTTTGTTTTACTTCATCTTGTTTTCACTTCAGAGCAGGGTTTCATGTGTCCCAGGCTGGCCTCAAGCTCTCTGGGTAGTGAAGGATGACCTTACCCTCTGATCCTCCTGCTTCTACCTTCTAAAGGCTGGTATTACAGACATGTGCCACCACTCTCAGCTGGGGTCTCTCACTATGTAGACCAGGCTGGCCTTCAATTTACAGAAATTCTCTCTTCTCATTCTCTTAAATATTGGGATTACAGGCATGAGCCACCATGTCTAGCTTTCATCACTTCTTAAAGGCCTAACTTCCCAACACCTTTACCTTGGCATATTTCAATATGTGTTTTGATGTAGGTGAACTCATCCAAACTACAGCACTCACTTTACCTCAGTTACTCCCATGACCCTTGTCTTTAATGTCATCATGCTGTTAAATCAAACTCACACTCTATGCCACATCCTCTGATCTGTCCAGATTTCTTGTTCCCTACATCCGGTGGTGCGGTCACCACCAGCAGTGGCCGCTCCTCCATTCTTGTGGGTGCTGCTCCTTCGTTCTCATGGGCGTTGAGTCTGCTTCTCTGCTCGCCCTGGGATGAGGCCGCTCTTCTGCTTGCCTGGTGCTGAGGCAGCTCTTCTGCTTGCCCTGTGCTGCCTCCTGTCGTCACTGCTTCTGCCAGGTCCCAGACCCCAGGACTGGTGAGGAGACTGTGTCAGCGGAGCCACATTCAGACACAGGAGACCAGGTTCAGTGACACAGGTCTGGCTTATTGCAGGAAGGCACAAGCTTATATCGGGATAGTGGCCCAATCACAGCACAGCAAGTAGGATACCTCATTAGCATAACAGGTTTAGCATCCTATCACAGTATAGCAAGTAGGATACCTTATTAGCATAACAGACTTAGCATTCTATTAGCATAACAGACTTAATGTCCTCAACTGGGTTTTAGATTACAGAGCCTGGATTCCTGGAAACCATGTGACCCTGACAGTTGCAACATCACCTTAGGCTCAAGCCTGTCTCCCACATCTCCCCCTTTCTTATTTTTAAAGGTGAGGTATATAGCATATTGACATCAGTCCAGATACATCAAGGCAAAGTACAATGGCTCAGGGGGTCACTGTATCAAGAGCCTCCTCCCTCAAGATGGCGAGCTTCTTTAAGAGCAGGTTGTGCCAACTCCATGCCAACCAGTGGGAGTCAAGATTCTTTGTGTTGGCATTGTTGTCCCCACCTCAAGGGTCACCCAGCATAATGGACTGTGCCTGTCTTAGGTTGTCCCATCTCTCGGGATCTTACCTGTCATTGACTACCAGCCCTCGAAGGGTGGGTCCTTTGTGTGGTTTGGCAGAGGGAGCGGCAGTACATCCAGTATTGGCTTGTTTAAAGGCCTCCTCAGGGGTCAAGAATTTGTTGAAACCTGTTGGAGGCCAATTATAGGTTGATAAGGGCAAGGAACAGTGGGTCCTTGTTTGCAGAGACATGCCTGGCAAGATCTGGAGGCAGGGCAACAGCTAACTGAACCAGAGAAATATAAGTTTTAACAAAATTAAGGAGACCCTTGACAATACAGGGTCCAAAAATCAGAAGAATTAGTATAATAAAGGGAACAGCTAAGGCAGACAGGAGCATGGTACATCTGTAGTTCAGGGAACCATTGGCCAGGGGATGTAGCTTTTATGTGGAATTTACCTCCTTTTCATTGGCTATATTAATAATCTGTCAAATTAGGTTGATGGGTTAGTGAGGGCTAACAAGAGTTGCTAGAGCTTGAGGTTAACAATACTGATAACATAAATAATAAGGAACATAGACAAAGGATTTCCTCTAGATTGAGGACTTAGCTAGCTCTCAATGGTTGAGAGGTGCACTGCTTCCTCCAGGGTCAGGGCTGTCATCTCCAGGGTTGGTGGTTGTGGAGGGAGGTTTTTCATCGAACAAAACTTGGGTCCTTATAGCAAGGTCCTTTATCATTGTCTTCCCCTGTTTTCTGTATTTGTTTAATGAGTGTTTGGTGGGAACATTCAACAATCCCTTGACCCTGAGGGTTGTAAGGGATACCAGTTATATGCCTAATATTCCAGTCAGAGCAAAAATGGCTGAAGGTAGCAGAAACATAACAAGGATCATTATCTGTTTTTATTTGCCAAGGAATTCCCATAAGGACCATGGCATATTTGACAGTCCTTATGGCATGAGAAGCCGTTTCACCAGAGCAGGCCAATGCAAAATGGACATTGGAATAAGTGTCAATAATATGATGGATATACTTGAGCTTGCCAAAAGGAGAAAAATGAGTGATGTCCATTTGCCATATCTTGTTGGGGCCAAGACCCCTAGGGAGCATCCCAGCAGGTCGTAATGGCCCCAAAGGTAGAAGAGGGGCACAAGAGGAGCATGCACAGACCAATGTTTACAGCTCTGAATCAGCAAGGTAGGAAAGTGTATAGCTTGGGGAGAAAGGTGGAAGTGGGCCTGTAAGTCTCTAGCTTGTTGAATTAGGGTGGAGTCTAGGGTGGCACTCAGGACCAGTTTGTCAATGGCATCATTGCCCTCTGCCAGAAGCCCTGGGAGATTGGTATGAGACCGCAAGTGTTGAATACAGCAAGGGGCAGAGCGCTGCTCAAGTAATAGTTGTAATGAAGAGAGTAACAAATCAAGGGGGCTTGGTTGTGGAGTGGGGCCAGAAAGCTGCAAAGGCCAGATGTTGTAGAGTCTGAACTACATAAGCACTTTCAGAAAAAATATTACAGGGAGTTGTAGAGAGGTCCTGAAAGACCTGTAACATGGCTGAGAGCTCTCCAAGCTGTACAGATCCCTGGAAAGGGAAAACGTTATGTGTGGAGAGTTGTCCTTCCTGGTAAATTACATAACCAAATCTGCATTTGCTAGAATCAGTAAAGATTAGGGGAGCCTTAGGAAGAGGGTTACGCTTTGGGCTTTGAAGTTCCAGGGACAGGGGAAGCTGTCTTATTCCTTGAAGGAGTTTATGTTTAGGATAATGATTGTCATATTTCCTCTGATAGACTAGTAGGAGAATTTGGAAGCCAGGGTTGTCAAAGAACAATGACTGTAGCATGTGAAGCGGAAGGGGAAGAACCAACAATTCAGGTTCATGGCCATACAGAAGGCGGGAGGTGTGGACAAGTTTAAGGGCTAACATAACCCATGCCTCAATAGCTGGGGTGACCTTGTGAAGTTGACTCCATGAAGAGTGGAGCCCTGGGTCTGCCAGAGCACTCCCAAAGGGCTGTTTTTAGTAGGAATAACTAGTGCTTGAATGGGCAACTTTGGCTGTATCCTATTTACAAATGCTTGGGACAGGTGAGAATTGATCGTTGAGACAACACCTTGTGCCTCCAGAGAGATCTTGTGGGAAATGGAGACCACATCAGTATCCCACAAGAGGTCAAAGAGCGATGTAAGCTCTTCTATGGACATGGGTAAGAAGCCCCGTATCCAACTGATATTGCCACAGAGGGTTTGCACCTCTGAAAGTGTAATCTCATCTGGTAAGGTAAGAACAGGAGCTATGGGCCAGATGACATCTTGAATAGAGTGGCCCAAAATGGTATAAGGGGCATGTAGCTGTATTTTATCTGCTACAATAGTAAGACCTAATGCCTGGAGGTTTGTTTTGAGTTTTTGAAAAGCTCCTTGTAAGATCTTAGGATCCTTATGGGCTATAAGAATGTCATCCACATAATGTAAAATATAAACCTCAGTCAGCAAAGGTCTTCAGGCATGGGCCACATAATATTGGCAGATAGTAGGACTGTTTTTCATGCCCTGAGGCAAAATCTTCCATTGATAGCGTTGAACTGGAAGTTATGGTTAGTGGTAGGGATAGAGAAGGCAAAATAGGGCTTATCATCCCCATGAAGAGGAATAGAAAAGAAACAGTCCTTCATATCTATAATAATAATTGCACACTCTTTGGGAATAGCGGTAGGGTGAGGCATTCCTGTTTGAAGGGTCCCTAAAGGCTTCATATGCTCATTAATAGCCCTTAAATCATGTAAAAGTCTCCACTTTCCTGATCTCTTTTGTATAACAAAAATGGGAGAATTATGAGGACTAAGTGAGGGCTCAATGTGACCCAAGGATAACTGTTCCTGGACCAAGGAGATCAAATGAGCTAATTTATGTGAAGGAAGAGGCCACTGCTCAACCCATATGGGAGCTTTAGTGTCCCATGTTAATTTGATGGGGGGCAGCTTGGGCAGCAGAGCAGTGGCTGTTAGAATTGGGGGTGAGGGTGAGGGCATTAACTAATCACTGGTCTACAATGCAGTCATCATAGAAGGCTTTGTCATTGGTAGTTAGAACAACCTCCATATTGCAGAGGATATCTCCTGTATTGCCGTCTGGGTCAGTCCAGACCATGGGACGTTGGACCTGTAAAGTATTTTGTAAGCCCCTAACACCTTGTATAGGGGGTCCAGGCTTATGGTGCCAATGAGACAAGGCTTCTTCCTGTCTGATTACAGTAATATCAGCCCCTGTATCAATTAGACCTTTAAACTTATGGCCATCTAGGAAAAGTTGCATCCTAGGCTTATGCAAATCAATAGGCATCATCCATTGGATGTGGGGGGTGTATTCCCTTACTTCCTGTCTTTGGAGTGGGGCTGAGAGGCACCCCATTTCCTGTTTAAAGTCACCTTTTGTATTGGTTTACCATCTGCATCCACCTTAGACCTACATTCTCTTGCCCAATGAAAGCCTTTGCGGCATCTCGGGCATTTTGAGGGGGGAACTGGCTCCTTTTGGCCTCTTTCATAATCATATTAAGACAGGTACATGACCAATGGCCCTTTCCCCCACAGGCCCAACATTTGCCTTTTTCCATCTCGGCCTGAGGCTGATGAGCAGCCAGTGCCTCAGCAAGGGCTGCAGCATGGGCCCGAGCGGTCCCCACATCTCGGCAGGCCAGAATCCATTCAGAGACATCCTTGTGTCTAACAGGTCCTATGGCAAGGTGACACACTGTAGAGCAGCCTTCATATACAAGATCCTTGAGCAAGGCATCGGCAGCTCCCTGATGACTGATCTTTCTATTTATACTTTGTTGGCATCTCTCAACAAAATCAGAGAAAGACTTGCCTGGTTTTTGTATCAATTTGGTTAATTTGGTATCACCGCAAGTCGGCATACTTTGAAAAGCACAAAGCTCACAAATCCATACTTGTCCACTGTAGTGGGGAAGGCCCCGTGCCTGAGCTTGGGGGGGGGGTCTCAAAATTACTGCGTCCTACTAGAGCATCAATTCCAATGTTTTGGACGTTGGCATTTCTATTGCGCTCTGCCTGTTGTTCACATTCATCTTGGTAAGCAGCTTTCCATAAAAGGAAATCACCTCCCTGTAAGCAGGCATGGGCGATATTCTGTCAATCATAGGGGGTATTGGCAGAATGACTGATTGTATCTAATAACTGACCAAACCATGGGGAGTGAATGCCATCCTCAACTGCTGCCTTACACAGCTTCCTTAAGGTATCATGAGAATATGGATTCCAGACATTAGGATTCTGTAGTCCCTGATTGATGGTAACTGGGAAAAACTGTGGAAAATCTCCCATTGTATCATAGAAGAGGGGCCTAGGTGGGAGGGGCTTCCACTCTTCCTCCAGAAGGGAGGGGTAGATGGACTGGAGGGGAACTTCCTTAAAGCTAGTGCAAGATGGTGGAAAGTAGCCATCACCCTATAATGGCAGAGCAGAGGCTGCCCTAACTTCCTGTTTTCCATCAAAGCTAATACAAGACTACGGAGGGTAGCCATGCCCTGTAATGGTGGGGCAGAGGCGATCTTGACTTCCTGGTTTTCATCAGGGGAGCTCTCATACCCCAATTCCTCATTTTTTATAGCATCATTAACAGTCATAGTTTTATCAGAACAAGAATCCGTTAGTTTTGTTTTAACTGGAAATGCCTGGGACAAGCCATCCCCCGCGTCCTGTTGTTGTATTTGCTCATCTATCTCCTTAAATAGGGGATTGTCCTATTCAGGGGCTTCGGGGGGAACCCCCTGGAGGGAGGCCAGAATGGCTGTCACAACGGGGTAGAACAGCCCAGATGGTGGGCGTCCCTCCCTGACTTCTCTAAGCTGAACCAAGAATAAAATGCAAGCCCATTGTTCAGGATCCCAGCAACAAGAACCTGTAAACCAGGGAACAAAAGCTAGTACTTCATCTAAAACCTTGGTTACATCCTTTTCTGTTACCCTAATTTGCCTACTCCTGAGGAGAGAAACCAGTGCAGCAGCATAGGGCCTGGCAGCAGCTGGATGACTATTTACCATACCGGAGGTCACTCACCCTGCAAGATGTGCCCAGAAGGATTCAAGAGCCGTTCAGGAAGATGATCATCAGAGACAGGAACGACATGCCAAACTGAAGACTGCAAGCCAGAAGAAGAATCACAGGAGAACGAAACCAGCGAGCACCCACGGAGGAATCACTGGCAAAGAGGGCATCGGGAGCCCAAAGTGTTTACAGCCTCATGGGGTTGGGCTTCTCGAGCCCCACGTTGGGCACCAGCTGTGGTCACCGCCAGCGGTGGCCACTCTTTTGTTCTCATGGGCATTGAGGCTGCTCCTCCACTCGCCCTGGGATGAGGCCTCTCTTCTACTTGCCTGGTGCTGAGGCAGCTCTTCTGCTTGCCCTGTGCTGCCTCCTGTCATCACTGCTTCTGCCCAGTCCCGGACCCCAGGGCTGGTGAGGAGACTATGTCAGCAGAGCCACATTCAGACACAGGAGACCAGGTTCAGTGACACAGGTCTGCTTTATTGCAGGAAGGCACAAGCTTATATAGGGATAGTGGCCCAATCACAGCACAGCAAGTAGGATACCTCATTAGCATAACAGGTTTAGCATCCTATCACAGTATAGCAAGTAGGATACCTTATTAGCATCATCCTATTAGCATAACAGACTATCACAGAATAGAGGGTAGGATGCTTCATTAGCATACTGGTTTTCAGATTACAGAGCCTGGATTCCCGCTAACCATGTGACCCTGACAGTTGCAACATCACCCTAGGCTCAAGCCTGTCTCTCACACGGTGGGATCACTCTGGGATCTCCCTAGGCTTCCCAGTCATTTAGTATCTCTTCTGTCTCACATCCTTAGCACTTTCATCTTCTGTTCTTTCTCCAAAACAAATATAATCGTCCATTTCCTCAATATTTTTTCCAAAAACCTGAAGCCTCTTCACCTTCATTTCCATTCTATTATCTTAAAAATCTAGAATAAATTATTAGTTTGCTCAAAACCCTTAACACCTTCTTCCTACTTTCTCCATACTTTCCCAACAGTTTCTTGATGCACATCAGAATTCGAAGACTTATTTTAATTTTTCAATTTATGCATATGTTTGTGCATCTGTGTGCATATGCCATGTGTGGGGTTGCTGGCAGAGGCCAGAAGATGGCTTCAGATCCTTAGGAGCTTGAGTTACAGGTGGTTGCGAGCTGCCCCACATAGGTGCTAGGAACTGAACCTGAGCCCTCTGCAAGAAGCAAGTGCCCTTAATTGCTGAGACATGTTTCTAGCCCTTGCTTCCCCCATCAGAATTTGAATGGAAATATCTCACAGCAGAAAAGGCTGGAGCTACTAACTCAAAAGGTGCCGTCAGCACTTCCAGCAGTCCTGCTGTGTTTCACTAAGCAATTTACTTGCTCTTTTCCAAAAGCCTTTTTTCCAATCTTGCCTCCTCCAACTTCTGCCCAAGGCTTTTTTCTTTCTCTTATTCCACAAAGATGACTTACTTCCAATTTAACAGAGACTAGAGGCCAGCAAAGGAGAGCAGCAGTAAGTTCTCCTGTCATCCTTAGGACGTGCCCCTGCTCCCGGGTGCATTGTCACCTCCATTCCCCTTCCAGCAAATGCTCCTCCTCCTATGTCTAGATTCCCGTACCTTCATGGATTCAGAACTGCCCACACTACTACCTCCCCTCTAATTAATTATTCTCATTATCACTTAAATATGCATGTCCATCCCCTTGCCTCTCATCTGCAGTCATAATTTTCCCTCCTGCATTCCTGAATTCACCATATGCTACGATTTGAATGTATTTCGTGTGTGGGGAGTTTCTCAATTCAAGTGTTGGGAAGTGACCGTAACTAACAAGATTATGTGGCCATTTCTTCCTGACTGAAACATTGGCTCTTGAAGGCAGCCAGGAGGCTTACAAGACTGAGGAATGAAACTGAGCAAGCTCAGGAAAATTACAAGATTCACAAGGCTTCTCTCCAAGGTTATAAAGAGCAGGGAAATAAGACTCTCCACCCAGCTGAGCAGCCTAAGTAACTCCAATAAATTCATTGGTTTTTCTAAACTAGACTTGGGTAGAATCATTTCTTGGTCTGCCACCAGTGCTCTCTAGCTGGAAGAAAAAGATTTGTGAGTCACATGGCACAGGGTATTACCCTCATGAATGGATTGGAGGCTTTATAAAACGGCTCAAGCTGTGAGTTCATTTTTTGCTTTTTTGCATCCTACGTTTCTCTGCCTGCCTTGGAAAGGGTGTAGCAAGGAGGTCCTCACCACAGGCCTATCCTAAGATCCTGGATTCCCCAGTTTCAGAACCATACCTGTGTTCATGTGTTAATTATCAAATGTCTACTCCAGATGTTCGGTTATAGTGGCACAAAATAGACTAAGACAGTGTGAAAACTGCGAAGCTGTTTACTATAGTGACTATAGTTGATGCACCCCTCCTCCTCACCCCATGGCTAATTCACAAGTGCTAGCCTCCCTCCCTATGTCTCTTTCAGTGAAAACCTGCTCATTCAACTACAGAAGGAGGCCTAGAGCCCATGCTTGACCAATCATGATCTTTCTTGGCCTCAGCAGTTGGTGACTGGTCCTGTGACCTGGGAAACTGAGAGTCCAATCTTGGTCCTGCACTGCATTCAGTGAAAACTGAGTAATTCAAGACACTTCACAGGAATGTTAAGAGATTGAAAGAGAAGAAAGAAAATACCATCTGATGCTGTAGACGCAAAAGCAAAAGACTGAGAGGTACAGACAGGTGCTCAGTGGATGCAGTGCTGAAGACCTGTCACTCTGAACCGTAGGAGAAGCTCTCCAGAATGGAGACATGGATTACACACAGACGTGGAGATTTGAATAGGCAGCTTCCTGGACAGCTCAGGAGGTACAGCCTAGTCATGCATACAACAGATAGCTGTGATTCCAACTGCACAGGGGTAAAGGCTGGCAGTTGCTGGTTCCTTGTGAGCAAAACAGTACAGGAGGGTGCTGAGAGCTTAAAACCAAAGCTGGGAGCTGGAGCCACATGTCAATTGAAATATCCAGGTGAAATAACCAAAAAACAAGAGGCAAATCCTTTGTCACGCTCCTCCATCCTTCTAGCCCCCTTCAGTGCCTCTCGTCAATAGAACTTAGAAATCAGATGGAAAAAGAGTCTGAGGACTGTAGTTAGCTGAGGCCTAATCTCACTGCAGAGAAGAGTAGAAAAGTTGAGGCACAACTGTATCAACAAGTAAAAATCTGGAATGTAACACAAACTAGGTTTAGCTTGTAAATCCAGACCAATAGGAAGCTCTTTTCCTTTCAACTCATAGTGCCTCGAGAATTGCCCTCAGGTGCTGGTGACCATATTCCAGGCACATGGAAAAGCCAAAAACAACCAAAACATGCCAAAAAGTTTCAAGAGAGTCCTAGAACTATCACTGCCCAGCTTACAAGTCTGACATTCTGAGAAAAGGAGTGAGATCTCTAGTAACATCCACTGAGAGCTAGATTTTAGCTTCAGATTTTTCTAAAGCTGAATTTTGGACTTTCTGTTTTTGATGGAGAATACAGGAGCTCATAAATCTCATGAATCCAAGTCTGACCTGGAACTCTCTATGTGGCTGAAGAAGATTACTTTGAACTTCAGATCCTCCTGCCTCTACTTTCTGAGTTGCTGGGATTATAGATGAGATATAAACCACCATGTCTGGTTTATGCAGTGTTGAAGGCCGAACCCAGGGCCTCGTGCATGCTAGGTACCACTCTGCCAATTGAGTTCCGTAGCCTTTTAACAGTAGAGGTTATGGTTTATGTCAGGAGGTGTGTTTGTCCAATGTAACAGTTACTCTGGCATCTTTGAAGAATGAAAAGGGACAAGTCAGGAAAAGAAGCAAATATGCTCTTGCCAAGAGACAAGAAAGATCAACATGATGTCCTAGAAGTCCAAAACAGCAGGGTTCAAGAGCTAGACAGCAACACTTAGCATCATATAAATTACCCAGAGTGAAAGGTTGTGAATGATCAGATCAATGATTCATTTTCAGCAGTCACATACTAAACTTTCATAATTAATAAACCATTTTACAAATACCCCAGCAACAACAAAAAATTCTACCAATAAATTCCTTCTACATCCTTGATACAAACTGATGGAAAGATTCCTGATGAATAGTTTTTAGAATTCACATGCTTTCTTTGTTTATAAACAGGCGTTTTTACCCTATAGGTCGTGATGGACTAGAACTCATTATGTAGTCCAGCCTGGCCTTGAATTCACAGCAACCCTTCTGCCTCAGCCTTCAATGCTGGATTTAAAAGCATGTGTTACCATACCTTGCTGAATGTATGTTCTTCTTGGTTAAAGACCAAGTTCTCAATAGTGGACAGTTACCAACTGAATGCACAAAGGCAAGACCATGGTTCAGGTTTTTTTCTGAAGGTATCTTTAGGGCAGCCAGGAAGATCTTCTGATTTAAACTGATGAGCTATGGAACTTCAGCCAACTAAGGAGAGAGACATAAATGATTCTTTTAAGCAGATAGAGTAGACACAGTCTTTTAAAATTCAGACAATTCAGCCGGGTGTGTGATGCACATCTTTAATCCCAGCACTTGGGAGGCAGAGACAGGTAGATCTCTGTGAGACTGAGGCCATCCTGGTCTGTATAGTGAGTTCCAGGCCAGCTGGGTCTACAGGGTGATTGTGTCTCAAAACTGAAATGGAATGGAATGGAATGGAATGGAATGGAATGGAATGGAATGGAATGGAATAGAATAGAATAAAAAATAATCAGACCATTCTTATTGGATATTTTTTGTTATTTCATGCCCTGTGAATGGTAGTTACGCTAATAAAATATCATTAACCAGGTGGCCTAAAAATAAGAAAATTTGGTTTTTTTTTTTAATAGTTCTATAAGAATCCCCAGATGAAGTTGTTGGTAGACTTGTTTCTAGTATCTTCTCCTTGATTTGGAGAAAGCACTCTCTTGCTAGGTCCTTAGATGACCTTTCCTCTGTGCTCACAGGGTATCTGTGTCCCAATCTCTTCTTCCACAAAGGGCACTTGCATTGGATTAGGACCCACCCTAGCGACTCATTTTATACTAATTATCTCTGCAAAGGGCCTGTTTCTAAAAGCAGTCAGATTCTGAGGTAATGGGAGTGAGGGCTCTATTACAAGGATTTCTGGTGTCATTACTTGTCCTCCAAACTCCCTGAAAATCAGTTGCATGCAGTATGGTAATTTATTCAGTCAAACTAGGACAACTTATTTTGGGGTATTATTATGTCTTGAAAGTGATGCAATCATTACAGCATTTTCATGCCTATACTGTGTTTTGATCATATTCACCCCCATCTACTACTCATTCTTTCCCTCACACTTTACTCCTTTCACACATCATACTCCTAATAGTACACATATACTCTGGTGCCCTCACCACCACACACACAGAATTCTACATATGCGGAAAAACATGCAATACTTGTTTTTGTGAATCAGGCTTATTTGACTTCATATGATCATCTCCAGCGTTATTTTCCTGCAAATGACATTCTGCTTTACAGCTGACTAAAACATCATTTGTGGAAAAATAAATAAATAAATAAATAAATAAATAAATAATGCGACCATGATGGCTCAGCAGGTAAAAATACCTGTGACCAAGCCTGATGACCTGAGTTCAAATCCTGGAACCCACACAATGAAAGAGACCTGACCCCAGCAAGGTGTAGGACAATTGATAAAAGCAGGAGATACTTCACAGGAATGAAGATAGTTTTCTAATTCACCAAATAATTTATTTATTCTCAAGAAATTAGAAAAATATCACAGTATTTCAAGTCAAACTACTCAAATATTTGCCCAGGAGGAAATACCATCCACCTAGTAAGTATTAGCATTTGCAACTGGGCTTCCTTAACTTCCATCCAAGTTATTTGCTGACATAAACCTTCTGGGCTGGTGTCAGCTCCTGCTTCTCATGGTAACAGGCAGCTGGAGTATTTGCTGTGCTCATTCAGGCCAGATCTCTTAAAGAACAGCCCTGGAGAGTATGTATGCTGTTTACTGTTTTACAGCCCTGCATGGCAACAGGATTCAGTGTCTCCCTCATTCAAAGTTCCTTCCCATTCCCCTTACAAGGCCCTCTGGGAGGAAGGTACTCTTGGCAAACTTTGTTTGTATCTTAGTAGCTGATTATACCCATGTGCTTGTTTCCAAAATACCGCCTGCTACAACTTGTATAACTTGGAAGCAGACATATCGGTCCATTATGCAAAAGCCTAATGAAAATTTGACTCTTTTTCCTGCAGGCATCAAGTTGTAGTGCTCTGCCCTTCCAAGCCATTCACCGAGTTTGGAGGGGCAGGACACTAACAGAGTACTCACACATCTTCACCATAGCCCAGGAGCTGGCTGGTCTTACACAACCCAAAGGAATATTCTTTCAGGAAGCAGGGAGGGAAACCCTGTATCACTTACTCCAAGAATTCCTCTGGAGAACTGGGTGATGCCATAACCTGTCACTGAGGAGGAGACTCTGACTAGAAACAGTGAATGCCAAACAAGCATGCGAACAAATACCCTTACGGGCAAATTGTTATAATGGTTGTCATCAAAAGTGAATGACTATGCAGATATTAACTGCAAAATCTGAAATCTACACTTACTAATAGGCATTGTGATAAGTGTAGTAGTTTAGAAATTAGACCCAGGAAGCAGGGCTGGTGAGATAGCTCAGTGGGTAAAGCGCGTTCCATGCACTGATGATTTGAGTTTGATCCCCAGAGCCCATGAAAAGGTGGAAGGAGAGAACCAAGTTCACAAAGCTGTTCTTTGACCTCCACATGTGTGTATGGCACATGCATTCAACACATACATCATCACACATATACATGCACACATACACATAATAATAGTAAAAACTAAGTAAAAGATGTAGTAAATACCATTCTCTTTTTAGAGACATCCTTCTCGTTGCTGTTTTCTGGTAATGTGAACTATGTAGCACATTTTTCCAATCAGGCTATGGCTTCTGAGTATGCCACAGAGTGTTTACAAGTGTGCCCAAATTTCCATTCTGTCAGCCCTCAGGTGAGCTGAAGCCCAGGGCAGATAGTGTGGGTTCCCTCATTGTCACACATCTCTCTTTTTTTAAAAAAATATTTTATTTATTTTTATTTTATGTCAATTAGTGTTTTGCCTGCATGTATGTAAGTGCACCTCATGCATGTAATGCCAAAGTAGGCCAGAAGAAGACGTCAAATCCAAAAGATTGAGTGACAGGTGGTTGTTAGCCTCCATGTGAGTCCTGGGAACCAAACCTAGCTCCTCGGCAAAGAAAAACCAGTGCTCTTAACCACCGAGTATCCAGTCCCCTGTGTCTCTTAAAATAATTACATTACTTTGTTCTATGATGTAACATCGCAGTATAAGGAAACATATTTTCCTTTTTATTTAATTCCTTGTATGCCAGGAAGTTCTAAGATAGTTGTCAAATTCAACTACATAACTTAATAGGTAATTTTCATTTTCTTTCCTCTTTGCTCTATTTTATAATCTTCATCTTGAACATTCTCTGTGCAGATAAATCAAATTCACTGGGAGAAAAATCAAGAGAAAAACTTTGTATGATGTTATCAGAAGACCTGAAAATTCAAATGTACCCATGCAAACACTGTCCTGCTTGTTTAGAAAATAAAAAGAATGACTCCAGTAAGAAAAGTAACCGTCTATGAAAATACTGAATAATGTAATTAGGCATATTCTTTCAAATCTAACTTGCATTTATTTCTGCACCTGGTCTTTCATTGCATTGAACAAGAATCTACTAAATCAACAATGTTCAGTTGGAAAATAAAGTGAATTATTGAACAGAAACAGACAGCTAACACACAATGGCAAATAGCAGCGGAAGGAATGGAGCAGATGAGTCTCCTAAGATGAGGAACAAGAAACTCGTAACTCAAAGTTTATTTTAAAATCTTCCCTTCATTTCTATTCCAGCATATTTCAGTTTCCAAGACTTTCTACGGTTCATCACAGTTTGTGGTAGCTTAATTATTATTAATTATTAAGACAAATGTAAAAAAAAAAAAGCATACAAGGGGCTGAAATTAAAACAAGTTAAAAATCATACACATGTGTGCATATACACACCAACATACAATCATTTCTTTTTTTCTTTTTTATTGAATTCTTGTGTATTTCATACAATGTATCTTAATCATATTTAGATCCCCTCTCTTATCTGCACTCCTAATACCCCCCACCAGATTTCATACATTCTGTCATATAAGGCCTATGTACCTAGTTTGCGTACCCAGATATCTCTCAGTGTCTGGCATGTGTTAACTACTCAATAATGTCAGTTGACAACATTATTGCTGTGGTCATCATTACAATAATGAGAGTTAATGCCACATTTTCAAGCTTCCCACACCTCAATATTTCTGTTTATAACCATTTCAGAACTTCATCTCTTCCAACATTTTCTCTTTTTTTTAACTTTTACAAAAAATTTGAGAATTTCATACATGCATATAAGGTGTTTTGATCAAATCCATGCCCAGCCCCTCCCCTCCAACACCTCCTATATCGCCCCATCACTCCCATCACTTTTTTTCTTTTTCTTTTCCTTTTCTTTCTTTTTTTTCTTCTTTCATTTATTTATTTTTATGGGGCTTTTAGGTATGCTAACATTCCCTCCTCTGAAGAGGTAACCCTAAAATCTTTTAAGGATTAGATACAAGTTCCCAAATACTTTTGACATTTTTGGCCTTTGGAACAGAGTATGTTGCTAATAGGCCCAAGGACATTTTGACTTTTAGCCAAGAAACTGGCTACATTTCTTTGGGATCTTTTTACCCTAACTGCCTAGCCAATTCCTACCTCCTATTCTTATCACACCATCCTCTGAAGAGGTTACCCAAATTGCCAATAGGGAATAGGGATGCAGACTGCTCTGGCTTCTCCCATGCTGAACAGGGACACAGGGTGAGGCAATTGGAGTTATATAAAAGACTCCCAAATTGCATCACTCTTAACTGTAGGGAGAAAAGAAAGTCCTTGACTGGTGCCTAGGAGATGTGAAGGAGAAGTAAAGGCAAGAGTAATAAGCATTACAAGTTCTAGACAGGGAACTAGAAAAAAGTCAGAACAGGGCAATTTTCAAATGTTCATATGAGAGTCCATTGGAATTTCTTGACAAGACTTTCCAAAAGCATCCCTCTATTGGGTTCTTCCTCATTTTTTTTTTTTGTCTTCCAAGGCTGGACTCTAGAGTGATGGGTTCAGGATTTGTTTTCAACAACTTTTGACAGCTGTTGGAGTAGTTAGAATCAGTGTCAATTCCCTCTCAAAGGCTTCTAAATAGGAGGAGAAAACAACTTAATCCATCATTTATATTGTTCCCATAAGGGAACAATAGTTGGTTGTTTCCCTTAGCTACAGGTGGGCACTATAGTATTGGAGACCAAGATTTGAACTTTTACATCTGGGCAGCACTTTCTGGTTAGGAAAAAAATCATCAATGAGAAATAATTGTCTAAATAACTTTTTATATAGACTTAAGCCTAATGTCTGGGAAGTGTAATCCCTTGAACTCTTAAAGAAATATACTGATGACTTTACTCTTTGGTTATACTTTCCTTTTGGGTATTTAAGACCATACCGTTGTCCCAAATAAATGAATTTATTTTTACACTTAAGGTCATTGAGGATCTGTTCCTCAGGGGTCACATGGGCTTGAGAGGAGCTCCTGGCTCCTTTCTTTTACCAGTTCCATCTATGTGAAGATAAGTCAAAGGTCCTGTTTGACCATGTGTGGCTTTACTTGGAAGCATGAATGAGATGTTTCCTCTAAGTTGACCCTCCTCTTTGTAGACTAGACACTGGTTCAACTCCATTGCATGGGATCTCCATGTCCTCCCTGAGCAAGGGGACAGGTGACTCACCACAGTTACAGGAGATGTTCCATAGTCCCCTGGAACTTGGTCGACTTTGGAAGGCAAGGGGCAAAAACTGTCCTTTAAGTCCCTCTGACCACGTTGGTATAGGCCTTAAAGTATGGCTGTTAAATATCCAATAAGGTTAGTTCCACCAATCTGATACTTTTAATTATCATGTGCTATGTAGATAAGGCTTAAGTAAAGAACCAAATATTCTGAGATAAACATTGACTAGATTTATATATTGTTCCCTAAACTAGTTGACTAAACTATGGCCATAGACATTTTAAGATTATATGTATATTATTTTTGTCTCATCTTTTATGTATAACAAACCTAAACAGACCTTTATCACTTGCTTAGGATTTCTTGTTTTTTCTGTCCATTTTGGAAAATATCTTCCAACATTTTCTTAATTACACTTCTGCAATATCAGCCATAGGAACTCTCAGAAATATAATCATGATGATGGCAGTGGTGGTGGTGATGGTGATATAATAATAGCAATGTGGTAATTATCAGAATAAAATAAAGTCTCCAAATGAGTAACTTGTTATAAATGGTCATGAGAATTTGGAAAATGTTTATATAATATTGTAAGTCAAGAAAACCAGGAATTGTTCAATCTACTCTTTGATCAATTATTCCTTTTTCCATTATTTCTACAAAGAAAGAATATGTACAAGGATCAATGAGGATGACAAAATATAGTTACCAGTGTCTTATTAACTGGTCTTGTGTTTAAATTCCAAAGAAGAGATCTCTTACCAACTGGGACAGTAAATGTGGCCTGGCAAGATATCTTTCTCGTCAATTTGGGTACAAACCCAAAGTCAGGATCTTGCTGATTTCATGTTGTCCACATGGCATAAGGACCAGAGATGAGAATGCTTGGGGACATCAGGAAGGGCAAAGAAGGAGAACAGGATGGCTATGGCTGCCTCTTGAGAAGACTCTGATAATTTCTCTAGTTCTAGTTTCATAGGACCAGGGGAGGAAATGAGACTCACAATTAGGTGTAGGATTTTCTAATGTACTATAAACCCATCCAAAGGTAAGTATAGTTCCACAGTGCCTAAGACTTACCTCCAATCAGATTCCCATTTGCTGGGAACACTAGTATTTTCTTAGAAGAAGGATCAAGAGTCTCCCATGTACTTTGTTTTTTATTCAGTGATTCATTAACTCATTAAACCTCTAAAGTTAAGGAGAAATGAAAGACAGCTTTACAATACACCAAGAATGACAATTGCCCTGAAACATTTGGAACGTAATAATGAAATTTTGAGGTCTTGAGTTTTGAGTACTCTAGCAAATGATGTTTTTATGAATTGGCTAGAGAAACCTAAGATTTATAAAATATTACCTCTCCCTGGATTCAAGGACTCTGTATGGTGTAAATGAATAGATTTTTTTCAAGACCTTCATTATTGGTTTATCTGCCATCTAATCAACAAGACACAGTGATTAATGGTCAATAAATGTTTGCATGGTAACAATCGTGGAAACCTTCTATGGAAGCTTTAAAATCCAAAAGAAGGAAAAAAGTCAAATTTTTTAAAAATGTGATCATAATGATCTAAGTCTACAAGGAAAACAGCCAAGGGGAAAAATATCCCCAAAGGCACTTGGGCTCATGCAAATATCTAACCAGTCAGCCATTTCATTATCACACAGATGATTCTGAAACATGGCCATAATTGGATAATGTCACTCTATTCTTTTTCATTGTGAACATTAATTTTCCCAAATTCTGAAGATTACAAGGTAAAATAACAAAATGTAACCCATACCTCCCTTAACCATAGAAAATAAGACAAGTAAGGAAAAGGAACTTTTGTCCATTTTTGAATTGGTTTTCACTGGTCTTAAGGCATAGTACTTTGTGAGTACTTATAGAAGATTTAATTCATTTTAAAATTATGTGTCTGTGTCTGTGTCTGTGTCTGTGTTTGGTATATGCACACGAGTACAGATGCTTGTGGAGACCAGAAGCATCAGAGTCTCCTGGAGCTGGAGTAAGAGGTGGTTGTGAGCCACTTCCCCATCCAACATGAGTGCTAGGAACAGAGCTTGGGTCCTCTATAAGAACCGTAAGCACTACCAACCACTCAGCCATATCTTTAGCCCATACTTTCTGGAAATATCAGGTACACTTCAATTTTTATTTCTCAAAATATTTTTCTTTTAAACAGATTTTATTTCAAGAGTGTGTTTATGGGCTGGGTATGCAGCACAGTTGACAGAGAGCTTGCCTAGCGTGCAAGAAGCCCTGGGTGGAGCTCCAGCACCACATAAAACTGGACTTGGTCAAACATGCCTGTAATCCCATCACTGGGGAGGTGTAGGCAGGAGGATCACAAACTCAAGGTCATCCTCAACTACATACTGAGTTCAAGGCCAGCCTGAATTACATGAGACCCTGTCTCAAAAAAGTAAAAGTGCTTTCAGATTTGTAGCACACGAAGATACAAAGATTTTCCATAGGCTCCTTTGTGTTGTTGCTCTTTTGTGTAGCAATGTCGCTCACAAATCAGGTATATTTATTATAAATGTATATAGTAATATTTATTATAAAATCTTCCAAATGTATAGAACATACAACAAACACCAAAAGCAAGCTTTGATATAATCTCTGCACTCTGGATAACAATATGTCAACAGGTTCATTGGGAATTCTTAGTTCCTGTCTTATTGCTGTGATAAAATACCCAACCAAAGCAACTTAACAAAGGATGCGTTTACTCTGACTCACGGTACAGGCCATGGTGGTGGACGTCATGCAGCAGGAGCTTGAGACACTGGTCACACTACATCTATAGTCAGGAGGCAGAGAAAGATGAATGTTGTGATTATTTAGTCCAGGAACCCAGTCCACGGACAGGTGCCACCCATAGTTGGGTGGGTCTTCCTTTGTCTATTAAGCTAATCTAGATAACCCCTCACTGACATGTCCAGATATTTGTTTCATAGTGATTCTGAATCTTATCAAGTTGACAATCAAAACTAACCATCACAGATCATTTAAAACCACGTTTGCATCGTAAAAGGGAAATAAAACAAGCTCAGGGTCTTACATTTATCCTCAAAAGATGTAATCAAGGAGGCAGATGATTGTTATACAATAGCATAATTAATACAACATAGATATAGCATTGTGGAATTAGAAAAAGGGGGAAGGGGAGGAGGAGGAGGTATAGGAAGGATTCAAGGGGAAGGTATAGAGTTGTCTGTAAACTCGATTAAGAGAACCAGGTAGAGGCAGGGCATGAGATGCAGCAGAGGTGGAGTGAGATTCATTGCAAATGGAGGGAGAAGCTCTACCTGGAGGCACAAAAAATAACAGCACGCTTGGGAGTTAACAAACCTTTCTGCATTTCTCACAACAGAAATTATTTTTTAAGCCAGAGCATGAAAGTTGGCAGGTGGATGAGTTTTAAAAATTTACACAGTGGCCAGGTGTTGCAAATAAGCCATAGTGAAGAGTTTGACATGGACTCTGATGATTTTGAAGGGGGAATTAGTGGTAGTTAATTTAATTTTGTTCAGTTACTTGTGTGGGTAGATGTGTGGTGTATGCATGTGGTTTATATGTGTCTGTGTTCATGCCTAGTTTGGAGGCCAGGAGAGGATGCCAGGTGTCCTCTTCTGTTACTTTCTACCTATTCTCTTGAGACAGGGTCTCTCACCGAGTAGGCTAGCAGCCAGCAAGCCCCAGGGATCCTGCTGACTTTATCCTCCACTGTGCTAGGCTGGCATAACCATGCCCAAGAGTGTATTTTAAAACAATGACATGAGGTAAGTAAACAGACCATTGTAAAAATGAGTGTGCTAACTTTAGCAATGGAAAAAAAGGGAAGAAAATGTTTAGGAGATAAAAAAGCAGAATAGAGGGGGTGTATTTGCTGTTGATGATGGGGAAGGGGAAATTGTGTGAATTCTTACCACAATATTTTTGGATGAATTATGGAAACCCAGGGAAGATCAAACTTGTGGAGAAACACATAAGTTGATCCTTGCATATATTGAGATGCTCTGGGACAAGACGAAACTATTCCATTGTCCTTAGGTAAAAGAAAAGCAGTCTGTGACCAAGAAAAAGACATGGGTAAAACAAAGATTTTAAGTCATTGGCATTTAGTTGGCAGTCTAGATAGAGGATTGGAAAGGACAGCCCAGGAAGAAAATGTAAACTGTAGAAAAGTGAATCATTGCCATTGAACAGTAGCTGAGTCATTCTCTAGTCTGTCTGTTGATGGCACTTTTAAAAACTGAGGGGGCATTGATCCTCAGTGATAGAGCACTGGATGGAGAATGTGACTTGCACAAGCTGAAGGCCCTGGGTTCAATCTCCAGCACTGGCTGTGTGAAGCAGGATTTGGAAGGCTGATGACAAGGTAAAAGAACCTTCCAAGTGCAGGGATAGACAAGGAGACTTTATTGAAATCCACTGCAAGAGAGCAGAGGGAGCATTCCCAGAGAGGGAGCTATGCGGCCAAGAGGGTAGAGGGTCTTTTTTTTTTTTTTTTTTTTTTTAAATAAAAGGGTAAACATTTATTTGGAGCTAGTTTTCTGACAGGTGGTGTTAAGGCCCTTCAGGCAGAGTTCAGGAGTTCCTGTATAGCTGCCTGCTGCTCAGGACTGAGTTGTGCTATGCATTCAGTCCAAATCCTCCAGAAGTCTGTACTTAGCGAACTACATTAGCCAGACACTTGGCATCACGGGTCTTCATGTTTAATGGCCTCATGAGTTTCTCCTTCCACAATTATAATGACTACTTTAGGCAGATTGGTATGAAGGTCTTTTTATAGAAGTTGAGGGACAAGTCCCTTGGTCTTATCATCCTGGGACTCTTGTGTGGGGGCAGGTGGCCCTCTCATTATCTTGTTAAAGGTAAGTTTTATAGTGTAAGTTGTTTTTACTGATACTGGTCACCTGTGTAAGGTGCCATGGATCATTAGGAGTTAGGTGAGCAGATGTCTATGAAAGGCATCATGGGTCAGGCTCCAAATGGTTGTGGCCTGATTGTTATAGTATGGGGATTTTTCTTTTATTTTTGGCCTTTTGTCTCACAACATAAAACAACAAAACAAAACAACTTGGGCAGGGCAGAATCGAATTGTCCCCAAAGGCAGGGAGTGGGTGGCCTCTTTAGCACTCCTCTGGGTTTTTTTTCCCTTAGAATTTTTTCTATTCTTGCTATTTCCTTACTTTCAGTGTTTCTACCTCATCTCCTGGCCTCCTTCATAACATTCTAGACTTTTGCTTTCAGGTCAGTTCATAAACACGGCTTTACTACTTCAGATCATCTTATTTCCTCTCCTTGTCCCATCCACACACACTTCTCAAACTGCCTAGATTTCAGATGCTTCACCAAAAGGACAGTGATGAGTTTGGAGTTTGGAAGAACCTAGACTCAACCCTCAGTTTTCATACAAAGCATTGCACTGAAGCACGTGGAATGCTTATTTTTGTAAATTAAAATGACTGAATATCAACAGTTTCAGACGGCTGAACCTAAAAACCAGGTGAGCCTAAGCAACTCAACTTTACCTCCAGAACTCTTTTTTTCTTCCTTCCTTCCTTCCTTCCTTCCTTCCTTCCTTCCTTCCTTCCTTCTTTCCTTCCTTCTTCCCTCCCTCCCTCCTTCTTTCCTTCCTTCCCTCCTTCCTTCCTTCCTTCCTTCCTTCCAAATCAACATGTAGCCCAGGCTGGCCTTGAATTAAAGAAAATCTTCCTGCCCCAGACTCCCAGTGTGGCAGTGACAGGTATGTGCCACCAAAGCTGGCTCAACCTCTCTCAGAACAGAGTAGGGGAGCTTGGCTGTGCCACACGGGCTTGTTGAAGTGAGGAGCAGCAGATTCTTTTTTCATTGAGAAGCCAGAAGCATAGAAATATCAGGAGATAAGTGGTTTACCATGCTCAGATGTTGCATTTTTCTGCTTGGACATGGCAATTATCATTTCTACTAAATTTCATTGACCAAAGAAGGGATATGGTGTGTCCAACTTAGAAAAATGTGAAAAGCTATCCTAAAGTACATCCCAAAGGAAGACAATGATGACTAATAAATACATTATTGTATTTACCTAAAACTTTAGTTTTTTTAAAGGTTATTTACCATTTGTGAGCATCCATGAACATAATTATCTATCCGATTCCTTTAGAAAGACCTTCATTTTTTTCTAGGAACAAGGGCTCATGTCTAGCTTCTAAACCTTGATAAACTTTGTGCAGATATTCATCAAATATTATTTATTATAAGATACTAGATACTAGTTTACTAGCAATAGTCTAACTCCTCCCTTTGAATTATAAATATTTTGACCCAAACCTTTAAAATAAGGCAAATCAGTTCTTTAGCTTGAAGGACCTCTGAGTGTGAAAATATGCTACCGTAGTTTTGAGGAAGAGGATCCACTTAGTGCCTTTGTTTATCAAATAAATGATTCAGTAATACAAAAGCATCTTTATTGTGCTGTTCTTTTCCTACCACTCTGATGGTGTGAGCTGTAGGTAAGCATGTGGCTATCATCACTTATAAAAGCCATCCCTGGTCCTCCAGTTCTACAGCAGTCCCCTGCAATCGTTTAGCACTTTAATCCCTGACCCATAACTGTCTGCGTGCCTTTCTGCTTCACTAAACTGTGAACTCATGTGTTCAGTAAACATTTACTTTATATTTCTGTTTTTAGTATGGAGTTGGCACAGCTAAGACTTCATAAAACTAAACTAGTAAATAAGTAGAATAATGTTATCATTGGTATTATTTTATATTAGTAGTTAGGACTCTTAACTTACCAAGTGCTTTTCAGTTCTAGGGTTTGTACTAATTTTTAAGCAGTTTTTCCTCTTTAATCCTCAAGACAGTTGTAAGAGATTAGTGTTGATCTAAGAGATGACTCCTCTACATCTCTGACACTCTATTTCCAATTAACAAGTATTTGCTATAAGGTTAACTATGTCCCTCCCAGCAAATTCCTATGTAAAAGCATGAATCCCTAGAACCTGAGAGTATTACTTTATGAGATTGTATGAGGTTATACTATCATGGGATGAAAATCAGATGGATACCCTTGTAAAGAGGAAATTTGGACACAGGCAGACACACATACACACACACAAGCACATGCACGCACGTGTGCATACACACACACACACATGCACACACACTGGGGTATGCCAGGTAGAGTTGAGTTATACTGCCATAAGTCAAGATATATCAAGAACTAGGAAAGAGGCCTGAATAGGTCCACCCCTACTTTCCTCAGAGAAGTCAGCAAGCTGCTTTTAGGCTCATGCCTTACCTGCCACAGCTTACAGCAACACAAAAGGTGTCCTCTTTCCCACCTTTGGTCAGGGCTCTCTAGAGTGTTGTTTTTCTGTAGCGCTACCTAGACCTGGTTTTTCCGCATCAGGATTCTGGGGATACCAGTGCTGAGACCTGTGGCAGCAGCAATGGTAAGTTTCTCATCATGCTTTCCTTTTTCCTGATATCCAGATCGCAGATATCAGGTACGTTCTTAGACTCCCTATCCTTGATGGCAATCTCAGTTTTTCTTGATTTCTTTCTGAAAATGGAAGGCCCCCAAAGTTATTACAATGCTTAGATGAAGCGATGGAAGTAGAGCTCCCATAATAGAACTGGTGACTTTATAAGAAAAAGAGACCTGAGCTGACACATTGACTTGCTCTTAACTCCAGGATGCCCTCCACTATGTTGAAACAGGTAACATGGCAAGAACATAGCCTTAGAGCTAAAGAATATATTTCTTAGCTGCTTTTCCAACTACTTGTGAACATGTAACTGTGGTCGGTCTAAGGGATGTAAGAAGACCTCCTGTTTCATTTTTCCATTTCCTACCAGCTCATATTCAGAATAGATACCCGGAACACAATCAGGAAGCCACACTAATGGAACATGGACTCCTAGGAAACTTCACAGTACAAACTTCCTTATTTGCTGTGAACTGTCTGCCTTAGAATCTTAGGTAAGAGACAAACTAAACTTATTTAAGTTACCAGCTTAGCTATTGTTACAGCAGCAGATGTAGCCTTCCATACTTTCTTCCTTGCCCAAATAATAACTCTCCTTTGTCATATTCCATCTCACATAATTTAAAAACCGTCTACTACTATCTTCAAAATATTTTTAAAAGTTGGCTTTAACATTTGTATCTAGGCATAGTGGTACACTTCTGTAATACAGCACTCAGGAGGCTAAACCAGGAGGATTGTGAATATGGGGTGAGCTCAGGCTATATAGTAAGACCATACAGGGAGAGAGAATAATTTTTTCCTGTTGCTCAACAGCTAGTATGTTGTAGACAAAGTCAAGGTGAGAAACAGTCATGGTATTTGAGGTTCAAAGGGTCTCGTGCCTCTTCCCAAGGCATTGGCTAAGCAACAATAGGTCACCCAGGTATATGCTAGCCTTCAAAATGGGACTGTGGACTCCCAAGTTCAGGGGCAACTTCAATCACTTAGAGTGAATGAATAGATTGATTCTGTACACAAGGGACATGTCATAGATCCATGCATCCTCTTCCTTTGCCAGGAAGCTAGATCAACCGCCTGTGAGACTCTATAGCAAACCAGTCATACAGAGCTCCCAAAATTGTTTGAAATGAGCAATCAGTTGATTCCATCATTTATAAAGTACTAACTGCAATCAAATGAGGTTTCCTGATTAAACAGTCTCCTGATTCCCTGCATTAGTGTTGGTTTTGGGTCATGTCTATCGGGAACTTCAGAAAATAATTTAAAAACACAAAGAGTATTAAGAAGTCCAGATTTGCTTGATGATAAACGTAGAGCCAGAGCTGGGGGCTGGGGGGTGCTACAGAAGCACAGGAGAGGCTCTGGTTTATGTTAATGAAGGCACAGTTAAGTAGACAATATAAACAGGCTGCCTAACTGATGGCAAGGTTGCCCTAAAATAGCAATATCATTCCAGTCTCACTGAGTATCCCAAAAAGGACAGGCAACATTGAATGCCTTATTCTGTAGGATTAAAAATAGAATCATATTATAACTAGAGAAAAACAGCATTTTAATCAGAGAAATAGTAATACTCAAGCCTAACAGCTAGAAAGTAATTCCAAGATAATTTTATACACAGTACAGGAATGACCAAATGTAAGTTCACCATCAGAAACCACAACTGAAAATCATTGCAGCTAAGTTCAGAGACCCAGAGTCACAGAAGTGGGGATGATTGTTATTCTCCTAGGCTTGCTCTTGAATGTATACTTATATTTTGACACTTTTGTGTCACTAAGAAATAGATGTATTAAGAAACAAAGTTCTGCTGAAAAACCACACGTCAAGCTAGACAGATAAGAGAAGTGTAGAAGCCAGGTGGAAAACCAAGAATGAAATGAGAAACTTGAAAAAATTGTATTCTCTTTTTAAAAATATTTTATTTTATTTTTTTACGTGTATGAGTGTTTGCCTCCATGTATAAGTGCACTTGTGTCATGCAATGCCCGCAGAGGTCAGAAGAGAGCATTGGATTCCCGGAAACTAGAGTTACAGATGGTTGCTAGCCACCATGTGGGTGCTGGGAATCGAGCCCAGGTTCTCTGCAAGAGCAACTTGATGTCATAATGAAAAGAACATAATACAATTTTCTTGGATTGTTGCTTTAATTTTGACTACATTAAAATCCATGTACGAGTTAGTTGTAATCAATGTCATTTATTTAGGGATAAAGTAAATTAATATGTAACTTTTTATATTTTTAATTTTTTAAATGAAAGTACTGTTACCAGTCAGCAATACTCAGATAAAAGTCACAAGTACAAGAGGAGAAACTCTTCTGCTATTGTGCTCTTGAATGCCCAGGGCCTTGGGGCTAAACTGGCCAGAGGCTTATAGTTCTAAGCCCAGAGAGATAAGGGCCTACTGTTCTAAGTTTTAGAAGCCAGAGACTTCAGGCTGTAGGCACTCAGTTAAAAAATGACTCCACTGAGTTTTAATAATCAGTGACCCAAGCACTCGGTAGGCATTGGAATCCTTGGCTTCTCACATCAGTAAGCAGCAGGAGAAAGAAGAGGAGGAGGAAGAGAGGGAGGTGGAAGAGGAGGAGGAGGAAGAGGAGCAGGAGGAAGAGGAGGAGGGGAGAGGCGGAGGAGGAAGGCAGCACCTGCTAGTGTTATAGCTGTTGAGTGGGATACAAGTGTTAGGACTCTCTCTTCCTACAGTGACTGGTATTAAGGATCCTGGGCCTAGGGTGTTGGGACCCTCTTTTGTACAGTGACTAGTGTTACAGCTCCCTGACCTAGGGTGCTAGGACCCTTCTACCTTAAAGTTTGACAACACCCTAGAATTATTTTTTATTTTACTTTTCAGGATTTATTTTTATTATTTTAAATTATATATATGCATATATGTCTGTGTAGGAGTTTGTGCACGTGGGTGCAGGTGCACATGAGTGCAGGTGCCCACAGAGGCCAGAAGTGTTGGATCACCCTGAAGCTGAAGCTATAGATGGTTGTGAGCTGCCCAACATAAGTACTAGGAACCGAGCCACCTTCCAGCCCAACTCCCTGGGATTATTCTGGTGGCCAGGGCTACAGTTTCCTGTTTTTGGCTCACACAGCCTCTGTCTTTCTTCAGTACTGCTTCTCTGCCTTCTCACCTTCTCTAGACTTCTACCATTCCTTGTCTCTACTGCCTCTGCTTCCTGATCACTCCATGCCCAGCTGCTCCCTGCAGCTCTCAAACTACCTCTTATCATTACTGCTACTACCACAACTGTTGTTGACACCACTTGATGCTGCTCTAGCTCTGCTTCAGCTTCCACCATCTGCTTATCAGGTCACCAGCTCAGCCCACTCTGCTTACATCAAGGTGAAAAGTAGGGAAGAAAAGAACTCTTGTGAGAGGCACTTTGCTGGGCCTAATGTTGTAACACCAGGGTGCAGCCTAGGAAGGTGTCTCCCAGCTGATTCCAAAAGAAAGAGGTACATACTGCATATGTAAGGAGGACTGTACAGGGCAAACGTATGTGCATCAATCATGGCCCAGATTTCATGAGAAAGAAAGATTGAATTTGCACTAAACACAGCCCTGCTGCACCATCAGGGGAAATGCTTCCTGTAGAGCATGGGTGAAAATTGCTGCAGAATTCACTAAGGCTTGGGATAACAAAAAGTCTGGTCCAAACTGAAATGGTCATGGCCAAAATACTACCGAAAGAGCGAGTGCTTTGGCAACACCAGCTGTAACTTGTTGCTCTGTGGCTTCTGCAAGGCATCTGTGGCGTGTTCAATGTACCCAGGCTGCAATGATGGCAGGCCATATGGACACCAAAGAAGCATTGCTTGGCTGACAGTCGTCCATTCAAGACATCAGGGCACCAGGGCTGGTTCTAAGAACAGTCCGTCTGGGAGTCAGATTAGCCCAGCCCCCAACATCGTAGTTTAAGGGACAAACAAATATTCAACAATGCGCT
The DNA here is from genome assembly GCF_000622305.1 of Nannospalax galili. Taxonomy (NCBI): domain Eukaryota; kingdom Metazoa; phylum Chordata; class Mammalia; order Rodentia; family Spalacidae; genus Nannospalax; species Nannospalax galili. Next base: position 7,194,790 of record NW_008360303.1, read on the forward strand.
TACAGTAAAGGCTTCTCATTAACAGTGCTTTAACATTATTAAACACCTAGCAGATGTGCTTGAGGATAGTTGTGTATTTTAGTCTCACTACTACTGGCTAGGATTTACCAGCCCTCACATCTAATCTTGATGGCTTTGCTCTTGACACATTAAATCTCAGGCCAACTCTGTTCATGACATCAGAGAGGGCAAGAATAAGATCTAGAGAGCGCAGTTATTTTCTTTCAACCATTCATTCCAAAGTACAGAGAAACATCTCTGATCCATCAGCAACAGTGATAAGTGAGGAGAGTAGAAAGAAATGGAAGGAAGTATTATGATATGGCAACCTTAACAAACTTATCCTGATTTTTAGACTACATTTTGATAAAACCTAAAAAAATTCCCACAACTTTATTAAGGAACAAAATATATGTCTAGTCAAGATCCAAGAACGTTTGGTTTTTTTTTGCCCAAGCTTTGTCTACATAGCACATGGTAATTAAAAGTACAAGCCTGGTGGAACTAACCTTCTTGGATGTTTAACAACCATTTGAGGCCTATACTAATCTGGTCAGAGGGACTTAAAGGACAGGTTTTGCTCCTTGCCCTCCAAGGTCGACTAAGTTCCAGGGGACTATGGTGCATCTCTCAAATGTCCTGTAACTATGGTGAGTCACCTGTCCTCTTGTTCAGGGAGGCCATGGAGACCCCACCAGATGGACTTGAGCCAGCATCCAGTCTACAAAGAGGAGGGTCAATACAAAGAAAACATTTCCTCCATGCTTCCAAGTGAAGTCAGCTGCGATAGAGCAGGACTTATCTTCACATAGATGGAACTGGTAAAAGAAAGGAGCCAGGGGCTCCTCCCAAGCCTATCTGACCCCTGAGGAACAGATCCTCAAATGACCTTAAGAGTGAAAATAAATTGGTTTATTTGGGCCAACTGTATGGTCTTAAATGCCCAAAAGGAAAGTATAACCAAAGATTAAAGTGATCAGTATATTTCTTTAAGAGTTGGAGGGATTACACTTCCCAGACTTAAGGCTTAAATCCATATAAAATGATATTTAGACAATTATTTCTCATTGATGATTTTGCTTCTAATCAGAAAGTGCTGCTCAGACGTAAGACTTCAAATCTTGGTCTGCAATACTATAGTGTCCACCTGTAGCTAAGGGAGACAACCCACTGTTGTTTTAAAATGATGGCTGAATTTTTCTCCCCCTATCTAGAAGCCTTTGTGAGGGAACCGACACTGTTCTAGCCACTCTGACAGCTATCAAAGTGCTTGAAAACAAATCCTGAATCTATCACTCTCGAGTCTGGCCTTGGCAGACAAAAGAAAAATGAGGAACCCAATAGAGGGATGCTTTTGGAAGCCCTTGTCAAGAAATTCCAATGGACTTTCATATGAACATTTGAAATTTGCCCTCTCCTGACTTTTTTCTGGTTCCCTGTCTAGAACTTACAACGCTAACCACTCTTGCCTTTACTTCTCCTTCACATCTCCTAGGCACCAGTCAAGGGCTTTCTTTTCCTCCTACAGATAAGAGTTATGCAATTTGGGAGTCTTTTACATAGACCCACTGAAGGGGTACCCCAATTGCCTCACCCTGCTCAGCATGGAAGAAGCCAGAGCAGTCGTGTCTCAATTGGAATTGGCTAGTCAGTTAAGGTAAAAAGACCCCAAAGAAAAGTAGCCAGTTTCTTGGCTAAAAGTCAAAATGCCCTTGGGCCTCTTAGCAACATACTCTGTTCCAAAGGCCAAAAATGTCAAAAGTATTTGGGAGCTCTTATCTAATCCCTAAAAGATTTTACTGTTACCTCTTGGCGGGGGGGGGGGGGAATTAGAGGAGGAAAAAACCCCATTAAAAAAAAAAGAAAGAGTACATGAAGTTGTCAGGGAAACGTTATGAGGAGATATGGGAGGAGTTGGAGGGGAGGAAGTGGGCATAGATTTGATCAAAACACTTTATATGCAAGTATGAATTTCTCAGTAAATTTTTTTAAAGTTAAGAAAAATCAAAAGATAAATTATGTTAGTACTAATCCACCCACAGTACAGATGCTTAGTTTAGATTCAAGATTAGCTATGATCTTGAATCCTTTAAAACATAAGCAGGCCAGGCAGATAAAACACTCATATGTCCTAAGAATCTTCAAGTTTCTCTTTCCTGACTTCTGGTTTAAACTGTGTAATAAGTTTGTAAAATGAAATGAAGTTTGAGAACAAGGTAGGGCCAGGGTTAGGGTGCAGACAAAATAGGGATGGGGGGGGATCATGGCTGGACTCAGCGTAGGCTAACAGGTGTGTAAATGCACACTGAGATGCTGGCTCACGTGATTCAGCCAGCAGAGGTGTTGCATTCAAAGAACCATGGGAAAATACAAATTGTGATTTTTTTCTTATGCTGTCTCTCACATATTTGGGGGAGCCCAAACACCCAAATCTTTAACTCTTACTTGAATTTGTGGCTTTCCAATTCTTTAGTCCTCTGCAAATTACAAATTCCTATAATTTTTTTCTGATTTGCATGCCTGGCCACTGAGCTCCTCTGTCATCACTCTGACCACAGCTCTCTTCTTTGGACACAACTTGTAAAATATCACATACCTACAGGTCACAAGCCCTAAGGGGTTTAGTTGATCTTCTCTTCCATGTCTTTTCTTAAACAACGCTTTTAAAAATTATTCGATGACATTTCCTCACACCACTCCAGATCCCGCACAACGGGCTCAGATGCAGTTCATTAACAAACAGGGAAAAGCGTAAGAACATTCATAAAATAATTTTTGCATAGTCATGCATGAAACACATGATACTGTTCTGTTGAGACAGGGCCTCCCTTGCAGTCCAGGATGTCCTCAAACTCAGAACCCTCCTGCCTCACCCTTCTCAGTGCTGCAGTTACATGTCTGTACCACCATAAGACATGGTACTTTTGAGAGATCAATCTTTAAATTTTTAGTGCAAAGTAAACATGAAGAAGTGCTCCATGGCAACCTCAGTAGTGGTTGTGATGAAGTGTCACTATTTAAGAGAAAAGGGTGGAGTAAAATTCCATTAGGAAAACTAGAATGAATTACTATGACAGAATAATGCAAACTTAATAATTAAGAGGAAGACCCAGAACCACTGGCAGAGAAAGGGCTGTAAAAATGTTTACCCATGTCAGAAATGTTTTAACCTTGTATACAGATTCAAGTACTCTGTATTGACAATGCCCCAAATTCATTGCCAAATTCTTATTAATCATTTCTGTTGAAGTGACAATTAAACCATATATCTTAGTGACTTACAACAGCAAACATTAGCATTTCTCTATGTCTCCTATAGTGTCTTTGGGTCATCTTCTGTGGCTCTGTTCCACAGGATCCAGGATTAAGGAGCTATTCCAAATGTGCATTCTCAGGTCAGAGTGTTAGTGGTACATGCAATAACTTAAATCTATTACCTGCTAATATTCATTAGCCAAAATAAGTCATGACCAAGTCCAATGTCATGGACTTGGAATATAAACCCATCCTGTGAGAAACACTGTAAGGCAGGTAGCAATGGATTAGTGATTATAGTGATTATTCTTATATGAGAGGGAGTGTGCAGCTAGGGTTGATAACGCCATCTGCACAAGATCTTAGGCAGAGAAGAAATTTTGATAACATTACTTATCATATATAGTTTATACTGTAAACCATCGGAAGTTACTGAACGGTTTCTATGAATGGAGATGCAGATTGAGATTGACATTTAAAATTGACTAGCAAAATCTGAAAGAAAACAATGTTTGCACAATCACAAAAAAACTGCTTCCAGGCTCCTGTCTTCTTCAGTAATTCTGGGTTTTCTTGATTAACCATTTAATCTCTGAGTTTTTTTTCTTGCTTAACAATTTTATTGTGTGTGTGTGTGCACGCGCGCGCGTGTGTGTGCGCTCTTTTTCTGTTCAGTGAATAAATACGCCGAAGTTAAGCCCCACATTCTTCTTTCTATGCTCAGGTCAGGTTCTATGGAGCTCGTATACAGTTACCAGCTGCTCTTCTTCAGTGACTATTCAGGCCCTTCGTGTGACTATTTAACCTCTTTACTCAACCAAAGTCCACTTGGAAAGGTCACAAGTTGACACAATCCTTATTCCACTTGCACTTTGGTCAGCATTGGACATCTGTGGTGACATCTTTCTTTAAATGTCTCTCCTCCCTTTTTAACTGTAGAACCAAATTCTCTCCTGGGTCTTTTCTGGCCTCTCCTTGGTCTGCTCTCACTCAGTCTCTTCTTTCCACCTTGCCAAGGGGAGTGATGTGGATCTCCTGAGTGATGTCTCCTGTGCTGCTTGTCTTCCTTCTGTTTGCTCTGGCTGTGTTCTCTCATCTCTAACATCCACTTCAATCTTTCAATTTCCTGATGACTTTCAAACTCCTGAGTCGCTGCTAGCCATTTTCCCAAATACTTCATCTTTTCCTTGTATCTCAAGAATTTCAGAATTCTATTTCCTCTGTCCCCAAAGACCTTTCCCCCTTTTATAGTCTAACTTTGGTTTAGATTTTAATATTCAATTTAAGTATTCACTCAACTTTCTTCAGCTCCCCACTGCATTGGCAGTCTCCTTGCTAAGCCCTGTGCCAACCCCTCCATGGCACTCACTGCATTAGACTTTCACCACTGCTCCTGTGAGACGCTGACATCAGTCAGGGAAGTGATAGTGTTTGTTTATGTACTGTGCAACTTTCATGTCCACCAAGTACTCCACAATGCTTCCCAATAATTAAATGAATAAAGACTAAGTGAATTAATGAGAGGTGAGTGATTCCCTTGAATCAGCTGGAAGTTTTAGACAGAGAAAGGAGAGAGAGAAAGAGAGAGAGACTTATTTTTCCCATAAAAGTCCAAGGTAGTAATAGTACTGCAGTGAGTTGAGATATTAATTTTTCAAGGTCTCAAATACTGCAATGGAAATAAAAAAATACAAATGAATTGTAGCAACATTTTTCAATGTAATCTAGGATACCTATTGAGTATTTTCTACTTGTAAAATGTCATTTCTGCAATTATATAAAAGTAATTTTATTCTGAATTATATGAACAACAGTTTTTCTGAGATATGTCTCCCTTGTTGCCCTAGCTGGCCTAGAATTCTCTATGTAGACCAGGTTGGCCTCAATCTCAACAGAGATCTGCCTGCCTCCACCTCCCAAGTGCTAGGATTAAAGGTGTGCACCACCATGTCTGGCTTGAATAACTTCTTTATAAGCAAGTATTACACATGATTTCAAGGTTTGTGCTTTCATTTGTGTTTGTTTGACTTTGTTTTTGTTTTTTAAATAGCCCTGGCTGGCCTGAAACTTGCTATGTAGACCAGGCTAGCCTCAAACTCACAGAGATTCTCCTCCGATCTCTGTCAAGTACTGGGATTACTGTACTGGTACACACCACCACATTGACTCATTTGTGTTTACCACCATAATGTTGCCAATGAGAATTTTTTTCTTCTCTTTCTTTTTTTTGTGTGTCTTTTTGAGAGAGGGTCTCCTTGTAGCCCCAGCTGACTTGGAACTTGCTCTGTAGACCAGGCTGGCCTTGAACTCAAAGAGATCTGCCTACTTCTGACTCTCAAGTGCTAGAATCAAAGTGTGTGCCACCATGCCCAGCATAAGAAATTATTTTAATGACTGAGGTTACATTACCTACTGAGTTTGAGGGACTTGGGATGAGCCATTAGAGATCTATCTATGTCAGTCAAGAAAATTTTTTCATAAGGACTTGACCTTACATTGCTGTGGGAACTGGTCAAGAACCAGTCTCCCTGATTCTGCTATCTCCATCTTATGTCAGAACTTACAATCTATGAGATATACAGTCAGAAGAAAAAGGTTTTAAAGTCAAGGGAACCAAGAATAGGCAGGAACCTATGAACACAGCACAAGCTGTTGCCTTCAAGAATGGAGTAGAGTCGGTGTCCATTCTTATTGGCCTCTCCCTTTAGTGATGTGTCCTGGAGAAGTCAGGGAGCTTCACCATGGAAGCAAACACCTGTCCCTGGAGACAGAAAAGCAATAAGAAGATCCAGGATAAGGTGAAGGGGTTGGAGGCCCAGCCATAGCCTCCCACAAAGTGTGTGAGCCAACATATATGGGACAGTTTGTTACAAAATAACTGCTGCTTCACTATGGTTCCCACTGCTCACTCTTACCAGAAACATACAAAAAAAAATGCCATCCTGGAAATAGATCTCAGGCTTGGTAAATGGACACATTGAAATGAAAGCCATCACATTTTCTTGAGAAAATTACATTCACTTGGAAGACAGATTCCAAGAACTCTCTTAGATACCAAAATCCATGAATGCTCATGTGCTTTCTATAAAGAAATAAAGAATTGCATTTTCATATAATCTTGTGGAAATCTGAATGAAAAATATCCTTCATAGACTAAAGTATTTGAACACTTGGTCTACGGTCCCCAGTTGTCGTTGTTATTTGCAGGTCATAAAACCTTTAGGTGTGGCCTTGCTGTAGGATACTTGTTGCTGAGGGTGGCTTTGAGAGTACATACAGCCCTGTGTCACCTCCAGTTGTTTGCTCCAGGCCTCCCTCAAGTGGCTGAAGCTGTGACCAGCAGCTTTCTGCTCCCGCCCTTCTGCTACCATGCTTCTCCACCACAGACTCAACCCTCAGGAACCAGAAGCCCAAGTAAGCTCTCTTCAATAAGTTTCCTTGATCATGGTGTTTATACAGCAACAGACAAGGAACTAATACAGACCTGCACATCCTCTTCTTTGCCATATTTGCCATCTCTGCATTACTAATAATTTACCTAATATAAATACTATATCTTCAGCTGTTACACCATATTGTCTAGGTAAATATGACAAGGTTAAAAAAGCCTGCCTGTGTTCAGCACAGACCCCATTTTTCTAAAAACTTTTGATCTGTAGTTGATTGAATTTGAGAATTCAGAAATGGAGGATAAGGCCGGACTACTGCATAAATGATGCATTTTATGTGAAATGATGAAAGCATGATGCAAAAATAATGAAAATTGCAATGTATCAATAATTTTCTGTATGTTATATACTCCAGCATTAACTCACTGAGTTTTCACAGCCTGATGCTACAGGAATAATTATTGTTCCCCTTTTCCAAACACTGAATCTAGAAGTGGTCAAGTAGCTCACCTAGCATCATGTGGCCCATAAGTAGTGGCAGAGGCAGGATTCAGAGCACTAGGAGCAGCTGGAGACTATCTGCCCTTCCCTGCTAGACTGTCAATTCCCTGTGAGACACTGAAAAGGCTTCAGGAGAATAGAATCCCAAAACAGGACAGCAATCGGTGTCTGTCAAGTAAAAAAAACCCATGCCACGACTATCAGCACCAATCCCACTGCAAGCAGCATAGCACTGATTACCACAGTGAATTCTACTTGAATTCATTTTCTATGGGTTTCTTTAAAAATTATGTTGCCTAAAACTAGCAGGGACTGAAGATGTACCTCTGTTAGCAGAATGCTTGCCTAGCATGCACAAAGCCCTGGGTTGATTTCTAGCACCTCATAAAAAACATGGTATAATAGAGGGGTTCTGTCCAAGGACCATCATTCAGCAGACTCTTAATCTCTACACTTTGGCCATTTGTGACCTTTTGTGTTCCTGGTCCTCCACTGCATGAGGGAGCTTCATTATTGAGAACTGATTCTTTAGTATCCTCTTCCTTATGCCAGTTCTATGTTCTATGAGCCTTAGGTGTAGAGGTTGCATTGCAGATGTGTCCCTTAGGCCTGGGAAATAGGTTGACTAGACTCAGCGGATGGACTTGCACTGGGAAATGGCTGGCGGCACTGACAACACAGTGGGCAGGAACAGGAATGACAGTATATGAGCTACAGTTGGGACGGGGGCTACGGAAGGGCACCAGTGGGGATGGGGGTATAAAGATGATTAAGATTGTTTGAGATGTTCTATATGAAATACAAAAAATCAATTAAAAAACAAAAAAATAAAAAAATTAACTTTTTTATAATTAAAAAACAAAGAACAACAACAACAAAAACCTGGTATAGTGATGTCTGCCTGTAATCCTAGTGCTGGGGTATGGATAGAGGAAGGAGGAGCAGAGATTCAAAGCAGCTTCTGCCTTTGCTATGCAGAAAGTTTGAGGACAGCCTGGGTTACATCTGACCCTATCTTAAAACAAACAGCAAAAACACAGCTTGTTTAAACAGGCATGGTAATTCATGCCTGGAATCTTGACACTCTGGAAGCTGAAACAGGAGGAACTCATCACAGTGAGAGGTCAGCCCAGGCTACATAATGAGGTCCGGGACAGCCTGAAATACACAGTGAGACCCTGTCTCAAAACAGAAAGAGGAATATGAAATTATCAAATGAAAAATTATTAATTAAAAAAGAAAAGCTATTGGAAAGTACAAGGAATTCACCATTTATATTTGAGAATACAATTCTTTTTTCATATTTTATTTTTTTATTTTTATTTGATGTGTATGAGTGTTTTGCGGGCATGTGTGTAAGTGTACCACGTGCGTGCAGTGCCCACGCAAAGGTCAGAAGAAGGTAGGTGTTGGATTCCTTAGAACTGGAATTAAGGAAGGTTGTTAGATGCCATGTGAGTGCTGGGAACTGAACCAGGGTACTCTGGAAGAACAACTGGTGTTCTTAACCACTGAGCCATCTCTTCAGCCCTGAGTATATAATTCTTATTATAAAATAATTAAAATTAATATTGCATTGACTTTTTGCAGTAGGCCCGGGTTTGAATCCCAGCACCCACACAGCAGCTAACAACTGTCTGTAACTCCAGTTCCAGGGGGATCCGACAGCCTCTTCTGTCCTCCACGGGCTTTGCATGACGCGTGTGCCCTTACCTACATGCAAGCAATACAAGCATACACATAAAATAAAAATAATAAATAAAATATTTTAAAATAATTAATATTGCTCTCAACTAAGAGATTTATTCCCATTGGGGCAAGCTCAGCTGTTTCTGACATACTTGACCTGAGGAGCCAATGTCTCAGTACTAAAACATTATTTCTGAATTGTAGAACAACCAAATTCATCACCAATAAACCAACGAGTCATCAATGAAGCCCCTGAGGAAATGTTTTGTAAAATTCTTCACATCCTACTAAATGAGATGATCTGTCAGACAGTATCACATTCTTGAATTAAGTGACTGCGGTTTTTCACATCTATTCATGAAAAGCCAGATTTTCTCAACCTTCCCCTTTGCCTCTCGGGACATGTTTTCAGAATGTCGTGAGCATGCTCTTGGAGGTCAACGCAGAGGGAATGAAGGTTGTCTGGAAGACTCCTAAGAGAGACTGCCCTTGTGAAATCCTGTGTGTAATCCATCATTTGAAAATGAAAACGCACTTGGAGTTTTCTGTGGCATTGACTGCATTGCGCAAGTGCTGAGCTGCTTTCAATCACTTAACCACTTCCCCTCTCAGGGACTGCCTGCGTTTCCTTTACCACGTGTCATGCTCTGTAGGAGAGGCTTTGTTCTGTGATGCATGTTTTACCTGCCAAATGCTGCCAGACTTGCACTTGGCACCAAGACTGGTCAACAGAAATCTGTCCCCTACCAGCAAGCAGCTCAACTTGAGCCCGTTAATGTGCATGGAAATTTGAAACTAAAACTCTGTAAAAGTACTTTTTAAATTTTATGAAGTCTGTTTTCCCTAGAATGGTTCATTCGAGTCATTTGCAGATCACCCGCTTGCTGATCTCATGATGCAGTGTCTGCGAATGGTTGGATAAAGGTGGCCACACCCATCATGGGTCCAGCCAGTTCCATTCTGCCTGGCTGCTGCTGGAAATCCTCTTATCGTGCCTTACAGAGTCACAGTCCCTAATGAGTCTCCACCAAACTTTCCCAAACCTTTTCACCTCTTCTAAACCACATCTGCTGCCTCTCATTCTCACAGTATCCTGTCACCACCTGTCCACCCTGTGTAGGTTCCTCTGCCCTGTCTCAAACCATCGCCAGGTCTAATTAATGCATTTTCTTTCACTCTTAGGGAAATAGTGACTAGTTCAAATAAAGGCCTGTCCTAATCTCACCACAGAGGTGTGTGTTTTTCTCTCAATGTCCCACAGTGTGGTTTAGGCCCCTTTTATTTTTTTGCTTTTGTTTGTCTTTTTATTTTTTGTTTCTTCCCCTTTAAAAAAATAAACTTTTTAGTTTTCTGAGAATTTCATACGTGGGTATTGTATTTATATCATTTCCACACCTCCTTCTCTCACATCCTCCCATTCTATCTCAACTTTCTGACCTCTAGTTATTGTTACGTGTGTGTATAACTACTGAGTCAGTTTAATGGTAATAGTAGGTACATGTGTCTAGGGTTGACCCACTTGGGTCAGAGAGCTTGTCCCTGGAGAAAACTGATCCTCCGTCTCTCAACAGCCCTTAATTGCCTATAACTTTTCATCTAGAGTGAAATTTTCTCCACCCATGTTGGCATGTCAGCTGCTGTTGTCATTATACAGGCTTATTTAGATAACCATGACCTTGAGACTTCGTGGAAGCGGCTTCCTTGTCATGTCTGGAAGACACTATCCAGCAGCAGGGACCCTGATACTCTGGCTCTTACAGACTTTCTGCTCTCTCTTCTGAGCTGTTCCCTGAGCCTTAGGTTTAGGGATTGCATTGTAGGTGTATCAATTGGGGCTGGACACCCCAGGGTCACCCATTCTCTACCTTTTGACCAGTTGTAGATCTTTATAATAATCTCTATCTATTGCAAAAAGAAGCTTCTTTGATGAAGGGTGAAAACTATACTGATCTATAGGTTTAATGATATGTGTTTAGAATACAGTTTGAAATTGTGTTAGTTTAGGGAAATGACTGCAGTAGTTTCTCCTCGAGCCTCTGTGACCTAACTAACCATGGTTATTTGGCTATGTTTACAGTACCAGGAGTGAATTCCTTCCTAGTGAATGAGCCTTAAATCCAAATAGTCTTGTTGGCTGCCCCCAAGATAAAAGCACCACTATAGAACTATTGGGGATATCTTTCTGAACCGGTCTTTGTTGTGGTTCAAGGCGTTCTAGCTGAGTAAGACTATTGATTGCTCTTCTCCCTTGGCAGCCTGCATAGCAACTTGTGATACTATGAGAGCTGGTCCTCAGGGAGGAAGCTTCCAGGTAGGTCAGTTGATTCCAGAAGCTTGATTCCTTCAAGTATTGTGTCCAGAGTGTGGTGCCTTCAGCAATAGGGTCTTACCATCAAGTTCTAGGAGGCAGCCAAGGGCAATGGCAATAGCCTATATTTCTTTGAGAGTATCTTTGACTATCCTGACCAACAACTAAAAGGGAGGTTTCCCACGCTTGACACACGGGGTTTTGTTATATAGTTTATAGTTCTTGGGGGGAATATTATCACCCCATGTTGTGTACCTCTATTTCAAAAAATATATTCATACATACAATTATATGTGTTTTTAAATATGCTTATAAAATAATATGCTTCCCTGTGGATTTTTTCAAAGTTCTTTATGTTATTTATCTCTCCACCCTTCCCCTCCCTCTGTATTACCTCCCTTCCCATTTTCACAGTTAAAGCACTGCCCCCATATTTCCCATTTCCCCCTTGACAGTACCTTTTAGCCCAGGCAAGTCTGAAACTCACAGTGTAGCCCAGAGTGACCTTGAACTAGCAGTAATTTTCCTGCCTCACCTTTTCAAATGCTGAGATTCTAAGAATGAGCCACTACATCTCACTCTTTCCTCTTAATATTTTTAACTTGATACAAGGTGCTGTCATTGCCTCTTGTAAAATTTAAGTCAGGTTACAATTATGATTCTTCCTCCATCAATATAATCTTATTCAAGTCACCTAATCTTTCTGGTTCTCAGTTTATTCATCTGCAATGTATTAATATTAATCACAACAAAATCTAATAATAGGCATAATAATATCTAACACCCAAGATTTCAGTTTGGTCAGGCACTCTTTTAAGAGTATACAGGAATTGATTTTTTTTTAATAATCAAAAAGAGTGATTACTGGGGCTGGAGAGATGGCTCAGTAGTTAAGAGCATTGACTGCTCTTGCAGAGGATCTAGGTTTGAGTCTCAGGACCCACATGGCAGCTAACAATGTAGCTCTAGTTCTAGGGGATCCGACACCTTCTTCTGACCTCTGCACACATTGCATGATAGGGGTGCACTTATACATATGCAGGTAATACACTCATATACATAAAATAAAAATAAAATATTGTTTAAAAAACTGTTAGCATATATGTGTCACTGAATATTATGTATCCATTACAAATAATGGATATAGGGCCAGACATGGTGGCACATGCCTGAAATCCTAGCACTGAGGAGACAGAGGCAGGCAAATTTCTCTGAGTTCCAGGCCAGCCTGGTCTAAAGTAAGTTCCAGATAAGCCAGGGCTACACAGTGAAACCTTATCTTTAAAAAAAATATTGGTGTACAATAATATGGAACTATCCAGATATGGTGGTGGAAAGGCACATTCTTGTAATTCTCACCCTGGAAAGACTGAGGCAGAAGGATTACAAATTCAAAGCAGCCTGGGATACATAATGAGATCCTTCTCAAAATACCATGAACAACATGAAACCATATTTATGATGCAAATATTAAAAGAAAATCAAATTACAGTACAATATACATGACCTCTCTATCTCTATGTATCTGTGCATATACACGCTACATATATACTCATGTATGGTGTGAATGTTTTGCAAAATGTTTATTTATAAATTTATAGAGTGTCTAGACAGTTCATGCTTCTGGTTTTGGAGACAAGGTTTCATATAGCCCAGGCTGACCTTGGACTCCTTCTTGACCCTTCTGCCTCAACCTACCAGGTGTTGGGATTATAAGCATATGTCACCACACTGGGCTTTAGCTTATCCTTTTCAGTAAATAATGTAGAAATATAATAAATTAATAGTGAAGAGGAGTGTCAAAATTGTTCTTAACAAGTGTAGAAGAACTGGCAGTTTAGCTAAGTTGGCATTGTATTCATTAAAACAAAAACTTCACAAGAAGTTTCACAAGAAGTTACGCTTGTTTAAATCATGGTTTAAAGCATGGATACAGCCCTTTACTAACTGCCAGCTGAGCCAGCATTGCATTTTCTTGACTATCCCCAGTGAGCACATCATTGTCTCATTTGGGAATATTTTTTAAACAGACAATGGTCATTTGTCATCACTACGAGTGAATAAGATTGCTGACCTAGCTGGGGAATGGTCCTTTTAGTCCAAACTGTGTCACAGACATTTCACTGTCATTCAAAGTTCTGTAATACTTAAGGGATTTTTTTCAAACATAATAGCTCACTCCTTGTGCAGCACATAGTGCCTCAAAGTTTCCAAATTTGATTTCAAAATAATAAGCTTGATGGTGCTTATAGAAGAACTCTACATGACTAGTGTATATAACATCAAAGAAACATAAAAGCACTGGTTTCATGTTCGATTTATCAACAGAATGTAATCAATTACTTTCTTATCCTCGGGGTCACAATAGAAATGCCCCCTTCTAGAACAACTATCAAATATTGAAACATTTCTCAAGATTTATATTATTTTATCAACGGTATTTTGACAGATTTCAGCAAAATACATCTTTACACTTATACTTAAATTTTGTTTCATAAATTCCTCAGAAATTTATTTTAAAATTTCTTACTTTGGGGGTAAGTTTAATTTTGTTTTGTTGTTTTCAGACAGGGTCTTACTATGTAGTTGAGGATGGACCAGAACTCACTATATAGACCAGGCTGGCATTAAACTCAGAGTTACCTGCCTCTTCCTCCCAAGCGCTGGGATTCATACCACCATTCCAAACTTTAAAAAAAATGTTTTCAAGTAATTGATTGAATCTCATGCATCTTTATGCTACATGTCCTTAGACTTTTTCTCATTTGTTTCTCTCCCCAGAAAGTTTTAATTTGGTTAAGATCTTTGTTGTTTCCCTATGCATTGGTAGACATCTATTTGCTTATCTAAATTTTTTCCATGTATTTTATTACATTTATTTATTGATTTACTTATTTTGTGTGTTGTATGCATGTGTGTGTCTGTACTCATACACACAGATACAGGTCAGAGGACAATTTGTAGGAGTTCATTCTCTCCTTACACTATGTGGGTCCTAAGGATTGAACTCAGACCATAAGGCTTGGCAACAAGCACTTCTACCTGCTGAGCCATCTTGCTGGCCGTAGGCTTATCTGAACTTACAGGTTCCATTCTTCCAGTTAGGAGTCAATTGGAACAAATTTCTGGGTTTTTTTTTTCAATAATTTCCTCAGTCTTGGAAGTTGTTAGATAAAGATATTATTCATAGAGTTTTTCTGCCATTTTCTAATATTACCTTCACTACTTCATCTCTATAACTAATTTGCAAATGTCATATATTTCACTTATTGTATTAGTTGTCTTGTTGCTATGACAAAATACCTGACAAAGGCAACTAAAGGAAGACAGGGTTTCTTGTGGCTTACAGTTCCAGGGGATGCAGTGTGTTGTGGTGGGAGGTCACAGCTGCAGGAGCTTGGGGCAGCAGGTCCCTTTGCAACCACAGTGAGGAAGCAGAGAATGAGCCATGCAAGCTAGTACTCAGCTCCCTTTCTCCTTTTGAAATGAATAACCCCAAAACTCTGACCAGGGAATGGTGCCACTCACAGTCAAGGGAATCTCAGCACCTCAATTAACCTAATCTAGATAATTCTTCAAAAGCATTCTCAGAGACTTACCTAGTCTAGATCATTTCTTACAGGTGTCAGGAAGCTTGTTTTAGGGGATTTTAGATCCCATCAAGTTGCTAATCAGTATCAACCACCACACTTACATACATACTAACCTCAGCCAAAAATCTACTGGCAGCTGATTACTGCTGGATGAGGGAGAGTAGATATTCTTTAAGGCAGAGACTCTACACAGGCTGACTAGACTCCAATAAATAAACTTGCACCACAGGACATCTGGGTACAAATACTTAACTTGATAGGCCTTAATATATATGACAGAATGCGTGATTTGGGGGGCTGTCTATGGGAGGGTGTGGATGGAGGAGGGGTTATAAAGATGATTAAAACATTTTGTATGACGTGCACAAAAATTCAATAAAAAAATATGCATTGGGCATGGTGGTGCACACCTTTAATCCAAGTATTCAGGAGACAGAGGCAGGCAAATCTCTGTGAGTTCAAGGCCAGCCTGGTCTACATAGTGAGTTCCAGGCCAGCAGGGGCTACAGGGAGCTCCTATCTCAAAAAGA
>NW_008360303.1:7210121-7221718 GCF_000622305.1 Nannospalax galili
TGAAAGTGTTGATACTTCACTTTAATTCATTTTTTAAAATATTTTATTTATTATTTTTTTAACAGAGCATTGGGTAGGGGTTTATTTACAGAAGACGGGGGGCCACATTTACAGCTGTACTGTAAATTAATTTTTATTCTTTTTATATGTTCATGTGGTGTGTGTGTGTATGTGTGTGTGTGTGTGTGTGTGTGTGTGTGTGTTATAGGCACATGCCACAGTGCAGGTATGGAGGTCCAAGGAAAACCTGTGGGAGTTGGTTTCTCCCTCTACCATGTGGGTTCGGGGGTTGAACTCAGGTCCTCAGGCTTAGCAGCAAGTACCTTTACGCTGCAACTTCTCCCTGGTGCTGTTACTTCACTTTGAATCCAGTGTAGCTATACTCTCAGTGTCTTTCCATGTCTCCATAGTGTCTTTTCTGCCAGTGCCAGCCAGCCAAGACAGACAGTACCTGAAAGGGGGAGTGAGGATTGAAAGAAAAAACAAGAGACAGAAAAGATACTTGGGAGGGCTGTCCGTAAAGACTGCAGCCCCGGTTTATTTCAGCTCTGCCTTTTTATGCAGAAGAACATCAGAGATCTTAACTCAATTAATTTCAACAGCTGTTTTTCCCACCTGTACCTGAGGGTCAAGGAACAGTCAAATACTTGTGAGCTCCACCATATAAACACATTCCTCCTGACTTGGCAGATTAGGTACTGGTGTGCAAAATACAAACTCAGTAAACAAGCCTGCCACAGCTCAATGTACATAACAGATTAATAGCTCCCAACACTTTTCCTCTGTAAGGTGATTTATCTATGTCTCTTTCGTTAAATAAAACAAAGGAACTTTCTTGTGTCCAAAAATTTATGTCTTAATCCACTCTCAGAAACTCATTCCACCATTTAGGCTCATTTACCTTTCTTTTCAGTGCCTCTCTTCACCCAGCTGGTTTAGATTGTTTGATTTGGTTTTAGATTTTTGTTTTGAAACGGGGCTGATTCTGTCACCCAGGCTCACTGGAATACTACGTAGCCTGTGCCAGCTTTACACTTGCAGTGCTTCCCATGTTTCAGCCTTCTGAGTGCTGGGATTACAGCATGAGCCATCACACCCGGCTTCAGGAAGCTTTACCCCTCAGCATTTAAACATGCTAAAACCTTCCATCTTAAAGTTAAGAGACAGAGATGGACAAAGGCAGAGAAAGCAAACAGAGAACCTGATCCCTCATTCTTTTCTAGCTTCTAATTCACCAGTTGCCTTTTTCTTTAAAACCACCTTCTTCACCTATTATTCCTCTCCTAACCCCTTGTTTATTTGTCTTCATCATTTTCTAAGTTCATAGTATTCAGGCTTTGGTCCCAATGGACAAAGTGGTTTCAACTAAGGTGCTAATGACCTGTACTTTCCAATCCCAGTGGAACCTTTTCAGGCACCTTCCCTGGTGTCCTCAGCAGTGTGCCTTTCACTACTCGGCCCCCACTTCCTTCTGGAAGCCTCATGGTGGCTTCTCTGAAACTACACTCTGTTCTTCTTCCACCTTTCATTCTGTTTCATATATTTTGGAGATTCATCATCTATAACTTGATGCCCCAGCCAGGCCATTTTTAATCTTACTCTGTCCTCTTACCTGATCATCTCCTGCTCTTCAAGACATCAGTTACTCTCCTGCCTCATGACATTCCAAATTTTGAGGTCAAGCTGAGAACAGTTTTTAGAGTGCCCATCTGAGCTCATCTTGTAGCTCCCAGGGTCCTCTTGGCCTCTGTGATCTGTTTTTGTCAAATGGCACCACCCAGGTGGCCATGTCAGAAATGTAGAGTCTGTTTAGAAATTTTCTCTCTTCCTCACAGAGAGAATGCATCTCTCTTATCCACTGAGCTTCTGGTCCTGCCAATTCTATTTGTTAATGTCTTCTTCAAGTATTCATTTAAGGACCTTTTTTTATACTTCATATCTACATTTCTGTCACAACCTCCTGGACCTCTGCTGTTAGTCTTCCATCTTCCAATATCTCCTCCTGATGTTGTCCCAATAAATTTCTCAATATGCAATTCAGTAACTCTCCATCACCTTCCAGAAAAAGCTTGAGCCTAAGGCCCTGGCCACCAGCTTCCTGCCCATCTTTCATCATTTTTGTTCTCATCATCCACCTAAACTTCATAAGCATTACAAGTTCTTTCTGTATACAACTTGACTTTGAGGAGCAAGCCATTTTCTTCGTTTTCCATGTCTTCTTGGTATTTTCTCTTTCCCCAAACTAATTACTAATTATGACTTCTTCATGTCCATGTCAGCTGGACATGGTGGATCACACCGATAATAGCAACATCAGAGACTAAGGCAAGAGGATCGCCAAGAGTCCAGGCCTGTCTCAGCTACAAAAACAAAAAAAAACAAAGCAGAGCAGAACAAAACAAAATGTGCCAGTTTCAGTTCTATCTGGGATTACCTCATCTGGGGCTGGAGAGATGGCACAGCAATTAACAGCACTGGCTGCTCTTGCAGAAGACCCAGGTTCAGTTCTCAGCACCCATGTGGTAGCTAACTCCAGGTCCAGGGGACCTGCTATACTCTTCTCGCCTTTGTAGACATTGCGTAGACGTAGTCTACTTATGTACACGCACACCAAAGTCACACACACACACACCCTCACACACACACACACACATATATATATATATGATAAAAATAAATAAATTTGAAAAAAAATTTTTACCTCATGTGAACGTTTCTGGCTCCATTACCCAGAAGAACAGGTTAAGTGTCTGAGGATTTGTCATAGCAGGACACTTGTTTAGAAAGTGTGAAACTCAAGCCACATTTAAAAATAAGAAGGAGAATTGAAGGAAAGTGAGCATTAGTGGCAGGTCTAGTAAGTCAAAGCTGGTGGAAAGTCTAGGAAGTGAATTTAAAGTCTACCTAGGTACAGTGGCTTATCCAGGATCTTCAGGAGTCTGTTTTTCTCCATCTTTATCTTGTTGTTTTTGTATGTGTGTTTTTTCCTGTGTTGTCTTTATGTTGAGATGGCTTGCCACCACATGGTGGTACAGAGGGCTACCAAATGCTTTCTTGAACATTCCACCCCAAGTCCTTTAATAGCTTCATATTGGGCCAACTATAATCATATACCTGTACTGCTGAATAATCACTTTGGTTAAGACAGTTAGATAACCTGACTGGTGAGGCTTAGGATGCATGTCCCTCATAGATACTCTGAAATGGATGGAGCAGGTATCCTCCAAATCAAGAACAGAGAGTAAAGGAGAAGTGATTCCACCAAAAGATGGTGAACACGAGTGAGAACTACGGCCTCAACTACCTTTGCTCGACTGTAGTATGGCCCTTTGGGGTTCTGTCTGCCTTACTGTGAACCTGTTCACAGTACAGATTATATTTTTTCTATGTATTCCTAGAACCATATAGATACAATGTATAATGTACTGGAAAAATTAAACATGATTTTAAGTAAATGAAAAATATTCTTTAGATAACTGACTTTCTTTACTACATGACTCACATATCTACATTTAGGTGGGCAGTATATTGTTCCCTTGGTAGCAGAGGCTACATGAGAGAAAGAAGCTGGGACCAGATAAAATCAAGTTTGGGAATCTGGGGCCAGAGGGATGGTTCAGCAGGTAAAGGTACTTGCTGCCAAAGCTAATGACCTGAGTTCGATCCTTAGAGCCCATATGGTGGAAGGAGAGAACTAACGCCTGAAAGGTGTCCTCTGACATCTACACTCAGGCAGTGGCGCATGTGCATGCACACATAAAAAAAATTAATAAATAGATACATAAATCAACGTAAAACTCAAAAGGTGGGGAAGCTAAAATTTTTCATATTTTTGGTACCTGATATGAGTTACTTTTTTGCTTACCTGCTGTGAGAGTCTCTGGTAATCTTGATTGCTAGTGCTTTAATTAGGACTTATGCTACAACTCAAAGCATTTATCACAGAATCAGGCACACAGTAAATAACAAATATTGGCTCCCATTGTTGCTTCAGATCTACAGTAGAAAGGACAGCAATACTCTGTGCTTTGTTTGCACAGTCAGTGCACAAGAAGAAGTCTGTATGTATGATTTTTATAAGAGAAAATATTTTCACCTTCAACTGACAAAATAGTCACCTGAAAATCAATGAATAACACACTTTAAATTACCTCACACAGCAAGAGTCTAGAAATTACACAGCTATAAGAAGACAGCAAATTCTGTAACTGAAAAAAGTAATTAAGAATCTAGAACATGTCCATCTTTCTGTTCCACTCCGCTCAGAGGGTAAGCAAGTCATCTGCCTAGTCACAGGAGAGCCAGTAGAGCTCCGACCATCACATCGTCCTATACCAGTGGCCTATGGGCAGAAAATTAGATGCTTATTGCCATGAAACTCTGTAAGAACTTTGAAATATTTTTAGTGGTTTCTCTCTCCTCAGCCAATTACTACTACATATTATGAGTCAGAATTGGGTCAAAGTGAGACCACTTTGATTTGCAAAAAACAAGTAAGATGTATTCCTTTAAAGAATGGAGATGTGTCTTCAAGCATAGTTGATACCCTTTCCAAGTGCAAGAGGGAGAAAAATAGTTATAGTATGGGGGGGGGATGCAGCCTGCTACATTCGGTAGATGTCTCCATAGACATGCATGTTTACTATTGCAATTCAATATATCAAATGTCTTCAGTACAATTATTGATCTTTCTTTTTTGCCTCCAATTTCTTCTCCTCGAATATGTAGTTAGCAGTTGGAGGGGGAATGCTTCTTATGTTCTTATGCTTATGTGGTTATTTGAATCCTAAATATTGAAATGTGTCATCTGTATTTATAACATCACTTTATTTTTTTAATTTTTATTTATTCATTTTATTTTATGTGTATGAGTGTTTTGTCTGTAGATATTTAAGGGCATCTGTGTGGACAATGCCTGTGGAGGCCAGAAGTGAGTGTTGGAGTCTCTGGAACTAAAAATATGGACAGTTGTTAGCTACTGTATGGGTGCTGAGAATGGAACCTGAGTCCTCTGCAAGAGCAGCCAGTGATCTTAACCATTGAACCATCTCTACAGCCCAAACATTGCTTTCTAATAGTACAATGAGATATCAATGTATTATCTTTCAGCTCCAAATCTACCCTTCTTTGGGCTGTTTTGTAACCCTGGAGCTACCTTATATGATCATTTCCCCTTTACCAGTGGTTCCATTTTAGGCTTTGGCAAACAAAAGGGCTGGCTAGATTTGGGGGATAGGGATTCCCTTATTGTCTTTGCCATGGGCAACTAGTTAATGGGCCTGAAAGATGCCTAGAGGTCTCACCTCAGCAGCTTGCTCTATAGACCTTTTTTAGCTTTTCTACCACAGGCAGGTTGGCCCTATGGACCAGTTGTAACTCCATTCAGGATGCTGTTTTATGGCAGTCACAGATCTCCAGATCTCTCTTGGGTAGAGGGTAGAGGATTCTTTCATTTCTTAATTCTCTCTTTGTTCGTTCTGCTGCAAACCAAGGAACAGGAGCCAGCTTCCAGGTTTGCTATTTTTAGCAGTCAACTACCTTTAGCTGGTTAACTTTGTATCAGATTTCCTCTGTTCAAATTATGGTTTAGTTTCTTTCTTTTGACTAGACACTGACTAGAGTATGGTACAATGGATAAACTATAACTTAATTAAGACATGTCCCAATTAATTCAGTATTTATGGTATTGGTTTTGTGTTTCATTTATTCTATTTATAATTTAACAAATATCTACTGAAATACATACCATGTGCTATGTATTATCTTGTGAATAGGAATATAGCGGTAACCAAAACGAGCAGCTTTCTTTGTGGAATTATAGTCTGTGGTATAGGTTCAGATGACAAAATTAGGAAGCAAATAAAAAGTAAAAATTTAAGATGAAAAATTTGTGAGGAAAATATAAATGTTTAAAAGACCAGTGAGTAAAAATTAATGGAAGAATGAGGGATGGCTAGGGTAAACAAAGTCAAGAAAGCTTTCTCTATGGAGGTGACATAAGCAGGGAACTGGATGACATGAAAGTGTTGGTAATATAAAGGAAGCAAAAGTCCATTGTGGCTGCAGAATGGTGTAAATGTGTGGCAGAACGGGGCTCAGAGCAGCAGGCCATGTACTACAGAACTCATCGGCATCTGGATGTTCTAACAGTGATGGTATGACTAGAATACTGGAGCTCTTGATGCTTGCTGCCACAAATGCCAATGATCAGAGACAGGACTTGAGTCTAATTTGCATTTTTTTTCTCAGACTGCAGGGACCTAAAAAGGACAGAAAGAACTGTTTCCTCTCATCTCCAGCCAGCAGGTTATACACAGCACGGTCATGAAAGCAGTTGATCATTTCAGAGCTCAGTCTCGGTCTTCTGATCAGCCTCATCCCTAAGATTCATAGTGTGGGTGCCTTTCTCGCCATCTGCAATTCTCTTTCATTGTCTTTCTGGATAGCTGGGTTCAGACAGCCAGGGATGATGAGTTTGGCAGCCTCTGCCAATATCAGGCTAGGTAATCCTGGGCTAGAGGGTTAGCTCAGAACAAGGAAACTGGGAATAGTGTACTAGTTGAGCTATTTATAAAGTACCTATACAGATTCCTTTCTACAACACAGAATACAAATATGTGTGTACTTAAAACATATACTATAAGGCTAGGGATGTATCTCAGTTGATAGAGCACTTGTTGCTCAAACATGAGGACCTGAGTTTGATTCCTAAGACTCATTCAATAAAAGCTAGGTATGGTGGTGCACACTTCTAACACTGGCACTGGGAGGTTGAGACAGGTGGAGCCAGCCAGCCTAATCTAATCAGCAAGACTCAGGTCTCAGTGGGAGACCCTGTTTCCCTCAAAAAAAAAAGCAAGACTACTGGGCAACCCTAAAAAAAAACAAAAAAAAAACAAAAAAAAAAAAAAAAAGGCATGGCTCCTGAGGAACAACAATCACACTCATGCACATATATGCACATATACACATGCACACACATGAGTATTTGCCACCCCCCCCACACACAAAATAATACAGAATATAGACAGGCATGGAGGTGCACACCTTTAATCCCAGCACTTGGGAGGTAGAGGCAGGTGGCTCTCTATGAGTTTGAGGCCAGCCTAGTCTATATAGAGTTCCAGGGCAGCCAGAGTTACATGTGAGCACATATATGCACATATACACATGCACACACATGAGTATTTGCCACCCCCCCCACACACAAAATAATACAGAATATAGACAGGCATGGAGGTGCACACCTTTAATCCCAGCACTTGGGAGGTAGAGGCAGGTGGCTCTCTATGAGTTTGAGGCCAGCCTAGTCTATATAGAGTTCCAGGGCAGCCAGAGTTACATGTGAGACCCTGTCTCAAATATATATTATATTATATAAAAGTGCCACTATCCATCTATCAACAGGATGATGTTGGAGCACATATTATAAATATATGAGTACATCTGTATCATTAAAGGCTATATAACAAAATCCTCCCTTCCAGTTGTTGGTCATCGTAGTCCAAGAGACTCCCAAAATAACACAGGCTATTGCTACAGCCCTTGATTGCTACTTAGAACTTGAAGGTAAAACTCTATTTCTGAAGAAAGGCCACACTTTGGACACAAGACTTGGAGGAAGCAAGCTGGAACTGACCAGGAAACCTCCTCCCTAAAGATTAGCTTTCAGGGTATCAGAGGATACTATATAAGCTGCCAAGGGAGAGAAACCAACCAATGGTCTTAGCCAGCAGTGAAGCCTAATAAACAACAATGACTAGTCCAGAAAACTATGCCTGTTGGTACAATAGTGGCAGTTTTTCTTGGTGGGGTTTATCAACAGCTGTCTGATTAGAATTAAGGGCCACTCTGTGGGCAGGAACTCATGTGTGGTACTGCAAACATAGCCAAATACACATGGCTGGAGGGGTCATAGATACTAGAGAAAAGCATACCTCTGCTACATTCCTAGACAAAAGTAATTTCTTACTTTATTCTAAATAAGCATCTTCGTATTTATAGACAAGTGTACCTTTCACCCCTTGAGCTGGTTAGCTTCAGCTGTCAACTTGACATACCTGGGTAGAATGAACCACAGCTGAGGAATTTCCCCCATTGGGTTGGTCTGTAGCCATGTCTTTGGGGCATTTTCTCGATTGTTGATTGATGTGGGAGGGCCCAGCCCATTGTGGGTGGTGCCACCCCTGGGCAGGAGGTCCTGTTTTGTATAGAGTACAGTCCAGGGGAGCAAACCAGTAAGCAGCATTCCTCCATGGTCTGCGCTTCAGTTCCTGCCTCCAGGTCCTAGCCCTGAGTTCCTACCTGGGCTTCCCTCAGTGATGAGCTGTAGCCTTGGAGATACAAGATAAAATAACCCCTTTTCTCTCCAAGTTGGTTTTGATCAGTGTTTTTATCTTAGCAATTGAAAGCTAAGCATAACCCTCCTCATTAAAGAAGCTTCTTTTTTGCAACAAATAAAGGTGATTGGAACTTTTCAGAACTGGTCAAATGCAGAGGATAAGTGTCTTTGAGACACTTAACTCTAAGTGACATATCTTCAATGCAACCTCTACACTTAGGTTGAATGCATCTCTTAACTCTCATCTGAGAAGTTTCCTTATGCAGCAGAGGGTGATTAACACAGAGACTCACAATTAACCATTGCACAGACAACAAGAGGCTACAGAAAATTTATCTGTGAATAGCACACCTATATCAAACTTCTGCGTCCAAAGGCTCAGGGATCATCACAGAAGAGGAGTGAGAAAGATTGTAAGAGCCAGAAGAGTTGAATGACCACAGGCCAGAGTCTTCTAGATAACTGGTCAGTTACTCATATGAACTCATAGCAATGGTGACAGCATGCACAACTCCCATGCAGGCTCAAACCAGACAAAAATCTCAGCATAGACATGGAAAAGTAGATAAGAAATCCCAATCCAACCTAAAGAACTTTTGGTAATTGATGGCTGCTGGGAGAGGGAAAGACAGTGTCTTATAGGGTTGGAACTCTTGGTGAACCCAATGAAAGAATCCTCGCTGAAGGACATTGGGGAACACAAATCACACTCTATAGGCCATATTATATTGATAAGAGAGTTCATTAAATTTGGCAGGGGGCAGTGGGGAAAGGGGAGTGGATCTCAATGCCATCAAATTATACTGTATGAAAATCTCAAAATTTTAATAAAAATTTTAAAACAGGAGAGACAGCTCCTGAAGAATAACACATTCATGTGCACATGCATGCACATATGCACATTCCCATGCATGTGCATAAAGTACCTGCCTACATACACATAAATAATAATACAGAATATAGACAGGTATGGTGGTGCACACCTTTAATCTTAGTAATTAGGAGGTAGAGGCAGATAAATTTCTGTGAGTCTGAGGCCAGCCTGATCTATATAGAGAGTTATAGGGCAGCCAGAGCTGCATAGCAAGGTCCTGTCTCAAATACATATTACAGAATATGAAAGTACCCCTATCTATCCCTCCATCTCTTATCAACAGGATGATGTTGGAACACCTTAAACAGGGAAATTAAACTAATTTTTTTAAAGGCCATGTTTGCTACTAAATGAGCGAACCCTTCATCAGAAGTGAAAAGTTTTCAAGCAACAAGGTTATTATAATAATCTACAAGAGAGATGCTGTCGACATGGACTGTAGGTATTGTGAGCAGTAGAAGAGGAGAAATATGTTAGAATTTAAAGATGTTTCTCTCTCTCTGTTTTAGACAGTGTCTCACACTGTAGAACTCGCAATCAAAGCAAGATAACAAAGTATATGTTTTAGAAAAGTATCATTAACGACTTTTATGATTTATGGTATCTTTGAACTTATTTGTATCACTAAGTACATGTAACATCTGTTCTACTCTCTAAAGTAAAAGCCATTGCCTGAGCTGGTAGATATTTGGGTATAAATTAACAACTCCCAACCAAAGTAAGTTTTCTGTTTTGTGTAAACAGGGCCTCATGTAGCCAAGACTGGTGTCAGACTTTCTATGTAGGCAAAGATAGCCTTGAATTCGTGATCCTCCTGCCTCCACCTCCCAAGTGCTGGAATTATGGGGGTGAGCCACTACACTCAGCTTTGAATATTTCTAAAGGTCATATTTATTGGAAAATTCAGGAAAAGTTCCTATTCCTACAAAAGCATAACTGAATCAAACCAAATTGTAGTGGGACGAGAGCTCCTGAGACAGACACTAAAGCCGCAGCTCTCAACTACTTTCTCCTCCTTCTTTAGGAAAAGGTCCAAGGTCTGGATAATCCTTTTCTATCTTTTCTCCTTTATGGCTGCTTCTTTTTCTGTTTTGTTTGTTGTTGTTTGAAGCATGGTCTAACAATGTAGCACTGGATGGCCTGGAACTGTTATATAGACCAGGCTAGCCTCAAACTCACAGAGATCCACTTGCCTCTGCTTCCAAATGCTGGGATTAAAAACATATGCCATCATGCCCCACTTCCCCTTCTGTCTTGGCCTCCTTCCCCAATTCCCTCATACATAACTCAAAGCCACAGACTTGTTAATTCTCACCAACATTTTACCAGGTCAAGTACCAAAAAGCAAATGCCTATTTCACTAATAGTCATTGGTAATAACTGTACTTTCTTCTACTTTTCCAAACTTAAGTATTATGTAGTTTAGGGTTGTATATACCCCCTCCTTCCCCACTGGCACCCTCCCATAGCCCCCCAACTGGATTTCATGCATTCTGTCATTTGTGTTAAGGCCTATCAAGTCAAGTTAGTGATCCCAGATGTCTATCAATGCAAGTTCACCCACCAGGGTCTAGTCAGCCTATCTAGTCAGCCTTAAAGAAGATCAGCTCTTCTCACACAGCAGTAATCAGTTTCCCAAAAGTTCTTTGGCCAAGATTGGGGCCTGCTGCCCATTTCTACAATTCTATACTGGGGTTTTAGTCTGCTCGAGTTTGCATGGGTCTTGTACAAGCTGTCACCATTGCGGTAAGTTCATATGAGCAAGGTCCCAGGAGACTATAAAACTCTATTTCCATTTGGTCATACATTTCCTCCCCTAGCTCTTATAATCTTTCTGCCCCTCTTCTGCAATGGTCCCTGAGATATGTAGAGCTGAAAGCTATATAACAAGAAACAATGCTGGACAGGAGAAACCTTCCTTCGAGTTGTTGGCCAGGGTAGTCCAAGAAACTCCCAAAATTACACAGGCTATTGCCAAAGCTCGTGATTGCCTTCCAGAACTTTATTGTTGAAGACAAGACATACTTCAGACACAGGGCTTGGAGCAATGGAGCTGGAACCGACCTGGAAGTCACTTCCCTGAAGGCTAGTGCATTATCAGATTGACCTATGGACATGTCTGTGAGGCATTTTCTTGATTGTTGATTGATTTGAGAGGGTCTAGTCCATTGTGGGTGATGCCACCCGATGGGAAGGTGATTCTAGGTAGGGGGGGAGGGGGTCTGGATGTGAGTGGGAAATATTGTATGAAAATATTGCATGAATTTAAAAGCTCAATTAAAAAATAAAAACTAAAGCAAAAACAATGAAGAAGAAGAAGAAGAAGAAGAAGAAGAAGAAGAAGAAGAAGAAGAAGAAGAAGAAGAAGAGGAGGAGGAGGAG
>NW_008360303.1:7221728-7226321 GCF_000622305.1 Nannospalax galili
GAAGGAGAAAGAAAGGCTGAGTACAGGACAAAGGAGCAAAGGAGCAAGCCAGTAAAGAACATTCCTTTATGGTCTGTGCTTCTGTTCCCACCTCCAGGTTTCTGCTTGAGCTCCTGCCCTGACTTCCCTCAAAGATGAACTGTGATCAGGATGTGAACGTCAAATAAACCCTTCCCTCTTCAAGTTGGTTTTTGTTAGAGCATTTTATCATAGCAATATAAGGTAAAATAGAAACAGGCACAAAAATAGAAGTATATATTTAAAAAGACAACCACATATACATTTAAGACTTGGGTAGAAAACACAAATATATAAAATGACAAGGGACAATTGAAATGCAACAAATAAAACACATTCATGGCCCAAAACACAATCATTAGTCAACAAGGTAGCTTCTGGCTGCCACTGTCTCAAAGTAGAATCTCTTACCTCTGTTAGCAAGTTCCCAGAGAAAGATTTCCTTCTTCTTTCTCCTTTTGCCCATTTAACATTTCTTCTCCAACTTTTCCTCCCATCTCCCCACCACCTTCATCTCATTAATTTATCATTTCTATACTAACCCTAAATAATTTTTAACTTTTTAGCAGTATGTTCTAGTTTTTTAACCATTTTCAGTTCTAGGATCATTGGTGATGCATTAGCGAATTGTGATTCAATCTAAGTATATTTTCATATTTTGTATGATTTGGCATTGCTGCTGCTGTTGTAGAAGTTTGTTTCTGCCTAACTAAGCAACCCTTAGAATTGGACTTCTCCATAAGAACGTTCACCCAATAATCCAGAAGAGATGCCCAAACCAACAGATGCACAAATTGCAATGCAGAAATGTAGGAAACATGGCAAAGGAAAGCAGCATGACTCCTCCAAAGGACCATAGCTACTGAACTGAACTCAAAGACACTGAAATAGGTAAAATGCCTGATAAAGAATTCAAAGGTTTACTTGTAAAGATGATTAATGACCTGAAGAGGTTCAGACAAACAGATGAATTCAATACAAGACCCAGGAGAGGAAAATCAGCAACACAGACTCATATACCATAGTTAGCAAACTGGATGAGAAAATCAGCAATATGAATAAAAAGTCAGCAACATAGAAGAAAAATTTGCAAGGAAATTGAGATTTAGCAAAAATAGAAATGTTGGAAATGAAGACAGAGCAAAACAAATGAAAAACACAATGAGCGATGCCTCAGCAGTTAAGCACACTGGCGCTCTTGAGGAGGACCTAGATTAGGTCCCCAGAACCCACATGTTGGCCAACAACTATCCATAACTTCAATTCCAGGGGATGTGATGCCTTCTTCTGGCCTATGTGGGGATTGTACACATGTGATGCACTTAAATAGATGTAGGCAAAAGACTCATATACAAAATAATAAATAAATACACACATATATACATACATTCATACTTAAATAAATAAATGTAAAACCCCTGGTAGAATCAACCAAGCAGAAGAAAGAATATTGGAGGTGAGGAACAAGATTGACAAAATGTTACATTCAAAAATTCAATAAGGAGAAAATAAATGAGAATGACCATAAGAACTGGAATACCATAAAAACTGAAGCATCTACAGGATATAAGTAAAAGTTGCAATAAACCCCAAAGGCATGATCTAGTCAATGAATTTATAGCTGAAACTGACCCACATTTACAGAAAGAAATAGACATTCAAATACAAGAAACATTTAGAACTCCAAATACACACAAACAAAGACTACTCTCTACAACATATTAGCGTTAAAAATACAAAGCAAAGACTGGTAAGGAAAAATGCCAACTCAACTAAAAAGGCAGAAACACCAGCATAACATCAGATCTCTCACCAGCAACGCTTAAAGCCAACAAAGCATGGGCTGATTGATTTGAAGCCTTGAAAGTAAATACCAACTAAGAATGCTGTATCCAGCAATGCTACCTTTTAAATTGGACAAAAATATAGACATCTCAAAACCAACAAAACTAAGGCAGTTCATGACTAGCAAGCCAGCAATGCAGAATACTCTACACAGAAGGAGGAAGAGGAAGAGGAGAAGAGTGTCAATCATGAGGGCAGAGGAAAAAACAAATTTCATGAGCAAAATGACCAAACAAACAAGAGTTAGAAAGAAATCCATCATATCTAAACCCTGGTAAACCAGCAAATCCCTGATGCTAATAGGGGAGAAACCATAGAATAGACAATAATCCAATCAGCCAGAAAAACAATGAACAAAATTATAAGAAATGGTAAACATCCCTCAGTAATAATCTTAAATGTAACTAACCTCAACTCACCAATGGAGAGAGAGAGACTAGCAGACTGGATGTAAAAATTAGATCCAATGTTCTATTGTCTCCAAGAAACACGTCTTAGTAAAGACATCCATAGACTGAAAGACAAAGGATTAAAAACAATCAAGTCAACAGAAACTGAACAAGCCAGCATAGCTACTTTTATGTCTGATAAAATAAATTTCAAGCCAAATTTACTCAACAGAAATAAAGAAGTTTATTACATGTTAAGAAAAGGAGCAATTCATCAAGACAGATATAACTATTTCAAATGCATA
Source organism: Nannospalax galili (assembly GCF_000622305.1). Lineage (NCBI taxonomy): Eukaryota > Metazoa > Chordata > Mammalia > Rodentia > Spalacidae > Nannospalax > Nannospalax galili. The sequence goes on from NW_008360303.1 coordinate 7,224,286, forward strand.
ATTACATAAACACTGGCACTCCCAGATTCATAAAAGAAACAGTAAGGAATGTAAAAGCTCAGATGGATCCTAATACAATCAATAATAGTAGGTGCTTTCAGTACCCCATTCTCATCTCTAGACGGTTCATCCAAACTTAAAATCACAATAAAAACCCCAAAGAGTTAAACTACACCATAGATCAAATGGACTTAATAGATATCTACAGACTATTTCACCCAACAGAAACAGAACACACATCCTTCTCAGCAGCCTATGGAACTTCCTAAAAAATAGACCACATTCTAAATCACAAATCCAGTCTTAACAAACAATATAGAATCAAAATGATCTCATATCTTATCAGATCAGAGTGCAATAAAACTAGAAACTAATGACAATAAAAACTACAGAAACTGTAAAAAGATAAAGAAACCAGAGAGAAAATTTTAAAGTTCCTGGAAAGAAAATTAAAGGATGACCTACCAGAACCTTTGGGATATAAATACAGCACTTCTAAGAAAAAGGTTTATAGCTATGAGTGCTTGTAATCAAAGAAAAACACAGAAAGGTCTCCAAACCCCAAAGCAGATAGCAAGAAATAGTAAAGATCAGGACAGATATTAATGAAATGGAGACTAAAATAAAAACACTTTGAACATATCAAGGAGTGGTTCTTAAACTCTCTCTCTCTTCTCTCTCTCTTTCTCTCTCTCTCTCTCTCTCTCTCTCTCACACACACACACACACACACACACACACATGAGATTGACAAACCCCCAGACTAACCAAATGAAAGAGAAAGAAGACCCAAATTAATAAAATTAGAAATGAAAGAGAGGCTGCTACTACGTGTTCTTAGAAAATACAAAGAACAATTAGAAGTACTTTAAAAATCTTATATTAAAAATACTGGAAAATCTAGAAGAAATAGATAAATTCCTAAACGCATATTACCTACAAAAATTAAATCAAGAAGATATAAACCATTTTAACAGTTTCATGACAATCAGTTAGATTTAAGCAGTAATAATAATAAAAAAAAACTCTCAACAAAGAAAATCTGGGACCAGAAGGATTCACTGATGAATTCTACCAAAACTTAAAAGAGTTAACACCAATGTTCCTCAAACTATTCCATAAAAAGAATGAGGAACATTTCTGTTCTAGTTTGATTCTCCATTGCTGTGACAAACACTCTAACCAATGCCAGCTTGGGGAGGAAAGGGTTTATTTGTCTTACTTCTCCCAGGTCACGGTTCATCAGGGAACCCAAGGTAGGAACTCAGGGCAGGAACCTGGAGGCAAGAGCTGGAGCACAGGCCATAGAGGAATGCTGTTTACTGGCTTGCTCCTCTGACCCGCACCCAACCTGCTTTCTTATACAACATAGGTTCACCTGCCCAGGGACAGCACCACCCACAGTGAGATGGGCCTTCGCACATTACTCAATAATCAAGAAGATGCCCCACATACATGGCCACAGGCCAGTCCAATGGAGGCAATTCCCCACTTGAGGCTCCCTCAACCCAGGTGTCTCAAGTTGACACTAAAGCTAACCAGCACAACTACCAAATTCATTCTATAAAGACAGTATTAGCTTAACACCCAAACTGGATAACAGCACACAAATAAGGAAAAGTATATAACAGATTCTCAATAACGTTCTTGCAAATTGATTTCAGGAACAAAACAAGATCTTATATACCATGACCAAGTTGGATTCATTCTAGGAATGCAAGGTTGGCTCAACACACATAAACCAGTAAGTCTAATTCAGCATACAAAAAGACTTAAGGACAAAAAACACATGATCACCTCAGTTGATGAAAAAAATTCTTTTGATGAAGTTTAACATCTCATCATGTTGAAACTATAGATGGAACATACTGCAACATTAAAAAGACTGTACAACCAATCCAAATACCACATTGTTCTAAATAGAAAAAAATTCTTTTCATGAAGTTTAACATCCCATCATGTTGAAACTATAGATGGAACATACCGCAACATTAAAAAGACTGTACAACCAATCCAAATACCACATTGTTCTAAAT
>NW_008360303.1:7226568-7301802 GCF_000622305.1 Nannospalax galili
ATATAAAAATCTACGTACAACCAATAACTTTTCTATATAACAATAATGAACTTGATGAAAAACAAATTAGCTTAAGAATAAAACATTCATAATAGCTCCAAAAATTGTGACAAACCTAACCAAGAAGGCGAAGGTCTTCTACAATGAAAACTTTAATATACTCAAGAAAGAAATCAAAGACATTAGAAGACGGGCGTACCTCTAGGCTCATGGATTAGAAGACTTAATTTTTTGAAAATGGCTATGTACCCATAGAAGTCTACAGATTCAATGCAGTCTCCCATCAAAATCCCAATGACAGTCTTCACAGGCCTAGAAAGAAGTCCTAAAATTCATATGGAAGCAAAAGGCTCCAAATAGCTATAATAATCCTGAGCAGAAAAGAGAAATGCTGGAGATATCACAGTACCTGATCTCAAATTAGACTACAGAACGATAGGAATAAACATGGCCAAATACACATGGCAGGAGAGGTCATAGATGATTTATGATGAACATAAATGCAAAAGTTTTCAATAAAGCATTTGCAAGAAAACATATATGATCATTCACTGTGATCAAGTAGGTTTCTTTCCCCAGGGATACAAGGATGATTCAACATATGAAACCAATAGCTGCAATAAATCACATGAATTCTCAGGAACTGAAATCACATCATCATTTCCATAGATGAGAATTTTTTATGTATATTTTTACTGAATTTTGTGCATTTCATATAATAGCTCTTAATCAAATTTAGACACTTCTACTTTCTGTTCAGTTGCTGTGACAAAACACCCTGATCAATACCAACTTGGGAGGAAAGGGTTATTTGGCTTATGGTCTCCCGGGTCACAGTTCAACATGTAGGGAGCACAAGGTAGGAACTCAGGGCAGGAACCTGGAGGCAGGAGCTATAGCACAGGCCATGGAGGTATGCTGCTTACTGGCTTGCTCCCCTTGCCCATGCTCAGCCTGCTTTATTATACAATACAGAACTACCTGCCCAGCGGTGGCACAACCCACAGTGGACTGGACCATTCTATATGACTCAACAATCAGGAAAATGCCCCACAGATATGGCCACAGCCCCGTTCAATGAAGGCAGTTCCCCAGTTGAGGCTCCCTCAACCCAGGTGTGTCAAATTGAAAACTAAAGTTATCAAGCACAGACCCTCTACACATTTGCATCCCCCTATACCCCCCTACCAGATTTAATGCATTCTATCATATATGTTAAAGCCTATCCAGTCAAACATTTGTACCCAGATGTCCCTTGGTGCAAGTTCATCCACTGGAGTCTAGTCAATCTAGCTAGAGTCACCCCCTTAAAGAAAATCAACTCTTCCTCAGCCTGCAGTAATCAGTTGCCAATAGCATGATAGACGTTCTGAAGAAGTTCAGAAGAGGTAGAGATGACAAACCTACAGCCAATACTATAATAAGTCAGAAAACGGCTAAGGTTGGGGTCTGCTGCCCATTTCCCCAATTCTATGCTGGGTTTTTGTGTGATGAGTTTGCATGAGTCTTGTGCATGCCAAGGCTTTTGAAAAATCTATCATCCCTTTATGATAGACGTTCTGAAGAAGTTCAGAATAGAAGAGGTAGAGATGACAAACCTACAGCCAATACTATAATAAGTCAGAAAAACTTAAAATATTTCCATTAAAATCAGGTATAAGGCAAGGGTGTCCACCCTATCCACTACTATTCAATATAGTGCTAGAAGTTTTTTTAGCTGGAGTACTAAGATAAAAAAGAAAGAAAATAAAATAAAAAAGAAAAGGGATGCAAATAGGTAAGGAAGAAGTCAAAGTAGCCTTATTTGTAGATGAAATGATTCTATACCTAAAAATTAAACACTCCACCAGAAAACTCCTAGAACTGATAAATACTTTCAGCAAAATAACAGGAAATAAAATCAACATACAAAAATTTGTAGACTTCTTGTATACCAACGACAAACATGCCAAGGAAGAGGTGGGGAAACAATCCCATTCAAAACTGCCTCAAAAGAAATACCTTTGAGGGGCTAAAGAGATAACTCAGTGGTTAAGAGCAGGGGATGCTCTTGCAGAGAATTTGGGTTCTGCTCCTAGCACCCACATTGCAGCTAACAACCATCTATAACTCCAGTTCCAGAGGATCTGATGCCCTTTCCTGGCACTTATATTCATGCAGGCAAAACACTCATACACATAAAATATAAATAAATAAGTAAGAAATAATTTAAACCTTTGAATAAACCTAACCAAGAAAATTAGTCACCTTCATAATGAAAACTTTATAAACTCTAAAACACTAAAGACGGGGCCAGTAAGGTGGCTCAGCCTGTAAAGGTACTTCCTGCCAAGCCTGATGACCTCAGTTCAATCCCCTGGCATCTGCATGATGAAAGGAGAGAATCAGCTCCCACAGGTTGTCCTCTGACCTCCACAAACACACTGTGGTGCACACACAGAATAAATAAATGAATAAATAAATAAAACACTCAGAGGAACTGAAGAGGGCACCAGAAGACAGGAAGACCACCATGCTCTGGTATTGTAGACATCAACATTGTGAAATGGCTGCCTCACCAAAAGCAATCTACAGATTAAATGCAATCTCCATCAAAATACAACCACTATCCTTCACAGACATAGAGAAAATAAACTTAAAATTCTTGTGGGAGCACAAAAGTTGCCAAAACAACCCTGAGTTAAGAATCCTGCTGGGCATACTACCATGCCCAATTTAACATTATACTGCAAAGCCAAAATAATAAAAACAACATGGTATTGGCACAAAAGCAGACATGTACATCAATGGAACAGAATAGAAAATCTAGACATGAACCCAAATAGCTAGAACCAGCTCATTTTTAAAAAAAAAATGCCAAAGTTACTAACTGGAGAAAAGATAGCCTCTTTGACAAATGGTGCTGGGGAAACTGGATATTCATATTTAGAAAAATAAAACTAGATACTTATCTCTCATATTAAAAAAAAAAATCAACTCCAAATGGATCAAAGCCCTTAGTGTAAGACCCGAAACTGAAACTCCTAGATAAAATAGTAGAGCAAGCACTTCAAGACACAGGCACAGCTGAAGACTTTCTGACTAGGGCTCTGGTTGCTCAGGAAATAAGGCTAATTAGTCACAAATGGATCTCATGAAATCAAAGATTCTGTGCAGCAAAGGAAAATGTTAATCGAATGAAGAGACAGCTTACAGAACGGGAGAAAAAACTCTTCCAGCTATATAACTGACAGAGGATAAATATCTAGGATATACAAAGAACAGAAAAAAATTAAGCAACAAGAAAACAACTCAATAAAAAAAATGGGCTGAGGAGCTGAACACAGAGTTCTTAAAAGAGGGATCCCAAATGGCTATAAATATTTTTTTAAAGTGTTCAATATCCTTAAGCACTGGGGAAATTCAAATTAAAAAAAATACTGAAATTCCATCTCACCCCTGTCAGATGGCTTTCGTAAAGAAAAACAAATGACAACAAATGCCAAAGAGGGTGTAGACAAAGAAACCGTGTAAACTGATGCAGCCACTATGAAAATCAGTGAGCAGTTTTCTGAAGCTAAATAAAACTTCCACATGATCTAGTTATACCACTCCTGGACATCTAACCAAAGGGATTTATATCCTATTACACAATGGAATTTTATTCAGTCATAAAAAATGAAATTATGAAATTTTCAAGAAAATGAATGGAACTGCCCCCAGAGGTCAGAAAAGGGTGTCAGATTGCTCTGGAACTGGGGTTACAGACGCTGATTGGCCACCATGTAAGCGCTGAGAGTTGAACCCAGGTCCTCTGCAAGAGCAGCTACTCCTCTTAACCACTGAGTCATCTCTCTAACTCCTCTACTTTCTTATATATACATATCTATGTGAAAGTGAGGAAAGGTTGATTCCAGAAAATTCAAAAGGGGCCCGTGAGAGGGGAAAATAATTAATTGGATTAGCATCTGACCATTTAAGAGCTATTTTAAATTCATGATTATGTTCCATTAGATTGCTGATTAAATATTTCCAGATGTATTTCCTCTTCTGATTAGTAATGCTTCTGAAAATGTTGTTGGTCTGGTTTTACATTCAACTACAAAATCACTTTTTCCATCCAATCTCATTTTTAGTTTACTGCTTTCAACTTTCATTAGTGATGGGTCTTTATGTTTTTGTAATGTTTTCTGAGGTTTTTTTCTTGTGCATCTTCTTACATAACTGACACAAACTGATTACATCATTCTGTATTCAATTTATTGTTTGTTCTGTCTGACACAAGATCTCACTGTGAAGCCCAGACTGGGCTAAAACTTAAGTCATCCTCTTCCTTCTGTCTCAGTTCAACTTTCATTAGTGATGGGTCTTTATGTTTTCGTAATGTTTTCTGAGGTTTTTTTCTTGTGCATCTTCTTACATAACTGACATAAACTGATTACATCATTCTGTATTCAATTTATTGTTTGTTCTGTCTGACACAAGATCTCACTGTGAAGCCCAGACTGGGCTAAAACTTAAGTCATCCTCTTCCTTCTGTCTCAGGAGTGGTGTGATTGGTACATGACTAGCTGTACTATTTTACTAGACATTCTCATAACTAAATGTGTGACAGGACCCAATTTATAAATACATATTTTTTTTAATCAGTCATGGTTCCAGAAATCAGAAATAACTTATTTGGGGAAGGTATGTTTTCTTTTCAGTATTTTTTTTTCTTTCTGTGCTGTTTTTGAAAAGCTCTACAGTTAGGCAAGGTATAGTGGTGCATGTCTGTAATCTCAGTACTTTTATGATAGAGGCATGAGGATCCACGTTTCACACCAGCTTAGAGTACCTAGTGGAACCTTGTCTCAAAAATCCAATCATAGTAGCAATAGTAACTGATCAGAGTGCTGAGAAATTGACTTTGGGTGGTGCATAGCCCTAAGTGAGACATTTATATCAATCCCTCCAGGCCTCAGGGAGCACTGTGGAAGAGGTGGTAGAAAGAATGTAAGAGGCAGATGGTGGGGAGGACTATTGTGCTGGTTAATTTTTGTCAATTTGACACAAACTAGAGATTCACAGGAAGAGGATACCTCAATTGAGGAATTTCCTCTATCAGATCAATCTATGGGCATGTTTGTGGGTCATTTTCTTGATTTTTTGGTTAATGTAGGACAGTACAATCCACTGTGGGCAGTGCCATCCCTAGGCAGGTGGACCTGGGCTGTATAAAAATATTTAGCTCAGCAAGCCAAGGGAAGCAAGTCAGTAAGCAGCATTCTGTGGTCTCAACTTCAGTTCCTGCCTCCAGGTTCCTGCCTTGAGTTCGTGCCTTGCTTCCCTCAGTGAAGGACTGCAACTTACAAGCTGGAATAAAACCTTTCCTCCCAAGTTGCTTTTGATCAATGTTTTATCATGGCAACAGAGAAATCAAATTAGAACAATACTGTGAAATGCTGGTTTCTGTACATGATGGGACCATTGCACTCATGAATTCACTGCAGTTATGGTTACCTGCACAAGACCTGCACAAGAGCAAGCCAACAGGCTCAATAAACATTCCATCAGGCAGCACTAATTGGACTCAGTGAGTTATAAAGAAAAAAGAGGACATGTCCTCTCTCCCACCTTCATGTCCTTTTTTTCTTTGCAACTCACTGAGTCCAAGGAAGGCAAAAAACAGAAGAAGGTAATATGAGTAATAGGATTGCAGAAATGGGGACTAATTTGGGTAAGAAAGAGAACCAGCTGGAGACTGGGGAGACAATGGGGGACTGAAACAAGAATAAGGCATAACGACATATACATGTGAAGATGTCATGATGAAACCCACTACTTTGTTCACTGACATTATTTTATGTTTTTGAGACAGGGTCTCACTGTACAGCCCTGGCTGGTCTTGAACATGCTATGTAGACCAGGCTTGCCTTTACTCCACAGAGAGCTGCTTTCCCCCAAGTGCTAGGATTACAGGTGTGAGCCACTGTGCCCAGCCTAAAATTCTTTAAAGAGAAAAATAATAAGATATGGAAAATATTATTGAAATAGGACTGGAAGTATAGTTCAGTTGGTAGAGTGCGAGCTTAGCCGACATAGCATTCTAGATTCATTCCCCGGAACTGCAAGAAAAAAAGCAATGAATAAATTTTAAGATGCAATTATTTTGAATAAAATGTCTTTATTGTACATCTACTAATCTATAAATATATACACATGCATTTACTATCAGAAACTATGACAAGTATATAAAGTATGCACTTTCTAATTCATTTAAAATAAAAATAATAAATTTAGTACATGTTAACATAAATACCATGTTATATTAAAATTGCAATATTTTATCAAAGATAGTCCCCAAACAAGAAAAGTTTAGTGAGATGAGAGAGACTAGTCTACATTTTGCAAATCTTATAACATCTGCCTTCACAGAAGACCAAAAGTTGGATTATTAAATATTTTTCGTTCAATCCATTCCAGTATGTTGGTTTAGGCGTGGCACATGAGGAAGAGCCAGTTTCACATAACCAGGTATTTGGAAAGGAGATTATTTTTTAGGTAATTGTAGATATTCTTCTTTGATACTTTACCAAAACTTGAGAAACTTTATTCTCTTTTTTGTTGTTTGTTTCTCTTTGCTTCTGCTTTTGGAAATAGCATCTTACAGCCAGGTTTGGCCTTAAACAAATGCCCCCTCCTCCCAAGTGTTGAGATTAAAAGCATGCATCACCATGCCCTGTCAGAAGCTGCATATAGACATACTGTCACATTAAAATTCATTTGTCAGTGGGTATGGTGGCATATGCCTTTAATCCCAGCACTTGGGAGGCAAAGGCAGAGATCCAGACCAGCCTGGTCTACATAGCAAGTTTCAGACCAGCTGGGGCTACACAGAGATCCTGTCTCAAAACAAGAAAACAAGTATTTCTAGTCTATACTTTGAGAATTGTGTGACAGAACACTTGTTAATTTAACGAACATGTTTTGAGTGGGTTGCATACTTCAGCAATTTTTCTGTGAGGGAGAGAAACAGAAATGATAACCCCATTTTTTCCCTTAGAGCTCACAGTTTTGAGGAAACAAGTATTTGTTTTTTATTTTGTTTCGTTTTGTTTTGTTTTGAGACAGCGTCTCGTGTAGCCTAGGCTGTCCTCAAACTTGCTATGTAGTTAGTGATGAACATGAACTTCTGGTCTTCCTGCCTCCGCCTCCCCACTGCTGAGATTACAGGTATGTGTCACTATGTGTATTGGAGATCAAACCCAGGCCTCCATGCATGCTCGGCAAGCATTCTACCAACTGAGCTACATTCCCAGACTCAAGAATTCATTGTTTTCTAGCTTCTGAGTGCTTGGCCTATAAAGATACCTTCTAGTACTTCATCTCCTGTCCAGAATTTGTGTAAGCCAGAAATGTTCAAAGTCAAACCACACGAGGGAGTACTTACTTAGCAAAGAAAATTCGAAATGGTACTTTCTATAGTACACAAGTAAATGTAGGGCAGTTAACTTGCTTACACACACACTTCCTGTATGACCTCATCACTTCCACCATCATGGTAAACTACCTACAGATGACTAACTTGCCTCCTCACACATTAAAGCCGGATGCTATCATCATTCTTCAAAAAATTCCAGAATGCTGTGTATAATTTCCAAGCTTGTGTGCTCTTCCAGGCAAATTCATAATAAACCATTACTTCATATAGTGATCTAACACATCAACTCCTTGAACTCGGAACACATTAATTAAGTCAATATGATCTGAGATTGGGGAAAACCCCATACATTTTCTGTGGTGGATGATTTCCTAATCCTGCCCTTTTCTTTGAACATTAGTCAACTCTGTGTTATAATCTTCAGCTACATAGGATTGTTTCCTAATCTAGATGTGAAGACAGAAGGTTTAATCAAAAAAACTGAAAATTTGGATTCAAGACGTATTCCTAAAAATTAAGTCATGAAGTCATGAAAACACAAACATTGCTACCCAGAAGGGAAACCACCCAGCACTGTAGAATGTTTCCCACGGTGCCCGTGTACTTGCAAGTATTTCATCTGCTGCTTTAATCAAAGCAGCTGCTACATGGATGCTTATCAAACTGAAAATAAGAACAGTCTAAATATAATGAAATGTTTCATAACCTTAATTGAAAAGCACAGAGATTGATGTATTTCTGGCAAGAAATTATATTCAACATAGAAAAGGAAATTAAAATTTCCACTTTAAGTAAAGAATAATATTCAATAAACTGCTGGAAATGCCTCAGCCTCTCATCTTACAAATGAGAACAGCAATACTGCCTGTCTCCAGCTATTAAAGTACCAAATGAAGTAGTGGATACAACACACCTAGCATAGTTTCTGATAACTAACCAAAGTTAGTGTTAAAACCCTTCCCTTTAGGGCTAACAGGAGGCCTCAGTGGGTAAAGACACTTGCTGCCAAGTCTGACAACCTGAGTCAATTCCCAAAATATACATTGGAAGGAAAGAACCAACTACCACAATCTGTCCTCTAACACTTGCTGGCAACGCACTGCTGCCCCCCACGCACAAATACATACAAAGAAGTCGTTCTTTCTTCTTTTCTGAACATCTTCTAGAAGGATGGCTCAAGGAATATGCTCCTCTTGATTGACTAGGACAAAGCCATAAACAACAATCACACTGTTAACGATTCTAAGCCTTTCCAAAATGTTTTTCTTGGCCAGGGACCCATGACTGGTGGGGGGCTCCCGACTGGAGACAGATCAAGAGGCCACTGGGAGCTCATCAAGCAGCTGTCAGTCAAGCTCATCACCAACAATGAGTTTCTCCTCAGGAAGTCAAAGCTAGAGCAGCACTTAAAGAAGAAACCCCTGTGGCAGGGAGCAAGGCCCCAGACCCCAACTGACCTAAGTGCACAAGCATCTGACTGCTGTCATGGACTGAAGGAACCTCAAGTCAGAATTCCTACAAGAATCCAACCTGATCATGGCCAAGGTGAATTATGTGGAAGGAGATTATAAGAAAGCTCTGAACATTTATGCCTGGGTGGACCTTGATGACTTTCCACTGACAGCCATCCCTCCCCATAGGCTGCAGATGATTGCGGAAGCCTACACTACCAAAGATGAAAGGCTATCAGAGGAGAGTTTTGAAGAGGACTTTGCCCTTGTGCATTAATAACATGGTTCCTCAAAAATCTCACAAGTTGAGAGCCATCTGGATAATAATGGTGACAGCAGTGGTTGCTGCTGCTGCTGGAATGACTTGAGCAACTCCAACGCTTTCATGAGCTTCTCCAGCGTGGCCAAAGTGGCCTCCTGCCCTGCTGGGCTGACCCCAAAGTTCTGGAGCACACTGGCCGTAGTACCGCTCAGCAACCAAGAATACGAGTGGGGATCTGCGGGGACCGCAGGAGCAGAACCCAGGCCTCTCTATCCTGAGGATTTTATCTGAAAGATTTTAAGCAGAGAAGCAAAATTTTAGCCAGTCAAATGAAGTAGCTTTGTTCCAGGGGATCTAACGCCCTCTTCTGACCTCATCAGGCATTGCAGGACATGAGTGTACTTATATACACAGAGAAAAACACTGTTTGAGAGACCGAGAACTTAAGGAAAGGAAGAGAACTGGAGCTGTGGTCCTCTCCTGTGAACTGAAGCTGTAATCCCCTCCTGTGAGCTGGAGCTGTGGTCCCCTCCTGTGAGCTGGAGCTGTGGTTCCTCCCCTCCTGTGAGCTGGAGCTGTGGTTCCCCTCCTTTGAGCTGGGGCTGTGGTCCCCTCATATGAGCTCAAGCTGTGGTCCCTTCCTGTAAGCTGGAACTGTGGCCCCTCCTGTGGGCTGGAGCTGTGGTCCCCTCCTGTGAGCTGGAGTCATGGTCCTCTCCTATGGGTTGGAGCTGTGGTCCTCTCCTGTGGGCTGGAGCTGTGGTCCCCTCCTGTGGGCTGGAGCTATGGTCCTCTCCTGTGGGCTGGAGCTGTAATTCCCCTCCTGTGGGCTGGAGCTGTGGTCCTCTCCTGTGAACTGGAGCTGTGGTCCTCTCCAGACAGCTGGTCAGCTACTCATATGAACTCACAGCAATGGTGACAACATACACAAGTCCTATGCAAGCACCAGTGGATGGACCCACACTGAAGAACATTTGGGGATTCAAGTTAGACTCTATAGGTTTTATTATACAGAGAGATAACATTGAATTGAGTGAAGAGGGGCAGTAAGAGGAGGTGTGGCTAGGAGAAAGGATATAAATATCATCAAATTATACTGTATGGAAATTGTAAAAATTCAATAAAAATGCTAAATAATGTTTTTTTTATATCATTTTAAGAACTTTTTTGAATGTCTTTTGAGACAGTTTCCCTGTAGGCCCAGCTGACCTGGAACTTGCTAGGTCGACCAAACTGGCCTTGACCTCACAGAGATCTGCATGCCTCTGGCTCTGCCTCCTAAGTGCTGGGATTAAAGACATGTGCCACCACACCCCTTTTAAGCCATTTTAAAAGCAAGAGGATATCCAATGACTATTGGTAACTACCTATCATGTTCCAGGACCTGCCAGGACCTAGAGATACAGCTCTGAAATGCCATATACAGTACTTGAGTCTCACAGAGAAAATATGAATCTGCCAAAATAATCACACAAATTATTTGTGCATAATTTTAATTTTTCTCATTTTTTTGCCTTTTTTCACCTTAGTCTTCTCATTGAATAATACATGATATATCCAGCCTATAGATCTAGTTTATTACTTAGTTAGACTTAATTTTATTTTGGTCTTAATTAAAATTAATCACAGAACACAAAATTTAAGGACATGAACCTTATTAATTGGAGAAACATTGGACAATGAAATTTTAAAATTAAAAATTTAAATTATGCATTTAACTGTCATAAAAGCAGAGACAATATGATTAGTACCTTAACAACTTAAGAGTATAAATTGTTTAGAGGTGAAAGTATACTTTCTGTGATATATTTATCCCCATTGCCATAAAATTGAGTAGTTAGTCCTTATGAAACTTTTCTGCCAGTGTTAATAATGATTTAAGTTTAACTGAAAGCATAAATATTTTACTTTCTTAAAAGAATTATAGTAACTCAGTGGATTACTTTTCTGGTTGCTGTGACAACATGTCTGACAAAAACAACTTAAGGAAGGAAGGGTTTAATTCAGCTCACAGTTCATAGGGTCTAATTCAGCTTACAGTTCAAAAGCTGTGGTCCATGGCCAGAAACTTATTGCAGCAGGAGTTTGGGGCAGCAGGTTGCATCTGTGGTCAGAAAGCAGAGAGAGATGAATGCTGGTGCTTAGCTCCCTTCTCCAGTTTATTCAGTCAGGACCCCAACCCATAGAATGGTGCAACCCACAGTTAAGGTAGATCTTCCCACCCCAATTAACTTACTCAAGAAACTACTTCACGGATATTTCCAGAGGTTTATCTCCTAGGAGATCCTGTTAAGTTGACAATCAGTGTTGACCCTAACACTTGAGAAATTGAGCATCTAACAGCTATCATTCCAATTATGACTTTCTCAGATCTTGTTATAATTAATTATAATTTTCTCCTTTTTATTAATTAAATAAGGAAAAATAAATGATGGTAGTACACACCTTTAAGCCCAGCACTTAGGAGGCAGAGGCAGGCAGATCTCTGTGAGTTCAAGGCCAACCTGGTCTACGTAGTGAGTTCCAGGACAGCCGGGCTACAGGGAGACACTATCTTATAAAGGAAAAAAAATGTAAATGATGATCAATACAAGAAATATTCTCAAAATACAGAGAAGAAAGCAAACTTAGAAAACACAATGAAGAATATTTACCTTTTCAACCTCACATTTAGTAAACCCCAAACTTACACAGAGGTTAATTTGTTCAGCTTATTAGAAAGAAGCTTAGATGTGGAACATTCCTGAACTTTTTTCCTTCCAAGTTTTTACTAGTGCTAAGAACTGCTACCCTTAAAAATTGACTGAATGCAAGAAAAAGAAAAACATTTCAAAACATCCATTTTTTTGTTTTTTGTTTTTACTCATAAAGATTCAAAAGGATTGTGTATCTACATGATTCTGGAGGTGGAATTGAGCTGAAAAGCAGAAAGAACTCCAAGATAGTTTTGAAAATATGTTATTTTGAACAATACCAGAAACAATGAATGAGACATTGCTAAGTGTCAAGAATGAAAGCAATAGGGTTATCAAGAAATAAACCTAATTTTGTTCAGCAATAAGGAGATTTTTGAAAACCAAAAGAGAAAATGAAAGTGACGACAGAACACAGAGAACTCTATAGGACCCCAAGAGTCACCTAATTCAAGATATGAGGACGATTAAGAGGCCAAGAAAACAAAGGGTAAGGAACAAGAAACTCACTTTTATTCACAGATTGGCTGACAGCAATCCCAATTCTACACTATCACCAAATGTGTTGATATAGTAACTAGTCAATCTTCTATTTAAATGAAGCAGAATCTAGAAGAAATCAGTAAATTCCTAAAGACACATGACTTATCAAAATTAAATCAAGAAGATATAAACAACTCATTGAAAAAGTCTCCTGACAAAGAAAAGTCCAGGACTGGGAGGGTTCACTCTTGAATTCTACCAAGCCTAACACCAATACTTCTCAAAATGTTTCATAAAATAGAAAGAGAAGAAACACTACAAGACTCATTCTATGAAGCCAGTATTGTCCATACAGCAAAACCAGATAAGGAAGTAAGGAAAGGAGGAAGGGAGGGAGAGAGGGAGGGAGGGTGGGAGGGAGGGAGGGAAGGAGGGAGGGAGAGACCAATTTCCATTTCCATAAAGGAATATAGTTGCTAAAATTCTCAATAAAATAATACCTACAAACCAAATTCAAGAACACATAAACAAAGTCATACATCATAATCAAGTTGGCTTCATTCCAGGGATACAAGTTTGGTCCAACAAATCCAAAATGCAGTACGACATATAAATATACTTAAGACAGAAGTCACATAATCATCTCAAAAGACTCATAAAAGATATTTGACAAAATTTAACATTCCTTCATGCTAAAAAAAAATCTGAAGAAGCCAGGTGTGGTGGCATATGCCTTTAGTCCCAGCAATCTGAAGGCAGAGGCAGGTGGATCTCTGAGTTTAAGGTCAGCCTGGTCTACATAGTGAGTTCCAGGCCATCTGGGGCTACAGGGAGACCCTGCCTCAAAAAGGCCTCCCCCCCCAGAAAATCTGAAGAACACTAGGAATGGAAGGGATATATATATATTCCCCCCCCCCAGAAAATCTGAAGAACACTAGGAATGGAAGGGATATATATATATGGCAAAAAATAACTAAATGGGAAAAGACAGACTATTTCCTCTAAAATATGTAATGAGACAATGGTGCCCCACTCTCACCATTCTTATTCAATACAGTGCTCAGAGTCTTATAGGAAGAGTAATAAGGCAAGAGAAAGAAATGAAAGGAATACAAACAGGAAAGGAAGAAGACAGTTTATCCTTATCTGCAGATGGCATTATCCTATACTTAAAAGACTCTAAAGATTTCATCAGAAAACTGTTAACAGATAAGCACTTTCAGCAAAGTAACATTATACAAAAACAAAACCCCCTAAAACTAAATCTAACCAAAGAGGTCAAAGACCTCTACAATGAAAACCTTAAGACACTCGAGAAAGAAATTGAAGAAAAATTAGAATGTTGAAGATGTTGAAGATATCATGATACCGAATCTTAAATTACACTACAAAGTCATAGTAACAAACAGCATTTCCTGCTACAAAAATAGATACATAGATGAATGGAATAGAATAAAGTACTCAGAAATAAACCCACACATCTGCAGTCACCTAAATTTTGGCAAAAGTGTCAAAAACATATATTGTAAAATAGTTTTTTTGACAAATGGTGATGGATAACTGGACACCCACATTTAAAAGAATGAAACTAGATCCAGATCTTCCACCCCGCATAAAAAAATTCAACAAAGGATGAAGGAACTTAATATGGTGAAATTTTGAAATTACTGGAAGAAAATATATGGGAAACAATTCAAGATACAGGTATGGGCAAAAACTTTCTGAAAAGAACTTCGATAGCACAAAAAAGTAATCCCAAGAGCTTACAAACAAGATTATATAGAAGTAAAAAAAATTACAACAGAAAAACATTTCACAACTGTGTATTAGATAAGGGATTAAGAATAAGAATTTATAAAGAACCGCAAAAGTTAAACACCAAAAATGAAATCATCTAATCAGTAAGTGTGCTAATGAATTAGGTAACAGTTCTCAAAAGAACACAACTTCTCCCTCAGGAAAACACCAAATAGCTGATGGTGCCTGCAGCAGGAGGAGATCCCAAAGGATCCAGAGGCACAGGCTCCAGAAGCCTCTCCTGGCTTCCTCTTGGCAGAGTCTCCAGAGATGAGGCTGGGCTGGGGCCACAGGACTCCTAGAGGCAAAGCCAAAGATGAGGAGTGGATTCTTATGACCAAGCTGGGCCACTTGGTCAAGGACATCTCCTGGAGCAGATAATCTTTTTTCCTGCTCATTAAGGAATCTGGGACTAACTTTTCCTGGAGCAATCCTTAAAGATGAGGTTTTAAAGTTCATGCCAGTGAAAAAGAAGACTTGGCCTAGCCAGTGGACCATGTTCAAGGCTTTTGTCATCATTGGGGATGACAACAGTTATATTGGTGTGGGTTTTAAGTGTTCCAAGGAGGTAGCCACTACCGTTCAATAGGCCATCGTCTTGGCCAAGTTTCCATTGTACCTGTGCAGAAAAGCTACTGGGGAAATAAGATTGGCAAGGCCTATACCATCCCATGCAAGATGAAAGACCACTGTGGCTCTGTGATGGTGTGCTTCATCCCTATCCCCAGAGGGAGTGGCATCATCTCTGCTCCTGAGCCCAAGAATCTGCAGCTGATAGCCATTATTGATAACTGCTACATGTCAGTCGGGGCTGCACTGCCACCCCAGGGAAACTTTGCCAAGGCCACCTTTGATGTCATCTCTAAGATCCACGGCTTCCTGACCCCTGATCCCCGACCCCTGACCCCTGGAAAGAAACTGTGTTTACCAAGTCTCCAAATCAGAATTTCACTGAACATTTTGGGAAAACCCACCCTAGAGTCTCTATGCAGAGGACCTGAGCTCCAGCTATGGCTAGCACACAGGGATTTTAGATAGGAAAGAAGAAAGTGAATCATGTCTGTTTTTAAAAAGAGAGAAAATAAAGGGAATGAGACTAGTGCGTGCCCCAGGCAGCTGACCTAGGGGCCCAGCATGCACCAGGTCCCAAGAGACTGAATGCATGTAACAGACCATGTGAGAAACCTTATCACACAAGATACATATTTACCTGACCAGAGGTGCTTCTAGATTAATCTCCAGATTCTGAGCTCAGGACTTGGCAAGTGCTGGGGAAAATAACTGGGGAGCCAAGCCAGTGGAGCCATGATGATCTGGTCACCCATGCATCAGAGGCCACACACAATGGCAGGGTGGAGCGATGCTGTCCTGCCCACCTATGCACCCCTGTTGTACCCATGGTCAGCCATCATCATCACTCACTGACTGTCAAGACCTGGATGGAGTCCTCAATAACATTAGAAATCTGAGAAGTCTGTAGATTTCAGAAAATAAAGTGGAGGACACTGGTCTAAAGCTGTTGTGTGAAGCTGTAAAACTTCCCACCTGCCATCCATAGATTAATCTTGGATTAGAAGCCTGTGAGCTAACTCGTACCTGCTGTGAGGACCTAGTTTCTGTTTTTACCCACAGTAAAACCCTGTGGGGAATCAACCTCCTGGAGAACACCATGGTACACAGTGGGGTAACTGTGCTAAGGACTAGAAACACCCAAAGTGTAACCTGCATGTAAGAGCTGCAAACACCTAACTTTGATGAGGAAAACCAAGCATTTTTGCTGAGAAAAAGATAAATCCCTGCTTGAAATCCACAAATAGTAAGTAAGACAAATAGAAATTAAGAGTGAAAAATCCCGTTCCAAGAAACCTGGGCATATTCTAACCCAAAACCACATACAAAGAAAAGGGAGTTGGCATACCTGTGTATAAGAATTGTAGATCACTGACATTCTAATGATATATGATTTTTCTGGCACCTAGCTCAGATGTATTATGTAAGATGAATGGTTTTTTTCATTTGCTAATAGAAGACATGAAATTGGTGGGAGCATTTAGGGGTAGTAGTTGAGGGTGGTGATGGGGGAAAAGGTCTGAATATAATCAAAATTCATTGTATGAAATTCTTGAATAAATAAAATTTGTTCTAAACTTAAAAGAATAATAAAGACAAATAGTCAATAACATTTTAAAAAGCATTCTTCATCCTCAACCATTAGGGAAAATGTAAATTAAAACTTCTTTAAGATTCCAACTCTCAAAGAATGGCTGGCATCAAGAAAACAAATAATAACAAATGTTGGCGAGACTGTGGGGGGAAAAGGAATCATTATTCACTAGTGGTGGGAGTGTAAGCTGGTACACCTACTACGGAAATCGATGTGGATGTTTCCCATGACACTGAACATAGAACAATCAGGCGATTCAGCTGTACCACAGCTGGGTGCACATTTAAGGTACTGGCAGTCCTGCCACAGAGATGCTCGCACAGCCATGTTTATTGCTACACTGTTCACAGCAGCTAAGACATGGAACCAATCCACCAGCCAACAGACAAACTGAGAAACAAAGTGGATACACAGACAATGAAATCTCTTTCTGCATAAGGTAAAATAAAATATTTGCAATAAAATGGATGAAACTGGAAACCACTGTGTTAAACAAAATAAACCAGACTCAAGAAGACAAATATGTTTTCTCTCATATATGGAACCTATATTTAAGTGTGTGTGTTAAAAAGGCAACCACAAGAAGGAAGGGAGAGGCAGGAGAGGGGTGGCATGGAATAAATGACATGAAAGCAGAGAAGAGTTATTGTGGGGAACGAGGGGACGAGGAAGAAGTGGGCATGGGGAGACAAGAGGTCAGTGGCAGAGAGGGACAAATAAGAACAAAGTAGGCATGAAACACCATACAGAAACCCATTGCTCTGTACACTAACTCAAACATTAAACAACTTTATAACATAATATAACAGAGTCAAGAAAGGTTTTGATATTTGCAAGGTTGCTCTGCCTTTCTTATTTTAAAAGTCAGGGACTCGCTTGCTATGTAGGCCAGGTTGCCTCAATCTCACAGAGATCTGCCTGTCTCTGCCTCCGGAGTGCTGGAATTAAAGGTGTGCACCACCACACCTAGCCCACATATTATTTCTTATTTACTCTAACAATGTCTTAGGGAAATAATCAAGCTATTAATGTGTTCTCCACAGCACCTTATCAAAAGCTGATTTAACTCACAGCTCAATGCAGTTTTATATATGTTAGAGTTTAAGAGTTTATACATCTTGGAATGGAATTGGTGTTTATCACAGTCCTGGTTTTACCAATTTGGCCACTGAAAATAGGCATGACCTTTACTTAATTGCTTAATCAAGCTATGAGCATGTTTGTTTGTTTGTTTGTTTGTTTGTTTATGTGTATGAGTGCATTGCCTGCATGTATGTGAGTGCACCTGTGTTGTGCAATGCCACCAAGATCAGAAGAAGGCTTCATTTTCCCTGGAACTGGAGTTAAGGATGGTTCGTAGCCACCATGTGGGTGCTGGGAATTGAACCCGGGTCCTCTGCAAGAGTAGTCAATGCCCTTAACAGCTGAGCCATCTCTCCAGCTCCAGCATTTTTAAAAGCTACACATATTTTGTATTATTTATAGCCACAATTAACGCAATCCACTTGTTAATCACCTCCAAAAGTTTCCTCCTCCTTTCTGTTTTAGCACTTCTTTGGTTTCCTTTATGATCTTCCCTCCTTAGCAAATTTTCAATATATTTATAAATTTAGAGCTTTCAACAGAGCCCAATATCAAGGTTTAGTCAATAAGTAATCTCTCTCGCTCTCTCACTCTCTCTCTCTCTCTCCATTTCTAGTATCTTATTTCTGTTGACCCATCTTGAGTCAGATGGTATATTAGTATTGGTTACTTTTCTGTTGCTGTGATAAACACCATGACCAAGAGAATTTATAATAGGAAGAGTTTATTTGAGTTTACAGTTCTAGAGGAATCAGAGTACATCATGGTGGGGAGGGATGGTGGCAAGAGGTGGCCAGAGGAAGCGAAGAGAGACTGGAAATCTGGCAAGGCTTAAGAGCTCTCAAAGCCCGCCCCCAGTGATACACTTCCTCCAGCAAGGCCACACCTCCTCAAACTCCCCAAAACAGTGCCACCAACTGGGGACAAAATGTCCAAATGACCCTATGGAGGACATTTTCATTCAAACCACCACAGATGGCCACCTTAAGTCTTTCAGCTTTGGCCAGCAGGCCAGAACAAAAACAAAAAAAAGAAAGAAAGAAAAAGAACTTACCTACAAACAGCATTGCTCCAGACACATGATAGTACAAGGGAGAGAGAACTTTAGGAAGAGTAGAAATTTTCTAGAAAAGGGAAATTACTGGTCATCCATTCAGCTAAATGACCTATTCAGCAAGTTAAAACATATCAGACAACTCAAAAACTGGAGCTACAAATAATTAGCAAAATAAACTGCTCTACATTTATATCTTTTTTCCTTGAGGCATTAGTCAAAATGACTTGTTGTCATGATAAGCAATATAGAACGGATTAACACAGACAGAATATCATGAATTTGGGCTAATTGATAACTAAACAAGCAAAAAATGATACCCAGCAACATTTACTAGCATTCAATGAAGGGCTAGAAATATTAAATGTCCCAGGACAAAACTGAAAAAAATCAGCATACACAGCCCTCTCCTGGACAGTCATGATATATGCTCCTATCCTAAAGACTTTCAGGTAACCATTCTCCAGAAACAGCAGAAAATTGCTCACATTCTATGCTTATTCCTTTTCAGTGATTTTGAACTTAATGTTTTTCTAGCTAGCAATTCTTATTACCTCCTTGAGTGCTGAGTATATCTTTTTCACTCTTAAGGCCCTGGATATTGCTTAAACTTAGGATAGATGAGTGTGTTGGACATTTTGGACAATTTCTAGCAAGTGCAGAGCAAGTCTGGGAACTAAAAAGTTGCTATGTTCGGGCAGGAACAAAGTCTATAACTTCATCTTAAATCACCCTTTGTTGTACTCTAACAAATCATACCTTCTTTAATGTTTTGAATACTTTCTTATCCTCATCTCATTTCTAATGTTACTAGGATTTCAGGAAAATTTAATGCAATTTATCAAAAGATTGTTAAGCTACTTCACAGAGTTCAGGGGTAAAAACCTATCTAGGTAAGTTTTTATGATTTTTAGTCATTGTTCTACAAAGATTTTGGTGTTCAAACATTGGAACTTTATTAAATCTTCATTATATTGATCATTTCTAATAAATAATAAATTCATGGTACAAATGATTACAGGACAATTCATAGGTACTATAATTATACAAATTCAATTTTTACACTGAACTCCAAATTCATCTTTTCTAAAAGTTTCTGTCTCAGAAACTTTAAAAATACTGTGGAAAGCGACATCTATTAGTCAGGCCTCTCACGTGGAATAAGTCAACCATATATAAAGCATGCTGACACAAAGCCTGTGATGTCACAGGAAACTAAGAATTCATGCATTTCATAAAGAAAGGAGAATAGAATTTTGCCAGTACAACTAGCATTACAAAGCAATTTTATACCTGGTTTAAAGTGATGCTAGGTTGAATAGCTTCTGCTATACTGGTGTTTAAATGAACTGTCACTGTGAGTCACCAAGTACAGAGAAAGATCTTAGTGACATTAGGAACACACCTTGCCAGGTGTTTTCTGGTGTGTCATTTATATCAAAGGGTCATGAGGCTATTCTGCATTGCAATTATGTAATTATGAGAAATCTAAAGGGAAGTATTTGAAGATTCAAGACTGGAAAATCCCTAATTCTTCATTTTGCAATGGAAAAATCCCATTAGGCTGAGCAAATAAATAAAGGATATATTCAAGCAGAAGTTACAAATAAGTCATCAGCGTACATGTAAATCATGCCTGTGTAAATACTGTGAGAGAAAGAGATCCATGAGGTGGAGACAGGGAAGTATTTCTGAATACGAATATATTTGCAGTTGGTTAAGTAAGTTCATTACAATAAAGTGGTTTTATTTTTTAAAGATAAAGGTAAAAAGCATAATGATTAAATATGCTTAGGACTAAGAGAATAAAACAAATTAACCACTTACTGTATCTCAAAAGCATTCTGCTCTTGAATTGCAGGAGAATTATCCACATTTTCTATAGAATGGATGGTTTTTGAAAATTTGAAAGATGTACTTCAAGAATAAATAAACAAGTAACAAATTTAAGCGATTATGCCTGTTAGCTTCCTTTCACTGTAAGAAAATGCCTAAGATAGCCAACCTTCAAGGATGATAGGCTTATTTTGGCCCCCAGCATCAGAGGTTTCATTCTGGGTTGATTGGCCCCATTGCAGTTGGCCCTGTGGTAAGGCAGCACATCATGCCTGGGGTCTTGTAGTGCTAGAAAGCAAGGAAAGAGAGGAAGGTCTGGACCCCAGGGTCTCCTTCAAGGGCATTCTCTTTCATGACCTAACTTCCTTCTATTCTGTTCTGCTACCTCCCAACAGTCAACAAGCTGGGAATAATATCTTCAATCCATGGGTCTTCAGGGAACATTCAAGATTGAAACTAGATTTTCATAAGATTTTAGAAAGAACCAAAAAGAATACAAAACAATGTAATCTATATAAAAAGGGAAGTTTGAATTAAGACATGGCTCCAGTCCATTGAAAAGTCCATGTAACACACCTGCAGCCACCTAATCGCTGATTAAGTGGTGGCAAAAATGTACACTGTGGAAAAGACAGCCTCTTCAACAAATGGCACTGGGAAAATGGATATGTGGAAACACTAAATCAGATCCCCCTAGATCTGATTTAGGTGCTAGAAGCACGCTGTGCGAAAATCAAGTCCAAATAGTTCAAAAACCTTAGTATAAGACCTAAAACTTTGAAACTTCTAAAGGAATAGATAAGGAAAGCACTTAAAGATACAGGCATAGGCAAGGACTTTCTGAATAGGGCTCCAGTTGTTCAGGAAATAATGCCAACAATGAATTAAAGTTTCTAGATTCTTATCAAAAGATGAAGCTTGTTAAGTGAAGAGACTCCCCAAGGAGTGGGGGGGGGGAATTTTTGATAGCTGTACATCCAACAGAGGATTAATATCTAGAATATGCAAAAAACTAAAAAAATCCAACTCTAAACAAGAAATTAACCAAATTGCTAACTGGATAATGAAATGAAGAGCGGACCAGTAAACTTATTTTAAAAATCAAGATCAGTAGCCATCAGAGAAATGCAAATAAAAACTACACTGAGATTTTTCTCATTCTAGTCATAATGGCAGTCAATAAAAAAATAAATAACAACAAATGCTGGCAAGGATGTGGACAAAGAGGAACATTATACACTGCTTGGTAGGAATGTAAAACAGTCTAGCCACTATGAAAATCAGTGTGGAGATTCCTTAGAAAATTAAAAATAGGTCTACCATATGTCCTAGCTGTGTCACTCCTGGGTATTTACTCAAAGGATCCCAAGTCAACTTACAGAAATTCTTGAACTTCAATATTGATTGCAGCACTATTCCCAATAGTCGAGTTATGGAACCAATCTAGGTACCCAACAACAATGGGATAGGTAAATAAAATGTGGTACATATACACGATGAAATATTTTCAGCCCTAAAAATGATTGTCACTTGCAGAAAATTAGATGGAACCAGAGGTAATCATATTAAACAACTAAAGCCAGTCTCAGAAAGACAAATACTTCTCATTTGTAGTTCAATGTTCAACATATACTTGTATGAAAATGCCATACTTCAACAAAGTGCTGTGTACAATTAATATACACACAATGAAAAAATTATTTACTATTTTTATTTTATGTGCATGAGTATATTGCCTGCATATATATAAGTGCACCCATATCATGCAATGCCCACGGAGGTCAGAAGAGGAAGCCATATTCCCTGGAACTGGAGTTACAGATGGTTGTTAGCCCCCACGTGGATGCTGGGAATCAAACCTGGGTCCCAAGCAAGAATAGCCTGTGCCTCTTAACCCCTGAGCTGTATCTCCAGGCCCCCAAAATCTTAAATATATAAATGAACAAAAACCTAAAAATGTGACTGTCGAAATGGCTCAGTGGGTAAAAACATTTGCTTTGCAAGCCTGACAGCCTGCATTCAGCCATGGAACCCATGTAAAAGGATATCTGTTGATACACTGAGTTTATGAATTTTGTCTGTTTTTCCACTATAAAAGCCAGCATTTCTTCTATGCTCTACCTTCATGATAAGACAATATTATAGTTATGAAGTAAAGTATATCTATTGCATAAAGATCATTTGGAAAGTTGAAAGCTTATATTTTGAAATAATTAATGTCTATAAATGGTGGGCAAGTAGATGAGAAGGTTTAAGAGGTTAATTTTAATGTTTGGGATGAACTTAAAGCTTTTGGAAGCAAGACTAAATGGTTATTCCTTATCTGAGTAAAAGTACATTAGATATTAAATGTAATGAACCTAGCAGCTGTGAAGGGTACAAAGAAGGAGCTAATGATCACTCATAGCAACATTACTTTTAAGTTTTTATTAGTCAACATATTTTGCAAAACTAATATTTTTATAAATTTTTATTGAGCTTTTGTAATTTCATACAACAGTTCTTGATCAAATTTAGACCCCCTTCCCCATTTGTAACCCCCATACTCACACTAGACCTCATGTATTCCACCATACATTTTAAGTCCTATTTATTCAGGCATTTGTACCCAAATGTCCTTCAGTGTAAATTTGTCCATTGGAGTCTAGTCAACCCATCTAGAGATCGTACGTAAGGCAGACTCTCTCTAACCCAGCAGCAATCAGTCTCCAATAGTTCTCAGTCTAGCGCCATCCCACCACCTATTTATCTCTTCCCCTCTGAGCCCTCGTTTAATTGAGTTGGCATGGGTCCTATGCTTGATGCCACAATTGCCACAAGTTCACATATGCAAGCTTCCAGTGGCCTGAAAGCCTCTGCTTCCCTGTGTTCATAAACCAGCACTGACTCTTACAATCTTTCCACCCCCTCCTCCACAATGGTCCCTGAACCATGGTGGATGAGGTTCCATATAGGAGTCTTATTCTGTCTTCTGCAGCCTCTTATTCTTTAAAATTTGGCCAGTTATGGCCTTCTGTGTGTCTTGCACTCTGTTGTGTAAGTAAGCTTTCCTGGTGAGAGTTAAGGGATGCATTAGTTTTCTCTCTACCCGTAGTTATGTTATGTTCCCATGAGCCTTAGTTGTAGAAGTTCAACTGTAGATGTGGAACGTAGTGCTGGGCATTG
Source organism: Nannospalax galili (assembly GCF_000622305.1). NCBI lineage: Eukaryota > Metazoa > Chordata > Mammalia > Rodentia > Spalacidae > Nannospalax > Nannospalax galili. The sequence goes on from NW_008360303.1 coordinate 7,249,959, forward strand.
CTCAGACATATGTTCTCTGTGCCTGATCAGATGTGCAATTCTGCAGTAGCCTCCAACCATTGCAAAAAGAAGCTTCTTTGATGAGTGGTGTACTGTATGCTTGCCTGTAAATATAAGAACTGATATTTAGCATGTAGTAAGAAATTTCATTTGTCTAGAGATATGAAACAGATAGGGATTTCTTTAGGATCTGTTTCCTCTCCTGTTATGTGTATTTGGCTGAGTTTACAGTGTGACCCATGAGTTCCCTCCCATTGAGAGGGATTTAAGTCCAATTAGATGGCTGTCGATTATTCCCCAGATAACATTGCCACCACTGCACCAATAAAGATAGTTTGCCATGCCAGTCATTATGGTTATTAGGCTTTAGGGCTAGGTTGGACCATTGATTGTTTTTCTCCTTTGACAGTTTGTATATCATCATCTAGCATTCTGATAGACAAACTTCAGTTAGAAGGCTTCCAGATCAGTTCCTGCTCCAATGCTTCAAGTCCTGTATTTGAAGTACATCCTGTCTTCAGGAGCAGAGTCTTACCTACTACTTCTGGGAGGTGACCAAGAGGTTTGGCAATATCCTGTGTCACTTTGGGAACCTCCTGAACCACACTCACCGACCACTCAAAAGGAGGTCTCTTCTTTCTGGCACAATATTCCTTGCCAAGCAGCTCCTGGGTATACATATGCACTAATGTTCAGACACTGTATGTGCATTTCCCATGGGGTTTCCAGGGCATCACATTTCCCTCTGGGTTACCTAGCCCACCAAGATTCATTCATCTCTACTCTTTTTTTTCTACCATCCAGCCTACCCTAGTCCAAGTGCTCCCATTATCCCCACCCTCCCCTCAATAACACCCTCCACTCACCATCCTCCCTCTCCTGACTTCCCTCTCCCCTCCACCGTGGCTCCTTGTATGTTCCTCCCTCCTCTCCTCCTTGACAAACACTTCCACTTTCTCTCCCTCCCCCCATAATATCTCTTCCCTACTATCCCCCTCTTTCCTATTCTTTCTTTTCCTTTACCTCCACATACTGTCAAATGAGGGGGAACGTACATTGTTGCTTTTCTGCATTTGTGTTATTTCACTTAGTATAACATGCTCTAGCCCCATTAATTTACCTTCAATTTCATAATTTTATATTTTCTTACTGCTGAATGGGACTCCATTGTGTAGAAGTACCACATTTTCATTAACCATTCATCAGCTGAGGGACATTTATGTTGTTGCCATTTCTTACCTATTGTGAAGAGAGCAGCAACAAACATGAATGTACAAGTATCTCTATAGTATGATGAGGCTTCGGTAATATGCCAAGGAGTGGTATCACTGGATCATATGGTAGGTTCATTTGTAGTTTTTTGAGGGTTCTCCACACTACATTCCATAGTGGTTTCATAAGTTTGCATTCCCGTCAGCCATAAATGAACATTCCTCTTTCTCCACATCCTCTCCAGCATTTGGAGTCTTTTATTCAATCTTAGCCAGTCTGACTGGGGTAAGATGGACTCTTAAAGAGGTTTTTATCTGCATTTCTCTAATTACTAAGGATGTTGGGTGCTTTTTAAGGTACTTCCTAGGCATTTTTGTTTCTTTGTTTGAGAACTCTCTGTTCATGTTCTTAGCCCATCGTTTTATTGGGTTGTTTATTTTCTTGTTTCTTTGTTTTTTGAGTTCTTTATATATTCTGGATATTAATCCTCTGTCAGATGTTTAGCTGGTGCAGATCTCCCACTCAATGGGTTTCCTCTTCCAATCCTTGTTTGTATCTTTGTCTGCACAGAAGCTTTGTAATTTAATGAGGTCCCACTTACTGATTTTTTACTTCAAAGCCTGAGCAGCTGGAGTCCAATTTAGAAAGTCTTTTCCTACATCTATGTCTTGGAGGATGCTGCCTATGTTTTCTTCTAGAAGTTTCCAAGTTTCAGGTTTTATATTGCAGTCTTTGATCCATTTGGTGTTGACTTTTGTGCAGGGTGGAAATTAAGGGTCCAGTTTCATTCTTATGCAGGTGGAGATCCAGTTTTGCCAGCACCATTTATTGAAGATGCTGTCTTTCCCCTATTGTGTGTTCTTAGCATCTTTGTCCAGTATCAGGTGGCTAAAATTGCATGTACTCATTTTTGGGCCTTCTATTGTGTTCTGTTGATCTATGTGTCTATTTTTCTGCCAGTACCATGTGGTTTTTATGACTATAGCTCTGTGATATAATCTGAGATCTGGTATGGTGATTCTCCCAGCATTGTTCTTTTTGACCAATATTGCTTTGGATATCTGGAGTCTTTAGTGATTCCATATGAATATTAGGATGATTTTTTTCAAATTCTGTGAAGAATGTTGTGGGTATTTTGATTGGGATTGCATTGAAACTATAAATTGCTTTTGGTAAGATGGTCATTTTCACAATATTAATTCTACCAGTCCATGAGCATGGTAGGTCTTTCCATCTCCTACTGTCTTCCTCTATTTCTTTATTTAGAGATTTGAAAGTTTCATTGTAGAGATCTTTAATATATTTGGTTAGTTTTATTCCTAAAAATTTTTTTGAAGCTATTGTGAATGAGAGGGTTTCCTCAAATGCTTTTTCTGATTGTTTTTTATTGGTATATAGAAAGGCTACTGATTTTTGTAAGTCGATTTTGTAACCTGCCACTTTACTGAAAGTATTAATCATTTCTAACAGTTTTCTAGTGGAATTTTGGGGATCTCTTATGTATATCATATCATCTGAAAATAGAAATAAGTTGACCTCTTCTTTTCCAATTAATAGTCATTTAATTTCCTTCTCTTGTCTTATTGCTTTTGCAAAAATTTCAAGTACTCTATTGAAAAGGAGTAGAGATAGTGCACATCCCCGTCAGCTTCCTGATTTTAATGGGAATGCTTCCAGTTTTTCTCCATTTAAGATGATGTTGGCTAATGGTTTGTTGTATGTAGCTTTTATTATGTTGAGGTACATTCCCTTGAGACCAATTTCTTCTAGGACTTTTAACATTAATGCATGTTGAATTTTGTCAAAGGCCTTTTCTGCATCTATTGAGATGACCATGTTGTTTTTGTCTCTAAGTTCATTTATATGTTTTATTACACTTACTGACTTATGTATATTGAACCATCCCTGTCTCTCTGGAATAAAGCTAACTTGATCATGGTGGATGATCTTTTTGATGTGTGTCTGTATGTGGTTTGCAAGTATTTTGTTGAGTAACTTTGCATCTATGTTCATTAAGGATATGGGTATATAGTTTTCTGTTTTTGTTGTATCTTTACCTGGTTTGGGTATTAGAGTGATATTGGCTTCATGGAAGGAGTTTGGGAGTTCTCTCTCCCTGTTTCTATCTTTTTGAATAATTTAAGAAGTGTTGGTTGTAGATCTTCTTCGAATGTCTGGTAGAATTCTGCTGTGAATCCCTCTGGGCGTGGGCTTTTTTTTTCCTAGGATAGTTTGTATTACTGTTTCAATTTTCTTATTTTCTGTGGGTCTGGCTAAGCTGTTGATCTCTTCTTGGGTTAACTTTGGTGGTGTTCATGATTTTAGAAATTCATCTATTTCTTTTAGATTTTCAAATTTAATAGAGTATAAATTTTTAAAGAATTCCCTTACAATGTTTTGGAATTTTTTGGTGTCTGTTGTGATGTTTCCCTTTTTGTCTCCGATTTTGTTGATTTGGTTTGCTCTTTCTTTCTTTTGGCTAACTGGGCTAAGGGTCTGTCTATCTTGTTTAACCTTTCAAAGAACCAGCTCTTAGATGTATTGTTTCTTTTCTTTTTTTGTATTGTTTTCTTTGTTTCTATTTCATTAATTTCTGCTCTGATTTTTGTTATTTCTTCTTGTCTACTAGGTTTGGGGTTAATTTGTTCTTGCCTTCCCAGAGTCTTGAAATGTACTATCAAGTCATTTTACATGCGCTCTTTCTGAATTTTTTAATATGGGCACTAAGAGTTATAAATTTCCCTCTTAGTACTGCTTTTAAGGTATTCCAGAGGTTTTGTTGCATTGTATTCTCATTTTCATTTTGTTCCAGGAATACATTTATTCCTTTCTTAATTTCTTTGTTGACCCACTCATCATTCAGGAGTATGTCATTTAATCTCCATGAGTTCACTGGAGCTTCTTTTACTGTTAATTATAAGCCTTATTGCACTGTTGTCTGATAGAAGTCATGGAATTATTTCTTTTGTGTGTGTGTGTGTGTGTGTGTGTGTGTGTGTGTGTGTGTGTGTGTATTTGTTGAGACTTGTGCCTCAGAATGTGGTAAATTTTAGAATAACTTACATGAGATGCTGAGTAGAAAGTGTATTCTTGGGTGCTTGGGTGGGATATTCTGTAGATGTCTGTTAGGTCCATTTCATGTAAGACATCATTTAATTCAGATGTGTCTCTTTATTTTTTTGTCCAATTGACCTGTCTATTGAAGATACTGGGATATTAAAGTCAACTACTGTTACCGAGTTGGTAATAGTCCTGGAGTACTGTTTTAATGAAATTGGATGCTACAGAGTTTGGTGCATATATATTTGTGATTGTAATATCTTCTTGGTCAGTTGTTCCCTTTTTTTTCTTTTTAATGATATGTTTTTAATGATACATAGAATTTCAATGAATTAACTATTTCCCTAGTAATTCACATGTATGTTTTGGGTACTTTTTTTAAACTGTAAAAAATAATGCAGTGAGCATTGTTGTTCGTATAAAAAGATTGACTGATTGATTGCTGGTTAAAGCACAGCAGCCTGTTTGCAGGTGACAGTAGAGGAGAGATGCACTGATGGAACTTCGCATTAAGGGATCGTACACCATCAGTTGTAAGAGTTCTCCCACCCTTGAAAAGAAGAGCTGGCCCCAAAACATCTGCTCAAGTTACTAGCAAACAGTCCAATTGTTTCTTTAATTAGAATGAAGTAACCCTCTTTATCTCTTCTCATGAGTTTTAATTTGAAGTCTGTTTTGTTAAATATTGTAATTGCAACACCTACTTGAATCTTAGGGTCATTGGCTTGAAATATTTTTTTTCATCCTTTCTCCATAAGATAGTGTCTATCCTTGCAACTAAGATGAGTTCCTTGAAGACAACAAAAAGATGGGTTTTTTTTTTCTTGATCCATTGCACTAGCCTTTGTCTTTTGACAGAGGAGTTGAGGCCATTGATATTTAGTGTTATTGTTGAAAAGTGTGTATTTGATACCATAGTTTTCATCTTGTTGTGTTTGTGGCCCTATTTTGTGTTTCTGTTATTATAGCTTTCCTTGTTTTATTTCTTTAGCCTCTTGGGTATACTCATTTCTTTGTTTGGTCCTTTGTATTGCTTCAAGTATTTTCGGTAGGGCTGGTTTTCATGACACAAATATTTTCAGCCTATTCATGTCATGAAAATTTTTCCATTCCTCTTCAATCTTGATAGTTTTGCTGAATAAAATATTTGGGGTTGGCATTCATGGTTATTTAGAACTGGGAATATTTTAGTCCAGGCTCTTCTAGCTTTTGTAATTTGCATTGAAAAGCCAGCTGTAATTCAGATGGGCTTTCCTTTATATGTAACTTTTTTTTTTCTCTAGCAGCTTTCAGTACCCTATCTTTGTTCTGTACATTTAATGTTTTTACTATGATATGCCATGGGGAGTTTCTGTTCTGGTCATGTCTAATTGGTGTTCTACGTGCTTCTTGAATTTCTATAGGTATATCTTTCCTTAATTTAGGAAAGTTTTCTTCTATTATAATCCTATTAAAGATCTGTTCAATGACATTGGCCTAAGATTCTTCTTCCTGTATGGCTATAATTCATAGATTTGGTCATTTCATGTTGTCCCACATTTCCTGAGTATTCCATTCCTGTGTTTTTTGAATTTTATATAGTCTTTGCTTAAGGAGCCCAAATCTTCAACTTTATCAACCAGTTTTCAAATTGTTTTCCATTTCATTCATTTTGCTTGTGCAGCTTTCTCCTGTTGTTTCTAATCGGTTTATTGAGGTTTTTCTATCCCATGTTCATTTCTGTTTGGGTTTTCTTCACTATGTTTATCTCTTGTGAATTCACTTTTCAAGTTATGAATTGTTTTTGATATTTCATTAAGCCACACATTTGTAATTGTTGGGCATCCATCGCAAGTTTATGCCTTTTCTCTTTGAGGAACAGTTCTTTGAGTTGTTTGTATTTTCTTGAAGTTCTTTGATCATGTTTATGATTGTTCTTTTAAATTCTGCAACCTGGGGTTCTTCAGGGTGGTTCTCATTGCTGTGTACTTCTGTAAAACTAGTGGGTTTTGTTGGGAATATATTCTCTTGGTTTTTCATATTGTTTATGTTTTTGCGTTGACATTTGGGTGTATGGAAGTGCTTTGTTGGTTATGTGTCCAACAGGAACTTCTACTCTGCTTTCGTTCTAATTTAATTTTGGTTCTGTTAATGTTGCTTATATAGTTTGGTTACTTTTTGTTCAGTTATGGAAAATAAATTGATGAGTGTTTCAAGTTCTTGCAGGATGGTGTTGGTGAATGGTGGGATACAGTAGTAGGTAGCCTGATCAGGTTAGTAGGAGGACTAGTCTGTGCCAGACAGATCAGGAGCCAGTGGATCCTATACTAGGGAGTTTAGCTAGTCTGGGTTAGGAAGCTAGTACAGGGATCTGAGGTGAAGGAATTGAAGCCCACCTGGGTCCAAGGCTGGCAGGGTACAGGGTGCTGGTGGGCATAGAGACGCAGTGGACAGGATCTGGCTTAACAGAGTCCTGGCTGAGCAGGTCTGTCTGTCTGATCCTGAGCCTGGGAAGTTGGCAGTGGGGAGAATGCCTGGGGAAGGACTTAGGGATCTATGGTAGGGTGTTCAGCTAGTCTGGGTTGGGAAGCTAAACCAGGCATCTGAGGTGAAGGAATTGGAGCCCGATTGGGTCCAAGGCTGGCAGGGAATGGGGCAAAACAAACATTTTATAACTTAAAATTTTACTGTTTGCTTTCATGTAAATCTATTGTTTGGGTAACTTTTTATCCCCAGTGAGTATTCACTAATAACATCATGTTATGTTGCTATTCCTGTGGTTATAGCAAAATTAATTTGATTGGCTTATCTAGTTTTGGCTTCTTTGTGTCTCTTGTACCTAGAAAGATTTAATAAAGTAAATTTTTATTCATAGAATGTACAAAATAATTTGTCCCACTACACATAGAAGATTCACAAGGCCACAGGTTGGTATGGGGTGCTGGGACACATTTCTTTTAGGTTTGTTACTAAGTAGCATAGCAACTGATAACTCAACATTAACAATGACAACCAAAAACTGCTGATGGCCCAAAATTGGTATGTGTTTATATGTGTATTCAGGAAAATACTCTGTTTCCTTATATTTTATCACCAGTGAAGTTTTGAAAGTTATATTTCAAATGGACCTAGATGGGTGTTGAATACTCATTGATTCTGAATTCAAGATGTGACATCTAATACCAAGAGAATTATATTTTGGGTTGCCAGAGGATTTGACTCATGTATAAAAATGTAATATTACATACTTCAAGATGCAAACTTACCCTGAGCAACAACAATTATCTAGAGGCACAAATTAATGCTTATATTGTACTGGCTGACTGGCTTTGCTCTAAAGATCAAATGTTATTACTTATTCAACAAATTGTATTTATTATCATTTCCCAAGAATCTGATCTCTACCCTAATGGAGTCTTTGTTCTAATGAACAGAGAGATCTCCATCAAGCATGTAATCATGTAAAGAAGTAGTTGCAGTGTCTTTAAAAGGATACACAGCACCTTGAGAAAGAATTACAGAAAGTCCACTTTAGTATTGAAAGATTTGGAAAGTCTTCTTATGTGACATCTGAGCTGTCTTCTGAAAGAAAACTGGGGATTGCTCTAGCTTCCTTTCTGTTGCTGTAATAAAACACTCTGGGCAAAAGCAGCTTAGGGGAGAAAACTGTTTATTTCATCTCACACTTCCATCATTGAGGGACGTCAAAGCAAGAGCTTAAGGCAGGAACCTGAAGGCAAAAACTATGAAAGAATGCTGCTTCTGACTCACTCACTGGCTTCTGCTTAGCTACCTTTCTTATACAATCCCTGACCACCTGCTTAAGGATGGTTTTGGCCACAGTGGGGTGGGCTCACCTATATCAATTAACAATCGAAACAATTCCTCACAAACATGTCTACAGGCCAATCTGATGTAGAAAATTCCTTACCTGAGCCTTCTCTCAGACAACTCTAGATTGTGTCAAGATGAGAGTTAAGACTAACCAGGGAAAAGGTTAATAAGAGACAGAAGAGAACCACCAGATATAAGGAACAATGAAGAAAAGTCTCGTGGTTTAAGTAATAACTGTTCAAACTGCTTCATAAGCTTTCATAGGAGCCTATTCGATCTATTAGTCATATTTTATGCAATTCACACTAAATGGCAATGTCATTTACTAGGCAGTAATCACTGCTTCCAAATGATATACACATTTTAAAAATGAATATGAAACAGCTCTGGTTTTCAGTATGTTTTTATTTCAGGTATTTAAACCAGAGCCTCATTCAAAAGAATTAAAGAGGGGAGCTGTAGAGATGTCTCAGGGGTTAAGAGCATTGGCTGCTCTTGCAAAAGACTTGGGTTGAGTTCCTAGCACCCACATGGTAACTGACAACCATTCATAACTCTAGTTCCAGGGGATCTGACACCCTTCTCTGGCCTCTGCAGGCATTACACACACATACATACTGCACTTACATACATGCAGGCAAAACATTCATACACATAAAGTAAAAATAGATTTTAAAAGAATAAAGAACTGTGTGTTGTGCATATTGCATGTGATTAAAGTATAAAACAATAATTTGAGGAAGTAAAGAAGCACAAATAATTATCTACTGCTTTTAAGATGGTTTAGTTACAAAGACAGGCTATTACTATGGCCTCATAAATTTATCACATCCATTGGAAAGAAGATACAATTGGGACAAGTCTGTGTCATGGATAAATGCAACCAGAAATACTCATGTGGCTTACCAACAACATCAAGGCAGGCATGGTGGCACATGCCTCTAAACCCAGAACTCTAGCAGTAGAAGTAGGGGGATCAGGATTTCCAGTCCAGCCTTGGCTACATAATGAGTTTAAAGCTAACCTGGGCTACGTGAGACCCTGTCTCAAAAGTAGACAAACAAAAATACCAATCTCAAAAGTCCTGTGCTAATTCAACCAAAATATTTCAAATTGCCCATAAAGAAGAGCAGTCAGAATAATGTAGTGATGTAGTGATGCTTGCTATTCCAAATTTACCATGGACTTACTAGTTTATTGTTTAATCTTTAATATTTACAACTTCTCTCATGATATTTGCTTTACAGACACTAATGGTTTAAGTTCCCATTCACAAAACATCATCCAAGGTCACAGACTGAGTGACAGAGGAAGGACTCAGGCTTTGTCTCTGGTTCTCTGCTCCAAGCCAATTTTTCTTGGCTTCAGGGAACTGGCCTGTTCTGGTTCCAAAAATGTGATCTTATCTTCGAATGATGCTAGATTTGTGTTCAAGAAGACATTTATCATTTAAAGGAGTTTCTGAGGAAAGTTATGAAAATCCTTTCTGTTAAGAAATAATGATTTATGGAAAGAGGACTTTTTACTTTTGTTACATTTATTTATGTGTACTGTGCAAGTGTGAGAATCAGTGGACAACTTGTAGGAGTTGGTTCTCTTCTTCCACTGCATGGATCCCAGGGATCAGACTCAGGTTATCAGGCTTGTGGGCAAGCACTTTCACCTCCTGAGCCATCCCACCAGCCCAAAAGGGGAATTATTACCTGTGAATCGCCAACAAACTTTGCATGAAGCCCAGAATACTTAAATAGTTTTAATCATGATTTTTTTACTTTTGAAAGCAGATCTATTTCAAATAGTCCCTATATAATGAATGAGGAACACTTTCTAGGTATAATAAAAAAAATAATTAAAAGAAATATTATGTCCTACATTCAATGGGGTAAGATATTCAGCCAAAAAGGACAGGATTAGGATTGGAATGAAGTAGAAACTTATCATAATATAGTATAAGATTTCTTGGCAGCAAGGATCATATCCAAATCAAAGTAACAGGTGTTTCTCTGAAAAATGCTTATTGAACTAGATGGCTCAGTAGTTAAAAGCACTGCTGCTCTTACAGAGGACCTGAGTTTGACTTCCAGCACCCACATCAGGCAGCTCACAACCACCTATAACTCCAGCTCCAGTTATCCAACACTCTCCTCTGGCCACCATAAGCACCTGCACACACATGGCATATACTCACACAGAGACACACATAATTAAAAATAATTTTTTATCAAAAACCATATGTGCCCTCCTCTAGGTAAAAAAATAGAGAGAGAGATAAAAAGTTTAAGAAAGGTGCATTTATAATCATGATAATCATCTTAGTATATTTTACCTTCATCTCTTGAAAAGCATCAGTGAAGGAAGAAATTGTCTCACGTACTTTCATTTCTATAACAAACTGAATGGAAATGAGACCAATGTCCTTGCCAGTTTGATTTGATGCCTCCCTCTCACCACAATAGGCAACAACACCCTGCCAATTCTGCCTGTAATAGAGGAAAGAGGAAAGGGGAGGGGCACAGCTAGGGAAAGAGAGAGAAACAGGGAGATTTCAGGGCCCAAAACCCTGAATAGTTCTGCTTAGAAAAAAAAAAGTCAAAAGAAACTGAATAATTGATAGTATCTGAGATCAGAGATCTGACTCATAGGGTTAGTATGTGAACAGGTTTTAAATTTTGAAATATTTGTGCTGCAGACAGCTAAGATAGAAAATGACTCTGTAGGCTGCACAGAAGAGGAGCCAAGGGAGACAGGTAGATGGAAGCAGGCCTGAAAGTTTTTAAAATGGAAGCTGTTCTGCTGTGGTAAATAGAGATGGGACAATTCAATTAAATAGAAAAGAGGAAGCAAGGTGGATTTCATACAGATTAGAAGTAGCTTAAAGTCTGAGTCACAGACTCACACATTCTGCTGCTGTGTGTATGTCTGTACCTGAACAAGTCATGGTAAGTATTTCTCAGAATTGAATTAAAAGAACTATATACCATAAAATAAACTTCCTTCTCTATAAGATTTGTTTACTCAGTGTCCACTTCTGACTTAACGTTGAAAGCCTTTTTGTTTAAACAGCACCACCAATTGTAAGGGAAACTCACCCCAGCCAGCTACCTGTAATGATCAACGTGGCTTTTATTCATAAATCTGCTGAGTCAGTGTCTAAGGATAACCAGCCGTTTGAAGAAAACAGAGTAAAGGAGATCAAGATGAGCAAATAGAACTAATAATATAAGGAACAAAAGAAAAAGTTAAATGCTTAGCTATACTCAGAGAAATTAGAAAGGATCTTCATGAATTAGTGTGTTGTTGTAAAGGACAAATCCATCAAAAAGAAATAAGATTTAGACAATGAAAAAAAATTTTAATGTTAATAAAAGGAAAATTAATAAAATTAACATGCACGGAAACTACATTATTGATCTAGAAGACAAGGAAATATTTCAGAATGTAGACTAAACCATTCAAGAAATGTGGTACAGTCAAGAAATAGAAAGGTGGGCATGAGGTGCACACCCGTAATCCCAGTGCTCAGGAAGCTGTGCATTAAGAAGAGAAGGAGAAGGAGGAAGATGAGAAAGAGGAAGAGGGGGGAAAGAAAAGAGAAGAAAAAAGAAAAGAAGAAAAGAGTCCTCAAGTTTTCATTTCACAAAAGCCCAAAGTACCACACAGGAACTATCTATCTGACCTGAGAAGTCCCTGATCTTCCCTTCCAGACCTGTAGGCCCACCTGCCTCCACACCATCTACTTCTGCCTCCTGTTACACTCCAAGGCTCATCTCTCACATGTGCCTTGTACATACAAACCCATCTCTGCTCAAGGTGTTTGTTCTTTCCGTTTGTCCCTTTGCCTCCTCTGGATCATTTCTACGACAGGCAAGTATCTTTTGGAATTCCTACCATACAACAGCAACAGAAATCTACTACATTCTGTTAGATCCCAAATGTTCCTTTGTTTTATTTATCTGGCTGGTTGGTTGGTTGGTTGGTTGGTTCGGTTTGGTTTTTCTCCATATGGTTGCTTACCACTTCCTCCTCAGAAACTGGCACTCCTACCTGGTTTTGGTCTGGCTGTTGTCCTCTCAGTCTCCTTCTCTGCTTCCTCCACTTTCACTAACTCTGTAGATGACATCCCTTTTCTCTCTTCAGCTGTTTTCAATGTTCATTTGCTGTAACTACTGCAGATATCCTGTGAATTGCTCTATATTTATGGTGTGCACTGTATGTTGTGTGTGTGCACATGTATGTGCAGGTGCACATCTGCGCCAGTGCATGGAGGTTCTATGACACCATTGGATGTCCTCCTCTACAACTCTCCATCTTACTCTTTTGAGGCCGTGTCTCTCCCTGAACCTGGAGCTGGTATTTTTCTGGATAGGCAGGTAACCAGGTCCAGCAATCCTCCTTTCTCTTCCCAGCACTGGGGTTACAGGTGCCCAAGAGACCATGTCCAGCCTGTCATGTGGGAGCTGAGATCCAAAGTCAGATCCTCACAGTTTCACAGCAAGGACTCTTACCCAATAAGCCATCTCTCCAGCCCTAGACTTCGGTTTTTAAGATCAATACCCACATTCATTTTTCTCTCTGGGATGTCAACTTGCATATTTTATCAAAATTTCAAATGTAAAATGTCCAGAACTTGAAATGAAATGTTATCCTCACTTTCCTCCAAAAGCTTCTCTATCTCAGAAATCATCATCTATCCAGTCGATTGCAACAAAAGATTTAGGAATCATGGTTGAACCAAAATGAACCATACACCCTCTTTATCGGCTTTATCAGTCAATCTTGCTAATCCTTTATCTAGAATATGTCTTCACCTCTACTGTTCTCATTTAATCTATTACAAATATCAATTATACTGATTTGTACCATTATAGTCTCTTTCAGTAACTTAACTGTGATTTATATAAGCATGGCCTCATTTAGTTCTCATAATTATGTAATAAGGCATAAAGAGAAAATAGACTCTTGTTTAAAGCAAATAATTTGACTGAGTTTACACAGTAAGTAATGTGGGTGAAACTGTAAACCAGTGCTTATAACTTTGCATGCAAATGACAACATTTGATTCCTCATGTGCTAAACATTCCCATGCCTAATTTAATCCTTATAACAGAAAGTATGCTCTATCATATTACAAATAAAGTCCTGCGATAATAGATCAGTTGCCAAAAATTACAGTGCTCTTTTTGCATACAGTCTCAATGTTCCCCTTTCCATTCTTTTCAATTTCACCATAGGCATTGTGACAATATAATTCCCACCCTCCTGCACTAGGAAATAAACCTAGGACTTTGCACATACTAGGTAAGCCCTCTGGGTCTAATATTCTGACGAGTCCTTTAACTTGTCCCTTCCATTGCTACGTGTCCTAAGGATTATATGCCAGTCTATGTTAAACCCTTAATGTGCTTCATATTTTATTAGCAAATGAGTTATCATCTACATTTTATAGAGGGGAAAACAGGCTTAAGGAGAATGCTCAAGGGTGAGAATCTAGGATTTAATCCTCCACGTAGCACTGGAGCATCTGGGATTTAATAAGCTTGCTTGCCCACAGTCTACATAGTTAACCTGGGAAACCACAGTTCTCATTGTGTGATTCCTCTGCTTAAGATCCTCCAAGAGTTCAGAATTCAGAATAATTTCCTTATCAGGTCATTTGGTTTCTTTATAACCTGGTGCCTGTCTACCTTTCAAATACCATAAGTCCTTGCTCCCTACCACATCTCCTAGACCCTAACCATATCAGCCACTTTAAAATTCAAGTTTGGACAGAGTCTTTCATTCCCCTTGTCTTTATCTAAGCTCTTTCTTCTGCCTTGAATATCCCCATATAGTGTTGACAAGGTTGCCTTGAACCATCTATATTCATTTTCTCAATCCCCTCCCCAATTTTGTTTCAATATCAGCACTTTCCTGGTTTTCTGCTTTGCACTCTGCTCAGCTGTAGTTAATCAACATGACTTTACATTCTGGTCACAGTTCTTGGCCACTGACATGTTCTTATGGCCTTCTTATGAACAAAAGGGAAAATGAATCTTAGCTGAAGCTTGACACTGGTGAAGGTGGAAGAGAGATGAAGGGGACGTTGGGTATTCCCTGACTTGAGTGAGTTGTTGAAATAAACCAGCACTGGAGATCACTCCACCTCAGGATCATGTCAATTGCATGCACCGATGCTGACAGAAATAATTTTTCTGAAACTTACAAGTGACATTTTGTCATTTGATTTCTACTGATAGTAGACCTTCCATATTCTCTCAAAGCTCTGTATTTTTTCTCTGTGATCATAAAACTCCTTGTGAACCAAAAACTATGCCATAAAGCTACAACTTTTGGTCTGATCACTTAAGAAATGAAGAAAATGAACACTTAAGGATTCGAGCTCATGTTAATTTGCTGCTCTAAGTTTTATAAAACTAAATGTACTCAGTAACAACTTATACTGTCCGAAAACAACTTTACATGCATTTAACATAGTATGTCTCAGCCGCCACACACTGATGTTTGGACTCAGATAATTACTTTGGAGTATCCTGCACAATGTGATTAAAGCGTCCTTGACCTCTATCTACTAGAGGCCAGTAACATTGCCTCCCCCACATTGTAATAATCACAAATGTCTCCAGTGCTGGAGAGATCGCTCAGCAGTTAAGAGGACATATTGCTCTTCTAGAAGACCCAAATTCAGTTCCCAGCACCCACATCAGGTGGTTCACCACCACTTGTAACTCCAGGGCCAGCAGAATCTGATGCTTCTTCTAGCCTCTATGGGTACTGCACATACATGCAAACTGCCACACAGACACATATTTTAAAATCTTTAAAATGTCTTCAGGAATTGACAAATGTCCACTGAGAAGAAAAAGAATGTACATTTGAGAGTCACTTGCCTAACATAATGATCAAGAGTTTAGAGTTCATTGCAAGCATCCTCTTGTGGCTGGCTTGATATAGAGTTAATTCTTAGAGGATCATGTTATATCCAACCTGAACATAAACATAAAGGACTAAGGATCCCACAAAAGGCAAATTATATCCGCTTCATGTTTGGTTTGGTATGTAATGAAGGAGTGCTAGGGTAAACTCCACCTTTACCAGGTACAGGATGTGATCTCACACATCAAACCTGCCTTCCTCAATAGCCTGTTCCTCCTCAATAACTCCCCATTCCAAAGTGCTGGATCATCTTCATCACTGCAAAAGACCAAAAAGAGGCAAAGATGCATCGTTTAGTTGGATTGTATACTAGATGCCTGTTAACAGAAAACTGGCCCCCCAAATTCTTTTCACCCTTCTTCATTTCTAACACATCTCCATCTGGTACCCAGATGATTTCTTCCCCCTTAGAACGAGATCTTTCAAACAGTTACTAATTTTAAACTTCTTCAGAAGAGAAGTGTTTTCATTCAGTGAACATGCAGGTACTTGTGCCTACACAATCTCCTTGGCCTCAGGGCAACTCCTTCCCACTGAAATGCTTCTCTAACAGACAGGATGATGAAACGGAAGCTGTGGAACGGAGGGCACCAAGCCAAAAAACTTGTTTAGATCATTGCATTTTCTGTATTATGTAAAGACTTCAGAGAAATCGCAGAAAATGATTGCACCTCACTATGATCTGACAGAACAAGGTCCTTTCTGTTTAGGTCTAAACAAATTTGTATTTATGCCAAACCACGAATTCAATATATGAATTTGATGAATGGGAAAGATAAAAATTACAAACTTCACTTAGAGGGGTAGATAGGGTCTCTTATGTAGCCCAGGCTGGCCTCAAACTCATAATCCATTTCTCAATCACTTTTTATTCTTTCTTTTACTCTCTTAGGCTAAAGCTAACACTGTCTTTAAATCCAGATGTAATTTAATCTAGATTTAATATTGATTTCCACCTATGTTTGTTAAAATATTCACAAGACCTTAATTAAAAGCTTGATTTTACGTTTAAGGAAATTAATGTGAACCATCCTTTTATGATGTAGTAATTAACATTATTAATGTGATTTTGAATGATGATGACTATGGCTCATTTCCTCAGAAACTCTAGAATAGAATGTAATTTGGATCAACCAATGGATCAATAGAACCTCTATATTCTCTCTATAGAAAAGAAATTTCCATTTAAAAGTGCAGTTATGACTATAATTTTCACACACTCATAATGGAAGACAGTAATGAGCATTTTCATGATTTTGTCTTGTAGGATTAAATATTCTTCAGGATTACTTTGGTGATTACTATAATACGAACAAATCTTCTCAACACCACACTGCCTACTTCTCTCAACAGATATGTGCATGCTTGTCACATTGACCAGTTCTCTGACATCGGATAGATAGCCTATTAATATAATTCTATTATGACATTAAGGAGAGTTACCATAGATCTCAGGATAAAGGCTCAACCCCATCAGAGCATCACACACTTCAGACACTAGTCACAAGTTCAAGGGCGTCTTATCTGTTTTGACCAACTGAGTGGGCATTCATCAAAAGTTCTCAGAGCCTTTGATTTGCTAGAACAGAGCACAAAGAAACACTTTCTTTTTCTCTTAAATTTATTTATTTATTTTGTGTTTAGGAAGGTGGGGGTGCACATGTTCCAGGGCATGTGTGGATATCAAAGGAATTTATAGAATTTGGTTCTCTTCTTCCATCATGTGAGTTCCAGAGCCTGAACTCAGGTCATTCGGCTTAAAGGCAAGGTCTTTACCTGCTGAGTCATCTTTCCAGCTCAGCCTACTTTTCTTAAACCTACCTTATTACTGCAAAAGTATACAATGTAACAGCTAGCTAGAAGAATTATATGTAGAAAGAAGTGGGAAACAGCTATGTTCTAGTGAGGCAGGCTAGCCTTCAGGCACCTCCAGGTATTGGGTATTTCAGGAACTCTCCCAACCCAGTCTTCAGGGGGATTTGATAAGCATGCTTATATTATGTTGATCAATTATTCTTCCCTTACCAAAAGAAAAAAAGTTTCTTACCCAAAGTCATATATCTTGCAACAAATAAACAATGTTCATCCTGTGAAATTAGTTCCTTGTCCACCAAAAAGATGGTGCCAGTATCTACCTGAATCTGGTGATCACAATGGCAGAGCTCTTGTGGGGTACTGAGTAACATGTGCAGAAGGGACACGCCAGGCTTGGTTACAGCTCATTCTCTCAGGAACTAATCTAGCCACAGGAGACTTGGCTCAGTCCCAGGATGCCTTATTAATCCATGGGGGACAAGGGCGGAGCAGAACCTCTGAGACTTAACTACCTCTGATGAGGCCTTACTTCTTCATAGTTCCATCACTCTGGGGAGATATTCTGGGGACTAAGTTGCCCACACATGAACCTCTGGAGGACAAACTTTATCTAAACTATAGCATTTATAGTGTATGCAGAGTACCTTACTGCTGAGAATCTGTTTCGAAGTCATCTTTTAAAAAGCTCATTCAAAATAATGATTTTTCTTCTAATAAGCCAGACACAAAGTCAAAAAAGCAAGACGTACAGGTGTAAAGTGAACATATTTATTTACATATGGCTTAAAGAATGGGATGCAGCATAAGGAAAGGAACAGGCATGAAAGTAGCAGCATCTGGGGTGCCTGCATCTGGCAACTCATGTGCATCCTCTGACTTACATTTTAATTTTCAGACAGAGTTTTACGTAGCCCAAACTGGCCTTGAACTCCTCCTGTCTCTACGTCCTGAGTGCTGGGATACCTGGGGAAGTAGGTAAGAATTTCCACCATGGCCAGTTTCCTCTGACTTTTTTTTTCCAATTTTCATATCATATAATCATGCTATTTAGATGACCTCCCTTAATTTCACCGCCCCTATTGCCTCCCTGCCCAATTTAATGTATTCTATTATATACAATATGAAGTACAGCGTTTGTGTCCCCAAATGTCCTTCAGTGTGGGTTCATCCACTGAAAGCCTGGTTTAACCTACCAAGAATCCCTTCCTTCAAAGGAGTCATTGGTTACCAAAAGTTCCCTAGATTGAGTGAGGGTTTCCTACCCACTTCCCCATGTCTATGTTGGGATTTTGTCTGGTTTGAGCTTGCATGGGCCTTGTGCATGCTGTCACCATTGCTGTGAATTCTTATGAGTAACTGACCAGCTGTCTGAAAAAGCTGTTTCCTTGTGGTCATCTACCTCCCCTGGCTCTTACAATCTTTCCATTCCTCTTCTGAAATGATCCCTGAGTCTCGGGAGGCAGAAGTTTGATATAGGCATCCTATTCAGAAACAAGCACTCTGCAACCTCTTGTTCTCTGCACATTGACCAGTTTTGTTTCTGTGCTAATCACCATCTGCTGCATAAGGAAACTTCTCTGGTGAGAGTTGAGAGATGCTCTAATCTATGGACATAACAATATGACTTTTATTTTTTAACATAGCACTTGTGTCTGCTTTGTTTCCCATTCTTATTTATTTGCCTCAAGAATAAAATTGGAAGCAGCATGAGAGGGAAGAGACAAATGATCAGCTGTGAGAGGGAAGAACATTAATGTATAATTAGGAAGGCGTCTTAAAAACAACATACTGGATGTACTGTTGGGACATATCAATATGCTGAAGATGTGAAAGGAGGGAAAGGGGAAAATCAGATGCAGGAAGAGGAGGGAACAAAAGCAAGTACAGCTGCTAATGTGAATGAATTATACAAAAATGTTGACAGTTACTGGTTAGTTTAGATTTATTTTTAAATTACAGTCAGAAGGTTCCAAGGATGTCGAGAGGGCCATTTGATGCAATACTTCAAGACCATGAAAAATGCTGATACTCTTTGGTTCAACAATGCTCCCCCTAATAATCTCTCCCAAAAAAATACATATATACAAATAAGTAAATGGTTTTCTAAGTTTCACATAACACATTTCACATATGAGGACATCCTAAAACCATTCATTAGTTTGAGATTTCAAGATGTGGCTTAATCAGCTTAGTCAGGTAGCCTCGTTAGAGTGAGTCTCCACCTGCCACAGATCCCACCACTCCTAAAGTCTTATATCTGGCCTGATACCCTTCACTTTTTTCTGCCTCTGTCGGTTAGGGTTTGCTATGTGTGATCCAGGAAGAAGGCTGTACACAGACATAAAGAGGAATCAAAATGGGAGTTGATGCTGGAGTGGTGAGTAGGTACTTCAATGAGGCACAGTGCTTCTGTGACCAGACCGTGGGAACTTGCCCCCATACCCAGCACATACCAGTTTAGTGTTTCACAATTCAACTCAATTTAGACACTGTCTATCGAATGCCTTATGTCAAGGATTATTTCCGCAAGTCAGCCCCTCACTTCAGATGCAAATGGCAAGCCCCGGGTTGTAACTTATCAACTGGGGTTCCTAAAACCTCTTCCTTGGATTCAATTAATTTGCTTGAGGAGCTCATAGAATTCTTTTACCCATTTAATGTAAAGGCTATTACAAGTGTCGCAGATGAAGAGCCAGACAGGTCAGACACAGAGGACAAAGCGCAGAGGAGCGTCCATGCCTTTTGGAGGTGCAATCCTCCACACTCCAGGCTCCAGGGCTCTCTGTGTGTTTAGTTATTCAGAAGTGCCCCAAATCCAATCTTTTTAGTTCCTTATTAAACACATATAATTGAATCAATCATCAGCCATTGGCAGTCACCCCAACTTTCAGTCCTCTTCCTTAACCAATGGATAAAGGTCAGGACTGAGGGTTCTAACACTTCAATCATAGAACTTATTCCTTTGGAAAACACACACACACACAAACACACACACCACAAAGCTATCCAGGAGCCCCAATCATGGCCTCCCCTCAGTAGATTAAACCCACCACTGAAGCATTTCTAGGATTTTAGGAGGCATGATAGGAAGTAGGCATGCAAAAGTAGGCATTTTGTGCAGAACTGGTTCTACTCTGATTAAAGAAAGTCATTTATGACTCTAATTTATAAATTTATTATTTTCATTATTATTATTAAAAAAGAATCTCACTACATCCTGGCTGGCCTGGAAATCACTATGTAAACCAGAATCACCTCCATATCATAAAGATCCACTTGTTTCTGCCTCCCAAGTTCTAGGATTAAAGGCATGTACCATCATGCACTTTAATCACCATGGATGACTCTAACTTTTAAAAGATAATTCAATCTATTCATATCTTGAAAAAACATTGACCAAAATTATCCTGACATAAAAGGAAGAAAATCTTTCATAAAGAGTGGAAACCAGTCTAGGTGATAAAAATGTTCCCACATGTTACAGAAGTCTTTCCCTTACTCAGTATTTCACCTCCTAGTGTTATTCAAATAAACTTAAACAGACATCCTAGGAGGCTGCAATTCAGAATGACCCATGGGCTTATTTCCTGTTAGATTTCCCCCAGTTCTGCTCTATAATTCCCTTTAAATACAGTTCAGTGATGATTCATCTTGTCAGTCTGCCAATAGCCTTTTCCCACTGGGCAAGTGGCATGCATTTCACGTACTTTAGCAGGAACACAATTGAAAATTTTCCTCAGATTGCCCTCAGTTATTATATTTGTTTCTCAAAAAATGTCACACTTCCTTTCTAATTCTTAATAGGCCAGAGTCTAAGTATCATGACAAAGAGTGAAAGTTAATTGAAAACATCAAAGGATTGTTATTGAGGGAGTACCTTGACCTGCATTGGAGGAACTTGGGCCCCTACAATGAGGCCCACTGCCTGGGATCTGTGTAAGCTCTCCTTTGATATCCAGGTGAGTCACCATCTTCCAGACCCAACCAGTTGCAGTGGGTATTAGGACACATCTGACAGTACAGCGCACCCTTGTGGTGGTAGTGCTTGAGCCTTAACATGTTAGTAAAATGCAGTGAAAACCATTATTTCACTATTACAGTCCTGTCTTACCTCTTCCCCTGCCCAAGGCTCAGATCTAAAGCCCATGAAGAGCTAGGTAAGGTAAAGATGATAGCTCATGTTTACTGGGTCATTATATATTAATTTACATAATCCTTATAAGAATCCAATTAGATATGTAGGTTTTCTTTTTCACAGATAAAGAAAAGAAACCACACAAAGATAAATAGGCCACAGCTCCAGCCAGTTAATGATGAAGCTTGAATTTGAATCCTTGTTATTGACCATCACATAATAGCTCTAAAGGCCATACTTATAACCACTGTACTACAAATAGTCTTGGCTTCATATTTTGTATAGTATTTAAGACTTTAGTGGGTGTGCCTTTTTCCAGGAGATTTCTAGTCTGCTGGGGAAACTGGCTCCTAATGAACACTGTCAGTCCTAGCATACATAACAGTGACAATCTGGAAACAAGCTAAAGCTGATCTCTGCATTTCCAAACTCCCAGGCAAAAGCAACTCAGCAGTTCTTCCATGCTCTTGATTCATTTTTACGGAGTCAGACTGACAATTTGACTCTTTGCTTTTCCTAACTAATGAAGGTAAAATTTTCTTCTACTGGGAATAAGTGACAATAGAGAACAAATAAGGAATTCTTTCTCCTCATTGCGTCAGGAACAATAGTAAAAGGAAATCCTCTTTTCCACATGAGTTTCAAATGGATGCTAGGCTGGAAGCAAGAATTATTCACTGTTAAGATCCCAATTGCCCAGTTGCAACTCAAGATTTGAATCGCCACTAGATAAGGCTTATTAGGCCAAAAATCAGAGTCACCTCTTGAACTTTCCTCCCTAGCTCTCTCACTCCATGAAAATTATACATCCTCCCTGTAAAGTCTTGAATGCGTCAATTTCTCTCACATTCATCCTAGTTAATCTTGCAAAAGACACCATCATCTCTCACCTGAGGCACCGAAAACATATCCTATTTGGTTTTTTAGGTACCTAACCTCCACTGTTGCCATTTCCATCTTCACATTCTGCTCTAACCTTTGTAAAACACAAATCTAGCCCAGTTACCTCTGTATATATAATCCTTTGGTGACTCTCCACTTCTCTTTAATAAGACATTTCAACGTTCCTATCAGTGCTCTGGCTCTTGTATTTTTCCTAACTCATCTCTTACAGTCTTTCTCAAAAGTGGCCCTTCATTCTCCTCCATCCAACTATTCAGAACCTCTGTGTTTTACTGAGGTAATGTTATTTCAGTTTTCTTTCTTATTTTCACATTTGCCTCTCACACCCTTCATTGTCCCTGCCCCTTGGCTAAGATAACCTCTCTGTATTTTGTGTGCTTTTATTTCACCCGGTGCTTCCCCATTGTTTTCATGGATGGTTGCATTTTAGTTATTATTGCTTATGTAGTCTGTATCTATGGCTAAACTGTAAGCTACTTGGGAACAGGAACTCCTTTATTTTGACTACTATGGTATCCCTAGCACCCATTACAGTGCCTAAAAAAATAATAGGTACTCGGTAACCACTTGCTGAATGAATGAGCAATTTGCTCCTTGATGAGTTATGTAAGTTCTCATGGGTCTATTTGAAAGCAAAACTTTCAAATTAGCTCTGAAGTAGTTTGTTAATAATTTGGGCTATTTTGTCTATTTATTTATTAATGTATTTTTATGCAATTATGTCTTCCTTCCCTACATAATAGCTATTTCTTATACTTTTATATTCGATAAAGCAGGATTAAAAAACTAAAACTGATTTGGAGTATAAATGTTAAAAATGGCATTAGAAGAATTATAAAAACAGGAACACGGGAATATTAAATGTTACTTTATATAAGACTGACAAATTACTTTGTGCTGATTGAGTACTTAAATACTACAGTGCCCCAAACTTTGTTGGACTGCTAAATGTGAACTGACCTTCTTTATGAAGGGAACCACTGGTCAAAGTATTTTGATCTCAACATCCCCAGTAGAGAATGTTGATAACAGTGAAGATTCTTACCTCTGTAGAATCAAGTTTTAACACTGGCTTTAACATCAGTTTCCAGCACTCTGGTAGACCAAGTTTTTGTGGAATCTTCTCCCAACATATTTCAAACTGTGCCAGAGTAGGGTCTGTAAGACACTGAGAGTCGTAAAAAACGGTTTGGAAGTTATATTACTGTCTTTCTGAGGAGACTGTAGATAGAGGAACTGTGCCAAGCTGGGAGCTAGGTACAGTAGTAGACCAGAGGAGCTGGGTAGTACTGTGAACAGACACTGGTCACAGCACTGCTTTTCAGATACTGAACCTGAGACTCCCATTGAAGTCTGGAGCTGTGCAGTAACTACCAGCTGAAACAGGGGTGGTGAGACATCTAAAAATTAAAATAAGACTTGAAATAAAAACTCAGTTGGTTGGCTGAGCCGTAAACACAAGTAAAGAGAATTAATGATGATACATCTTGAGACTTTTGAGAACTATATAGAATGTGTCACAAAGAGCCAAGATGTAAAAACTATGAATGAGGTTCAGGGGGAAAGACCTGAAGATTGACAGACTTAGCCAGAGTTTCAGAATACAAGAAGAGACAGGAAGGAAGATAAGAGGAAAGGATGCAAACACTAATTTGTGTGAGCATGATGTATTCGTCTGTGCATGTATAGGTGCATGCATCCATACATGTAGATTAGGAGTCCAGTGTTCAACTTGGCTGCCTTCTATCTCTCTCCAGCATATTTTTCTTGAAAGGGTCTCTCATTGATCCTGAAGCTCACTGTTTTACCTAGACTGGCTGACCAGCAAGGTCCTAGGACCTATCTGTCTCTGCTCGAATCTCTCTCCCAGGGCAGAGATAACAGATAAGTGTTGCCATACCTGGTTTTTACATATATGTCAGTAATTAGAACTCAGATCCTCATGCTTAGCAAGCACTTTAACCACTGAGTCATCTCCCCAGTCCAAACACTATAATTTTTGAAACCCCCAAAACAAGAAAGCCCACAGATTTGGGAGTCATGATCTATTCCATGTATGCCAAATTAGAGACACAATCCAATCCTGAAACATGAAATTACAGGAGTTCAGAAGAAAGTAGGATAATCTCTTCAAACAGTCGAGAGGAAAAGAGGTGTAACTTAGAATTATGTGTCCAACACACTATCCTTCAAGAATATGAAGAGACATTTCGATAAACCAACATTGAGAAGTTTGTTACCAAGAAGTCTACACTGTAGGCATAGATAGTGGAAGGAAATGAGCCTGGAAAGAGTCTGCGGTGTAAGAAAAACGATGAGCAAATAAAGCTGGTAGTGTGTGTAAATCAAGGCAAGCACTGGTTAGATAATAGTATGAAAATATTGCTGAAACGATGGGCTTAAGAAAGAATGGAACTAAAATCCCAGCCCAAAGTAGAGTATAAATTTAGTGACTATTAGAGAAGGATTGTACGCCTTGTAATTTTTTCTAAGAAAAGACAAAGATACTGATAATTCTAATTTCTGATAATGGTTTGCCAGGTTATTCAGGCAACAGTCTGCTTGAAAGGATGAAGTGCCACAAAAATTCGTGTGGTGTGTGTGGGGGCGGGTATTTCTATGTGAGTGACTCTGCAGGTATGTGTACCCATGTGTGAGCATGAAGGGACCAGAGGAAGGTCTCAGGTGGCTTCTATCATTCTGCACCTTATTGCCTTGGGATAGGGCCTGTCACTAAACTGGAAACTCACTGTTTTGGCTAAGCTGTCTGGCAAGTGAGCTCTGAGATCTGCGTGTCTCTGCACCAGTGCTGGGGTACAGGCAAGAGTAGCCATAACCAGCTTTTTACATGGCGCTGGGGATTCAAACTCGTGTCTTCAGTTCTTCATGCTTGCACAGTAAGCCCCTTTACCCGCCAATCCACCTTCCCAGCCCAGCAAAACTATTTTTGAAACACTGAATGTCTTAAAGATGATGGAGAGTTCACAGGTATATTTTTGGAAGAACGTCTCAATTCAGGTAGATAAGGAAAGCATATCACCAAAGCTGTAAGAACCATAACAAACCTGTAGTAGAAGTCATCCAAGTAAGCAAGACAGAAAAATCCCACACAAAGCAGCAAGACATGGAAATTCATTTACTTGTGCAGTAAGTATTTACTATACAGCTATTATGAACAGACATAACTTTAGATGTGTTACACTGTGTTAATAGTTGCAGAAACAGCAATCAAACAAAAAAAAAAAAAAAACAGAAATTGGGACAATCAATCACAGACCCTATACCACATTTAAGAAAATAATTCATAAATATGTGTGGAAAAAGAAACTCTTGAAAAGTGGAGCACAGCTGAGGAAAAGCAAACATCAGCTAATAAAGAAAATTAAAGGAATTTAAATTCAATTGACAATGAAGGCAATGATGGATACGATGGAAGAAGTAACTGGTAAGCCAGAAGAGACACTAGAAGAAACTATCCATAACACCACATGGACAGATGTGAAGGAGATGCCAAGACAGTCTACCCTGAGTCTGACTGGGCAGCCATGAAAGATGAAAGCAGAAGAGTGGCCAGTTCGACACAGGAATGGATACAAAATTCCAGAGATTCAACACACCCCAGGTGGCAGGTTTTAATCCCTGCTCAAAGACAGCATAGTGAAATACTGAAAGCCAAAACTCATAAAATTTCAAAGCCAATAAAGAAGTGTTGTTCAAGGAACAAAGATTACTCTAAAGCCGATTTCTCTTCAGCAGCAATAAGGGAAGACAGTACCACACTTCAAAGTGGTGGGAAAAATCAACAAACCTTTTGGAGGATAAGTGAAGGTGTTTTCACCCACCAGTACGGAAATTCAGTAGATACAGTTTGGCCAAAAAGAATGCTATCCCAGATGGAATACACAAGAAGCAGCAAGAAATGGAGGAGCTTAGAGCACAGAAATCAGTAAGAGCACAGAAATCAGTGGACAGAAGAGGCTGTTAAATGAGCATCAATTGCACAAAAATTGATTATATTGTCTTATTATTTTGAAAAATGTTAAAAATACCAGATGGTACATATAAAAACGGGAACAAGGGTGCCAGACGGCATGAAAACATTAACTAAGGAGCTCAATTTCTGGAGTAACAATCTCTAAACAAATAGAGAGAAAAAGAAAATCATAAAAACCAATTTGGATATTAAAAATAAGAAAAGGGAGTATGAACACTTGAAACAAATAGAAAATACATCATACAATGGTAAAAAAAAATAAATGATATCAATTACATGAAGTACTCATAAACTAAATGCTTTAGTTAAAGTTTGATAGATGGGTTAAAAATCCCAACAATATGCTGTTAAAAAATAACTAGAATATAAATTTACAGACAGATTGAAAGTTACAAGTCTAAAAAAGATGCATCAGGCAAGATCTAAAATGAAAGCTAGGCTTGCCACATAAACACAAAACGAAATTAACTTTTTTTGAGTTTGTTTGTTTTGAGACAGGGTCTCCCTATGGCCCCAGCTGGCCTGGAACTCACTGTAAAGACCAGGCTGACCTTCATCTTTCAGAGATCTTCCTGCCTCTGCCTCCTCAATGCTGGGATTAGAGGTGTTCACTGCCATGTCTGGCTCAAAATTAACTTTTTAAATATTTTTTTGTTTATTATTTTTAGGTGTATGTATGTATTGCCTGCATGTAGGTAAGTGCACCTGTGCCATGCAATGCCCACAGAGGACAGAAGAGGCTGTCAGATCCCCTGGAACTGGAGTTACCGACAGTTGTTAGCTGCCATGTGGGTGCTGGGATTCAAACCCGGGTCTTCTGCAAGAACAGCCAGTGTTCTTAACTGCTGAGCCACCTCTCCAGCCCCCAAATTAACTTTTAAAAGCATTACAACTGAGAAAGAAGGCCAAAACAATAAAAGTTCTACTGCATAACTCTAAGCAAACAATACTATGATCCCCAAATAGACCATCTACATATAATAACACTTTTGTTTTTCCTTTCTAATCATTATGCCTTTCAGTTTTGTTTCATGTCTTATTTATACTAACTATAATATCAAGTAGAGTGTTTTATAGAAGTGGTAAACATAACTTGTCTTTGTCTTACTCTAGGTCAAAAACAGGCTTTAGAAATGTCACTGTGATGATGGTAGAGAACTGTATCAGTGTTGCTGGGATTTCACTTTACCTTACCAGGAGAGATAACTGAGAGATGACTGGCATATCCCCTCTTTCTCAGCTTCATATGCAAAGTTATTAATGTGTGTGATTTCCAGTGATAAGCTACACAAGCCATGTATTTATATGCATTGTATTTTAATTTGAAAGTTTAGATATCCTAGAATCATACAAACACTGAAAAATGTACACAAATAGATAAGTCAAATATAAGAACCAGATCTCTGTCAAAGCAAAAAATTTTGAAGCTTTTAATATCTATATTGATGCTAATCAGTTCTATGCAGATTAGTGACCTTCATTGCCAATAGGCACTCGCCTCCAGCTAACCCCAGAGACCAAAAATGACATTCTTTAGTTCATTTCCTCCAGAGCAGAAGACCTTAACAGAGCTCATACAGTTCTTGCAGATGTGACTTAATTGTTAGCTACTGGGTTATCTAACATGATCTCATCCCACTGCTGCTGGGTCGATCCTGTTGTTATCTTCAAGTTTTTGACTAGGGACAGAGTGTCCATCTGTGTGGGTATGTGCAGGCTTGTGTGCATGTGACTTAGATTAAGTGATGCTATCAGCCACATGAGATTGATGAGAACTAGTGTTTGGGCCTAGGAACACTGCCATGTGCTGAGGAGAGTGTATAGGTTATTTTAAAAAATGTGTGTTAATATAAAATTTTCTGAGATTTGTTAGGCCAGAAAGCACTCTTTGTCTCAACCCTGCAAACTATTTTCTGTAGTAAAAACTCTGTACATACTTTGAAATCTGAAGACTATGTTAATGATTGGATGATTTGATATTTAAATATATTTTATTTAGTATTTTTATTTTATGTGTATGAGTGTATTACCTGCATGTATGTGAGTGCACCCGTGTCATGCAATGCCACGGAGGTCAGAAGAGGGTGTTGGATTTCCCTGGAACTGGAGTTAAGGACAGTTCGTAGCCACCATGCAGGTGCTGGGAATCAAACCCAGGTCCTCCGCAAGAGCAGTCAGTGCTCTTAACCACTTAGCCATCTCTCCAGCCCCATCATTTTATATTTAAATCTGTGAAAGCAAATTTCTTTGGAGGAAAAAGCATGCAGTTCTAAGTGTTCTGTGGGATTTTTTTGTCTGTGCTGTATTTTAATGATAAACCTTATTTTAAAAAAATATTTTACTGAGTTTTTGTGCATTTCATATAATAGATCTTAATCAACTTTAGACCCCCTCCCCCATCTGCATCCCCCCCATAATTCCCCCAGCTGTATTTCATGCAGTCTGTCATTTATGTTAAGTCCTATCCAGTCAAGTATTTGTACTCAACTGTCCCTCGGTGCTAGATCATCCACTGGAGTCTAGTCAGTTTATCTAGAGTCGCTCCCTTACAGAAGATCAACTGTCCCTCACCTACCAGTAATCAGTGTTCAGTAGTTCCTCAGCTAAGACTGGGGCCTGCTGCCCATTTCCCCAGTTCTATGCTGGGGTTTTGTCTGATTTAGTCAGCATGGGTCTCATGCATGCTGTCACCATTGTTGCAAGTTCATATGAGCAAGTTCTCGGTGACCTGAAAGATTGTGTTTTCTTATGTTCATGCACCAGCCCTGGCTCTTACAATCTTTCCACCCCACCTCCTCAGTGGTCCCTGAGCCGTGGGTGAGTGAGGTTTAATATAGGAGTCCATTCAGGGACATGATCTCTGCAGTCTCTTATTCCCTAAAACTCAGCCAACTGTGACCTTTTTTATTTATTTTTTCTGACCACTTTACCCCTCTAAAGAATTTGGGCACTCATCAACTGATACAATCAAAACCGTCAACACAGGAGAGTCTGGGTGCCTTGATTAATAATGACTACAATGGATTCCCCTTGAGTCCAGAGTCACTGGGCAGGTGTCTTTCTTGATAGTCTCTGTCAGGCACAGAACAGCCTGCCTCCTGGGTCAGCATAATGCTATCTTCTACGTCTGAGACTTTGGGAGGTTAGACATTGCATCCATCGGTTTCAGCGTGTAGTCACTCGCTCATAAAGCCTTTCACTTGAAAATAATTTTGTCCTCCCTTTTCACTGTCCTTATATGGGTACCAGAGAGCATTTTAAGAACCAAATAACTGATTCCAATACTTCTTAAACATGGCTTCAAAAACAGATGAAAGTTAAGCTAGTCAATTGAAACAAGTATTGAGTACATGAATAAAAGATTTAGAGGAAATGTGTTGGAATTATTGGATAGAATCAGGTAGAGGAGTTCTATGATTTAAAGTTATTTATGCTGTTCAGAATAGATTTTTGGAGTCTTGACTATTTGCCTCTCATCTCAGACTCCAAGGACATAAACGTGACTAGAGGCACAGCCCCTATCTCATGCCCCACCCCCCCAAACACCAATTACATTTGATTTAGCATACAGAGATTAATATTTGATCCTTCTGTGAGAAAAATTGCTTTGTAATTATGAACATGTCACTTTTTAGAATTCCACCCTCCAACAGTCCTATTATACTTCAGCTGAGCAGTCATGAAAATGCTTAAGGCAGGCTTTCTATTTTCTCTTTCTTTTTTCTTTTAAGAATATTTTTATTATTCCAAAGAGAGACAATTTTAAACACATTTTTTCAGAAACAACTTGAAGCAGGTTACATAAAAACATATATACAATGATGTTTAAGGGTGGAAAAGTAGGGATAAGAAATCAAAGACTAAAGCTAGGCATGGTGGCATACGTCCTCAATCCCAGCACTTGGGAGGCAGAGCCCATTATATCTCTGTGAGTTTGAGGACAGCCCAGTCCACACAGCAAGTTCCAGGCCAGCCTGGGTCACAGGGAAACCCTCTCCCAAAAAGACAAAAAAAAAAAAAAAAGAAAAAGTCCAAAGGATTTGCCAACATGGAGTCAATTTTGGTAGAATAATGGTTTCTATTAGCTCTGCTCTTTGTTTTCTTTTTATTTTTTGAATCCTAACTAGTTTATTGGGCTTGCTAACAGAGCATAGGATAGGGGTTTACTTACAGAAGAGTTGGCACCCCCCATTTACAGCTGTGCTGAAAAGTAAAGTCCACACTCAAATACAGATCCTGTGACCTCCTGACAGCTGCACAAAATGGTGAAAGAGGTGCCTCATGGTGTTTTCAGCTTATATAGCCTTTGACCCTCCCCCACATGCAGCTAAGGTCCACTGATTGGGTGAGAGGAGTAACTGACTCCCCGCCCCACCTCCCCCGCCTTGACTCCTTGATGACCACGGAAAAGAGGTGTGACTATAGCTTGCTGACATAGTGGTCAGAGGACATTTCCAGGTAACACTCCACCCCTTCCTCTGGCTCTTACATTCTTTCTGCCAACCTCTTCCACAAAAGTCCCTGAGCCTTGGAGGGGATGGTAGGTGTGAGTTGATCTTCCTCCTGTTTTGGCAAGCCACTGAACTTTTGGGTCTCTACATCATCTGTTTTCCATGGGCTGTTGGCCCATTTCAGTGGAATTCTATCTACACCAAGTGGAGGCCAGATTCAGCTGCTCTCAGGCGACCTGCTGAGTTCTCAGCATCTGAGCTCAATGGAGGTCAAAGAGCCACTGTCAGGCTGTTTGCTAAGGTCTCCATAACCTTCTTTTATTAAAAAAAAATTTATTGAGCTTTTGTACATTTCATACAATGGTTTCTTAATCAAATTTAGACCCCTCTCCCATCCATACCCCGATACTCCCCACACTGGGCCTCATGTATTCTGCCATACACCTTAAGTCCCATCTGGTCAAGCATTTTACCCAGATATCCTTCAGTGCAAGTTTGTTCGCTGGAGTCTAGTCATCCTATCTAAAGATCTTAAGGGTCTAATTCTCCCTCTCCCAGAAGCACTAAGTTTCCAACAGTCCTCAGGCTAGGGCTGGCCCACTACCCATTTTCCTCACACCACACTGGCCCTTGTGTGGTTGAGTTGGCATGGGTCTTGTGCTTGATGCCGCCATTGCCACAAGTTTACATGAATAATATTCCTATGACCTGAAGCCTCTGTTTCCCTATGTTCATGGACCAACCCTGGCTCTTAAAATCTTTCTGCCCACCTCTTCTACAATGGTCCCTGAACCATGGGTTGGTGAGGTTTTATATAAGAGTCCTATCCAAGGACACACACTCTGCAGTCTCTTATTCTCTAAAACTTAGCCAGTTGTGGCTTTCTGTGTGCATCATACTCTGTTGTATAAAGAAATTTCATTGGTGAGAGTTGAGGGATGCATCAGTATCCTCTCCAACCCCTGTTCCACTATATTCCATGAGCTCTAGGTATAGAGGTTTCACTTTAAATATGTTACCTAGAACTGGGCATCTCTCAGACATATATTCTCTGTATGTGATCAGTTGTGGAACTCTGCAATAGTCTCCATCTGTTGCAAAAAAAGAAGCTTCTTTGATGAGTGGTGTGTTGCATACTTGTTTGTAAATATAAGGATCCACATTTAGTATATGGTAAGAAATTTCTTTTGTCTAGTGATATGACAGAGATAGCATTTTCTCTGGGGTCTATGACCTCTCCATGTGTATTTGGCTATAACTACACTGCCACCCATGAGTTCATTCCCATTGAGAGGGCTTTAAATCCAATTAGATAGCTGTTGATTATCCCATCAGATAACTGCCACTACTGCACCAATAAAGGTAGTTTGCTGTGCCAGTCCTTATGTCTATTCAGCTTTAGGACTGGGATGGATCATTGACTGATTTTCTCCCTCAGTAGCTTGCATAGTATCCTCTAGAATTATGAGAGCTATTCTTCAGGGAAAAGGCTTCCAGGTCAGTTCCTGCTCCATTGCTCCAGGTCCTGTATCTGAATTATGACCTGTCTTCAGCAATAGGGTCTTACCTTCAAGTTCTGGGGGATAACTGGGGGTTCTGTTATTTTAAGAGTCTCTTGGATTATTCTGACCAACCACTCAAAGAGAGGTCTCTCCTGTCTGGCACTGTGCTCCTTGCCATACAGCCCCCAGGTATACACATGCACTAATGTTCAGACACCATATGTATGTTCCGTAGAGGGTTCTTGAGTCAACACATTTCTCTCTGTTTTCCCACCTTACCCATGATCCATTTATCTCTCCTCTCTCTCTCCATCCAACCTCTCTCCCCAGTCCAAGTGCCCCCATTATCTCCACCCTCCCTCCATAACACCCGCCTCCACCACCCCTTCCCCTGAGTTCCCTCCTTCCCCATGCCAATGTCCCCTGCATGTCCCTCCCTCCCCCCTTGCAGCCAAACACTCCCACTTTCCCCACTTCCCCCATAACTCCTGTTCCCCAATATCCTCCTCTTTTAGGCTTTTTCCTTCCCTTTATCTCCTTGTTTCCTTTCCATTTTCCTGCTTCCAGCTGTTACATCAGGATATATATACACTTACATATAAAAGACTGGTGTTGTGATCCACAAATGAGGAAGAACATACATGGTTTGATTTTCTGAGTTTGTGTTACTTCACTTAGTTCCATCCATTTACCTGAAATTTCATAATTTCATATTTTCTAACTGCTGGGTTGAACTCCATTGTGTAAATGTACCACATTTTAATTATCCATTTGTCAGTTGAGAGACTTTGGGTTTTTCCATTTCTTGGCTATTGTGAAAAGAGCAGCAGCAAACATGAATGTACACATAGCTCCAGAGTAGGATGAATCCTTTGGGTATATGCCAAGGAGTGGTAGATTCATTTTTAGTTTTTTAAGAGTTCTCCATACTGCTTTCCATCGTGGTTGCACATGTTTGCAATCCCATTAGAAGTGAATGAGTGTTCCCCTTTCTCCCCATCCTTGCCAGCACTTGGTGTCTTTTGTTTTCTTTATCTTAATCAGCCTGGCTGGGGTAACATGGAATCTTAGTTTTTACCTGCATTTCTCTAATTAGAAAGGATATTGAGAGGTCAAATTATCACTATTTTCAGATGATATGATATTATACATAAGAGGTTCCACAAATTCTTCCATAAAACTACTAGAAATGATTAATACTTTCAGTAAAGTGGAAGGTTACAAAATCAATTTACAGAAATCCTTTCTGTATACAAGCCTTTCTGTATACAAGCAATCAGAAAAAGCATTCAAAGACATCCTACTATTCACAATAACCTCAAAAAATATTTACTGATAAACCAAAGATATTAAATATCTCTACAATGAAAATTTCAAATCTTTAAAAAAAGAGGAAGAGGAAGACACCAGGAAATGGAAGAACCTCCCATGCTCATGGATTCGTAGAATTAATATTGTGGAAATGACCATCTTACCAAAAGTAATCTATAGATTCAATGCAATGTCAATTAAAATAACCACAACATTCTCCACAGAGCTAGCAAAAAACATAACTAAAATTCATATGGAATCACAAAAGATCCCAGATATCCAAAGAAATCTTGGGAAAAAAGAATAATGCTGGGGGGATCACCACACCAGATCTCAGATTATATTACAGAACTATATTCATAAAAACAGCATGGTACGGGCACAAAAAAAATAGGCATGTAGATCAATGGAACACAATAGAAGACCCAAACATAAGTACACACAATTTCACCTGATATTTGACAAAGGTGCAAAGAACACACAATGGATGAAAGATAGCATCTTCAATAAATGGTGCTGGCAAAATTGAATCTCCACTTGCAGAAGAATGAAATTGAACCCTTACCTTTCACTGTGCACAAAAATCAACTCCAAATGGATCAAAGATCTCAATGTAAAACCTGAAACTCCAAAACTGCTAGAAGAAAACAGGCAGTACCCTACAAGATATAGGTGTAAAAAAGGACTTTCTAAATCGGACATCAGCTGCTCAGGCATTACGGTCAGCAATCAATAAGCGGGACCTCATTAAGCTACAAAGCTTCTGTATAGCAAAAGAAACAACCAAGGAAGTGAAGAGGAAACTGACTAAGTGGGAGAAAATCTTCACATGCCACACATTTGACAGAGGATTTATGTCCAGAACATATAAAGAACTCAAAAAACAAAGGAACAAGAAAATAAATGACCCAATAAAAAGATGGGCTATGGATCTGAACAGAGAATTCTCAAATGAAGAAATAAAAATGGCTAAGAAATACCTTAAAAAGTGCTCAACAGAAAATATTTTCACACAGAAAAAAATTTCCAAATCTAAGGAAAGAGATACTTGTTAAGGTTCATTGATTAGTTACTTTCCTGTTGCTGTGATGAAACATCATGACTAATGCAATTTAGAGGGAAAAGAAGAGTGTATTTGGCTTATGATTCCAGAAGGATAAGATTTTATCATGGCAGGAGAAGCCAGAGCATAAAATTGAGAGCTCTCATTTTCAAGTACTCACAGGAAGTTGAGAAAAACTCAAAGTAGGGCAAGGCTATGAACTTTCAAATCTGCCCCCAGGGTCATGCTTACTCCAGCATGGCTACAAGTTCCATGTACCTTCCCCCAAAATGCTGCCAGTTGACCAAGTGTTTAAATACTTGATGCCTGTGAGGGACATTTCTCCTTCAAACCACCACATTCTATGCCTTGTCCCCATTGGCTCATGATGACCGTATCATAATGCAAAATGCGTTTAGTTAGACTTTAAAAGTCCCCAGAGTATTTTGTTGTTGTAAATTTTTTATTGAATTTTTGTGTATTTCATACAGAACATCTTAATCAATCTTAATCGTCTCTATACCTTATAGCTCCTTTCCCCACTGACAGCCTCCCATCCCATTGGAATTCATATATTCTGTCATTAGTGTTAAAGCCTACCATGTCAAGTTAGTGTACCCAGATGTCTCTCAGTGCAAGTTCATCCACTGAGGTCTCAGCAGCCTATCTAGAGTCCCTCTCTTTAAGATCAGCCCTTCCTTACCCAGGAGTAATCAGCTACAAATAATTCATTGACTAAGAATTAGCCAAAGATTGGGGCTGCTTGCCCATTTCCACAGTTAGATGCTGGGGTTTTGTCTGCTTGAGTTTGCATAGATCTTGTGCATTCTGACACCATTGCTGTAGGTTCATATAAATAAGGTCCCAGAAGCTTGTAGGACTCTATTTCCATATGGTCATGCACCTCCTCCCTGACTCTTATAATCTTTCCACCCCCTCTTCTACAATTGTCCCTGAGCCCTGGGTGGGTGGAGATTTTAATATAAGAGTCCTGTCCAAGGACCCACACTCTGCAGATTCTTATTCTCTATGCTTTGGCCATTTGTGACCTTTTGTGTTCCTGGCCTTCCGTTGCATGAAGGAGCTTCATTGATGAGAACTGAGAGATACATTAGAGTCCTCTTTACCTTGTGTTCTATGTTCTATGAGCCTTAGGTGTAGAGGTTGCATTGTAGATGTGCCACTTAAGCTTGGGCAATTCACAGACACTGTCTGTATGTCATCAGTTGTGGAACTCTGTAATGGTTTCCATCTGTTGCAAAAGAAGATTCTTTAATGAATGGTGACTGGGACACTTGTCTGTACATTTAATGATACATATTTAGCACATAGTAGGAAATTACATTTGTATAGGGATATGACAGCCTTGGGGTTCTCTCTAAGATCCAAGACCTCTCCAACCACGTGTATTTGGCTATGTTTACAGTACCACACATGAGTTTTCTCCCATTGGGTGGGCCTTAAGTCCAATTAGGTAGCTGTTGATTACCCCCAAGATAAAAGTGACACTGCTGCACCAATGTCATTTGGTGCTGGTCATTGATGTCATTTTTAGACCTTGAAGCTAGGGTTGGCCCATCGATTGATGTTCTCCTTTAGCAGCTTGCACAGTGCTCTCCAAAGTTATGAGAGCTAGCCTTCAGGGGATGGGGCTCCCACGTCAGTTCCAGCTCCACTGTTCCAAATCCTATGTCCAAAGAATGTCCTGTCTTCAGCAATAGGGTCTTACCTTCAAGTTCTTGGAGGCAATCAGGGCTATGGCAATACCTTGTGCAATTTTAAGAGTCTTTTGGACTACCCTGGCTAACAATTTAAAGGAAGGATTCTCCTGTTTGACACTGCTTCTTTTTTAAATTTGTTTTTATTGAATTTTGGTGTATTTCATACAGAGTATTTCAAACAGTCTTAACCATCTTTTACCCCCATCCCCACTGGCACCCTCCCATAGCCCCCCACTGGAACCTGTTAAACTTTATTTTAAAAACTGAAAATTTAAGATAATTTATTGTAGCATTACTTAAAATAGATACGATACTGAATCAGCCTAGGTGTTCATCATCAGAGGAGTGTATAAAAAAATTATACACACACAATAAAAGTATTATTCAGTCATAAAGGAGAAAAAGGAAATCTTGTCATTTGCAGCAAAAGGATGGAACTGGAGGACAAAATGATTAAGCAAAATAAGCAAGTATGTTCTTGCTGACATATGAAATCTAACTTAGAAGTAGAATGTTGATTAACAGAGTTTGAGAAAGTGGTAGGAATGAAAAAAAGAAAATTGAATTTGACCAGCATATGGTATATGTATATATGGAAATGTGACACTAAACCCCATTGACATGTACAATTAATGGGTCAATAATTTTTAAATTTCAAACCACATATCAAACCATTAAGAAAAATAGGCTTTTTAAAATTTTTCTACAGTGGTACATATAATTGTTTAACAAGGCAAAATATTATTCTTTATTTGTTTAGAAAGAACATTCCATGGGATTGGATTTATCCATATGCTATAATCTAGATTTAAATAGAATACTAAAACTAAACAAATATTGTAACCATAATGTTACTTATTAGAATGGAGATATATTTAATTCCCATGTGAGCAACAATAATAAAGAGAATACCTTAATAGAACTGAACAAATTATTACACAACTTTCTACAATGTGTATGTAGTTTCATGGAAGAGGGAACCAACTATTTGAAGGCAGATTGGATATAATGCCCACTCCTAGGGGTGGAACACACATCTGGTACTATAGACCTGGCCAACCCCCATGGCAGGGGAGAACATAGGCCCCAGTGGGAAGTCACTGCAATTGCTCTGTTAGATGGATATGATGCACCTGCTAAATAAGCATTTGCACTTACATATGTTATTATAGCAGCCACTGTTTAGATGTTCTTGCTTCTAGCTGTTTGTGTTTTTATCATAGATGGAATCCCACTGAAATGGGCCAACAGCCCATAGAAAACAGACAATGGAGAAACCTGAAGTTCAGTGCCTTGCCACAACGGAGGAAGATCAACCCACTACCACCATCTCCAAGGTTCAGGAACTTTTGTGGAAGAAGTTGGTGGAAAAAATCTAAGAACCAGAGAAGGGGTGGAATGTTAACTGAAAGTGTCCTCCAACTACAATGCCAGCAAGCTGTAGTCACACCTCCTTCCCATGCTCATCAAGGAGTCAAGGGTGGAGTCAGTTACCCCTCCCACCCAATCAATCACCCTGGGGAAGGGGCAAAGGGTATATAAGCTGAAAACACCATGAGGCACCTCTCTCACCATTTTGTGCGGCTGTTGGAGTTCACAGGATCTGTACTTGACTGTGGACTTCACAATACAGCCATAAATGGGGGGAATCCAGTCTTCTGTAAATAAACTCCTATCCTATCTCTGTTAGTAAGTCCAGTAAACTAGTTAGGATTTTAAAAAAAAGAGTTAATGGAAACCTTCACTATTCCACAGAAATTGATCTCATTTTGGCAAATTATTTGGTCTTTGATTTTTGTCTTTTTTGGAGGGGCTTCCCTGTGACCCCAGCTGGCCTGGAGCTCACTATGTGGAGTGGGCTGGCCTCAAACTCACAGAGATCTTCCTGGCTCTGCTTCCCAAGTGCTGGGATTGAGGACGTATGCCATCATGCCCAGCTTTAGTCTTTGATTCCTTATCCTTACTTTTCCACACTTAAACTTCATTTTATATATTTTTTGATGTAACCTGCGTCAAGTTGCTTCTGGAAAATGTGTTAGAAATTTCCTCTCTTTGGAATAATAAAAATATTCTTAAAAAAAAAAAAAAAAAGACCACAAAATGAGTTAGGGGAGTAGCTCAGCAGTAGAACACATGCCTCACATGTGCAAGACACAGAAAATGTTAAGAAAAAAAAAGACTAGAGGAGACAGCGGCAGAGTGATAGCAATTTTCAAAGAAGATCGGCCAAGGTGAAAATGCATTCTACTCTGTGTATTCTTTCACTGGAAGGTCAGCTCCTCCTCTAACCTAACCTTGGATCCTCAGATAAAAACTCAAAGGAAAGTTTCT
Organism: Nannospalax galili; assembly: GCF_000622305.1. Taxonomy (NCBI): domain Eukaryota; kingdom Metazoa; phylum Chordata; class Mammalia; order Rodentia; family Spalacidae; genus Nannospalax; species Nannospalax galili. The sequence continues at coordinate 7,288,182 of NW_008360303.1, forward strand.
CCTGTCTGGTACTATCTTTTGTTATGTAGCCTTCAGCTATATACATGCACTCATGTGGAGAAATTATATGTGTACTTCTTCAGTATGTTTTTTGACTAATACAGTTCACTCTGATTTTTTGTACTAGCTAGGCATTATTTTTCCCTCTCCCCCCCTCCTTGCCCTTCCCATTTAAAGTTTCCCCATTTCCTCCATTTCTCCCTTAATATTTCCTGTCTGCTATGCTCTCACCTCTCTTGAGACCCTTCTTCCTTTCTATGCCCATAGCTTTTGTATCACATTTTATACATTTCACCCTAAGTAACACCTGCCTTCTACGGGCCTTCTCTCTCAGATTCCTTCTTTCCCTTTACCTCGCTGATTCTCTTTCATTTTCTGGCTCCTGAAATTACATCAGGATATATACTCACATATAAGAATTTGGTGATAGGATCCACAAATGAGGGAGAACATATGTCTTTTGTTTTTTTCTGAGTCTGTGTTACTTCACATAGCCTAACAGTTTCTGGTTCCATCCATTTATCTGCAAATTTCATGATTTCATCTTTCTTTACCATTGAGAACTCCATTTTGTAAATGTACCACATTATCATTAGCCAGTCATCAGTTGAGAGACATTTAGGTTGCTTCCATGTTTTAGCTACTGTGAAAAGAGCAACATGGATGTACAAGTATCTCTGCAATAGAATGATTCCTTTGTGTATAAGCCAAGGAACAGTACAACTGTATCAAATGGTAGGTTCATTTTTAGTTTTTTAAGGGTTCACCACCCTGCTTTCCATAGGGGTTGCATGAGTTTGCATACCAGTAGTGAATGACCATTTCCCTTTCCCCACACCCTCTCCAGCATTTTGTATCATTTTTTTTCTCGATCTTAGCCAGTCTTACTGGGGTAAGTGAAAACTTAAAGTAGCTTTAATTTGCATTTCCCTAATTACTAAAAATGTTGAACACTTTTTAAGATGGCCAAGAAGAAATCAAGAGCTTAAATAGATCCATAACATATAAGGAAATTGAAAATACAAAACTCCCTACTAAAAAACAAAAACAAAACAAACAAACAAACAAAAACCAAAAAAAAGGCCCAGATAGATTTACAGCAGAATTCTACCAGACATTTAAAGAAGTTCTACAACTAATACTACTTAAATTACTCAAAAACAGAAAAAGAGGGAGAACTCTCAAATTCCTTCTATGAAGCTGGCATCACTCTAATACCAGAACCAGGTAAAGATACAACTGAAAAAGAAAACTATAGACCCATATCCTTAATGAAAATAGATGCAAAAATTCTCAACAAAGTATTTGCAAACTTCTTACAGACACAAATGAAAAAGATCATCCACCATGATCAAATAAGCTTTATTCCAGAGATGCAAGAATGGTTCAATATATGTATGTCAATAAATGTCGTAAGTCATATAAATGAACTCAAAGACAAAAATCACATGGTCATCTCAACAGATTCAGAGAAGGCCTTTGAAAAAATTCAACATGCATTTATGTTAAAAGTCCTAGAGGAAATTGAACTGGAGGGAACACATATCAACATCTGTAAAGATATATACAACAAACCCAGAGCCAACATAATTCTAAATAGAGATAAACTAGAAGAATTCCTGTTAAAACCAGGAAACAGACAAGGATATCCACTATCTCCATTCCTTTTTAATATAGTGTTTGAAATTCTTGTTACAGCAATAAGACAAGAAAAGGAAATTAAAGGAGTACTAATTGGAAAAGAAGAGGTCAAATTATCCCTTTTTGCAGATGATATGATATTACACCTAAAAGATGCCAAAAATTCCACCAGAAAACTCCTAGAAGTGATTAACACTTTCAGTAAAGGGGCAGGTTATAAGATTAATCTACAAAAATCAGTATTCTTCCTGTATACCACTAAAAAGCAGTTGGAGAAAAAGTACAGGGAAACCCTTTAATTCACAGTAGTCTCAAAGGAAAAAGAAAAAAGAAAAAAAGACTTAGAATAAGCCTGACCAAAGACATTAAAAAATCTCTACAATGAAATTTTTTTAATCATTATAAGAAGAAATTGAGGAAGACACCAGAAGATGGAAGGACCTTCCATGCCCATGGATTGGAAGAATGAATATTGTGGAAATGACCATCCTACCAAAAGCAATATATAGATTCAATGCAGTCTCAATGAAAATCCCTATGACATTCTTCACAGACTTAGAAAAAACAAAAAAACCTAAAACTCGCATGGAAGCACAAAAGCACAAAAGACCCCAAATAGCCCAAGCAACCCTGAGCACAAAGAACAATGCTGAGGTGTTTACTACATCAGATCTCAAACTATATTACAGAGCTATAGTCATAAAAAACTGTGGTTCCTTCACAAAAATAGACACATAGATCAATGGAACATAATTGAAGTCCCAATCATGAGTACAAGTAATTTCAGTTACCTGATATTTGACAATGGGGTCAAGGACACACACTGGAGGAAAGACATCATATTCAACAAATAGTGCTGACAAAACTGGATCTCTACCTGTAAAATAATGAAATCAGACCCTTATCTTTCACTTTGCACAAAAATCAACTCTAAATGGATCAAAGACCTCAATATGAAACCTGAAGCTCTGAAACTGTTAGAAGAAAGCATTGGCAGTAACCTACAAGATACAGGTGTAGGAAAAGACTTTCTAAATAGGACATCAGTTGCTCAGGAAATAAGATCAACAATCAACAGCTGGAACCTCATTAAACTAAAAGTACCCATGGACTTTAATAGCCTCAACACTGTTCAAAAGTCCAAAGGCCCTCTTCTGATGCCCTCTTTACTGTAACACCCTTGAAAACCAAAAAACAAATTACATACTTCATACATACAACAACAAAGAATACACATTATCATTCCAAAAATGAGAAATGAAGACATAATGAAGAAATAGAGGACTGAAGCAACACCAAAAATCAGCATGGAAAACACCAAATCCTGTATCTCCATGTCCAACGTCTGGGACTTGAGTAACAAAGGTCTTAGACAGCTCAGCCTCTACGGCTTTGCTGCCTTCAACATACATTCTTCTAATGGGTTAATCCCTTTCCCTGCATACAGCTCTCCTTGGTATTTTTCTCACAACTCTAGCAGCCAACCTCTTGGGATCTCTGTTGCAACCAAGGCTTCACCTTCACAGCTTCATACAACTATAGGCCCATATCCTTAATGAACATAAAAGCAAAGATTCTCAACAAAATACTCACAAAACACATCCTGACACACATCAAAAAGATCATCCACCATGATCAAGTTGGTTTTATTCCTGAGATGCAGGGATGGTTCAATATATGTGTCACATCAAATCCTCCCCTGCCCCAACACCGCCCCCCCCAGGAGACCTGTGTGTACTCTCTGGGATCCCAGGGCTGACAAAACCAACAGGATACCTTCTATTTGGGTTTTGCATAGTTTATGATGTCCGAGAGGGGATGACTTACAAAGGCATGAAATCTCATGGGCTCTTTCTCTCCCATATTTGAGATCCACACCATCAGCACACATCCCATTTGCGGTCTGTGCTTTCCATTCCCAAAATGGCGGCTACCCCTCCTCTTATTCCCAGTGTGCTCAGCGTTTCTCAGTGTCCATCTCTAGGGGGCTCAGTTCTAGTTTCCTTGGAGGATATGCCCACCCAGCAATATATAAGTAGATAAATGTAACAAATCATATAAATTGACTTAAGGACAAAAACCACATGGCCATCTCAATAGAAGCAGAAGTGGTCTTTGAAAAATTGCCATTTGCATCTGTGTTAAAAGTCCTAGAGGGAATTTAACTGTAGAGGGAGCATAACTCAACATAATTAAAGCTATATACAACAAACCCACAGCCAAGAATATTCTAAATGGAGATAAACTGGAAGTAGTCCAATTAAATCAGGAACCAGACAAAGCTATCCACTATCTCCACTCCTTTTCAATATAGACCTTGAAACTCTTGCTAGAGCAACAAGACAAGAGAAGGAAATTAAAAGAGTACAAATTAGAGAAGAGGTAAAATTATTAGTATTTGCAGATTATATGATAACATATGTAAGAGATCCCAAAAATTCCATGAGAAAACTGCTAGAAATGATTAATACTTTCAGCAAAGTGACCGGTTGCAAAATCAATTTACAAGAATCAGTAACCTTTCTATATACCAACAACATGCAATCAGAGAAAGCATTCATGGAAACAGTCTCATTCAAATTGTCTCAAAAAATATATCTAGGAATAAACCTAAATAGAGACATTAAAGATTGCTTCAATGAAGATTTTAAATCTTTGCAGAAAGTGATACAGGAAGACACCAGAAGATGGAGGGACCTTCTGTGCTCACAGATTGGTAGAATTAGTATTGAGGAAATGGACATTCTAACAAAAGCAATTTATTGATTCAATGCAATGCCAGTCAAAATCTTTATAACATTCTTCACAGAGATAGAAAATACTCAAAAACTTCATACAGAAAGACATCAAAAAGATCATCCACCACGATCAAGAAAAAAAACATGCTAAAATTCATATGGAATCACAAGAGGGCCCAGATGGCCAAAGCAATCCTGAGAAAAAGAGCAATGAAAGGGGGAACTCCATACCAGACTTCAAACTATGTCACAGAGGTATAGTCATAAAAACAGTATGGTACTAAGCCTGAGAGGGTGGGTTCTGAATCTGTAATCTCAGCAGACCTCCAGAGAGTTCCTGTTTCCAGACTCCTGCTGGCATAGGGGCTGAGAACTCAGCATACCAACTGAGAGTTCTAAAATTGGCCCCAACTTAGGGAACTTCCCAAATTTTCCTCTGAGCTCCCACTAGTAAGGGGTCCAAACATTAGAAGGAAGCCTGAGTGTACCTGACTGGAACCTGACTTGGGCATCTCTGGGTGCTCCTGAATAGCTGATCTGAAGCAATCAGTTCCCTCCAAAATAAAAGCTGAGAGAACCTGAAACTTGTACCAACCAGCTTTACATAGCCAATAAAGAAAGGACCTAGGCATCCCAATAATACAAACAGAAGCATACTTCAAATTAATTCTCACATAGGAATCACAAGCAACAAAAGAAATTCACATGCCAAAATCACAATGAAACAATAATAAAATGGAAGGCCAAAACACTATGTCCCCACCAAATTCCACCAGTCCTGTAGAGCAGTTCTACAAGGAGAACCTCCTAGAGATAACACAGGACATGGACTTTAAAAGAATAATCACAAACATGATAAAGGAATTCAAAGAATTTAAAGAACCACACAAACAAATCAAAGAACTGAAAGAAGATAGGGATAAACTTCTGAATGAATTCACAAAAGAGACAGAAACATTGAAGAAAACTCAGGCAGAAATGAAGAAGGAAGTGAAAAACTCAATAAGCCAACTTGAAACAACAGGGAAAAGCCTCACCACTAGAATGAATGAAATGGAAAGCAGAATATCAACACTGGAGGGTAAAGTTAGAAAATTGGACCACTCAAGCAAAGATTATGAAAAAATAAAAAATAAACCACAGGAATGGAATATGCAAGAGATGTGGGGCACCAAGAAAAGATCAAATCTACAGATCATAGGCATAGAGGAAGGAGAAAAATTTCAGGTTAATGGTATTGACCAGATCTTAATCAGGATTGTAGAAGAGAAATTCCCAAACTTAAAGAAAAATGACCTTATACAAATATAAGAAGCACATAGAACACCAAATACACAGGACCAGAAAAGAAACTCCCCACAGCATATCATAGTAAAAACTCTAAATATACAGAACAAAGAGAGAATACTGAAAGTAGCAAAACAAAAACAACAAGTCATATATAAAGGAAAGCCCCTCAGAATTACAGCTGACTTATCAATGCAAACTATGAAAGCCAGAAGAGCCTGGACCAAGGTATTTCCAGTTCTACATGACAATAGATGCCAACTCAGAAACTTTACCCAGCAAAAATGCCTGTTATAGCTGAGGGGGGAAGAAAAATCTTCCATGATGCTAAAAGCCTGAAAGAATACATGTCCATGAAACCAGCCCTTCAAAGAATACTTGAAGCAATACAAAGAGAGGAGAAAGGAACAACTATACCCAAGGGGAAACAAAAGAAAATAAATAAAGGTATAAATGAGGAAACACAAAATTAGACAAAGGACACAAACAGCAATCAAAATGACAGTAACCAATACACATCTTTCAATAATAATCTTAAATATTAATGGACTGAACTCCCCAGTCAAAAACACAGACTATATGAATGGATTAAGAAACAAAATCCATCTCTTTGCTGTCTGCAAGAAACCCATCTCACATTCAAGGACAGGCACTACCTTAAGGTGAAAGGATAGAAAATAATGTTCCAAGAAAATGGCACTATGAAACAAGAAGGGGTTGCAATTATAATATCTCAAAAAACAGACTTCAAAGTAAAACTGATCAGAAGAGATAAAGAGGATCACATCATTCTGATCAAAGGAACAATTAACCAATAATATATTACAATCCTTAACATATATGCACCAAACTCTGGTGTACCCAAATTCATAAAAACAACACTACAGGACTTTAAGAAACAGATTAACCCCAACTCAGTAATAGTAGGGGACTTCAATACCCATCTGTCTCCATTAGACAGAACAACTGGATAAGAAATAAACAGAGACATCTGAATTAAATGATACCGTACATCAAATGGACCTAACAGACGCCTTTTGAATATTCCACCCAAGTATCAAAGAATACCCTTTCCACTCAGCACCCCATGGAACTTTTTCAAAAATTGACCACATACTGAGCCACAAAACAAACCTCAAAAAATACAAAAAAAATTTGAAATAATTTCATGCATTCTATTGGACCACAATGCAATAAAACTCAAAATCAACACTGGACGAAGCCCTAGTCACTACATGAACTCATGGCAACTACACAACACACAACATTTGGGACAATTTAAAAGCAGTTCTAAGAGGGAAGTTTATAGATTTAAGAGCCTAGACTAAAAAATTTTAAAAAGCCCAAGTAAATGACCTAACACTGCAACTTAAGACACTGAAAAGGCAAGAACAAATGAAACCCAAACCCGGAAGAGAAGAAATAACAAAAATAAGAGCAGAAATTAATGAAATAGAAACAAGCAAACAAAAAAAATGCAAAGAATCAATGAATCTAAGAGCTTGTTCTTTGAAAAGCTAAACAAGATAGACAGACACTTAGCTCAGTTAACTAAAAGAAAGAAAGAAAATCCAAATCATCAAAATCAGAGATGAAAGGTGAAACATCACAACAGACACCCAAAACATACAGACCATCATAAGGGAATATTTTAAAAACTTATATGCTACTAAATTTGAAAATCTAAAAGAATTGGATGGATATCTAAAATCATGGGAACCACCAAAACTAAACCAAGAAGAGATTAACAGCTTAAACAGACCCATAACACAAAAAGAAATTGAAACAGTAATACAAAGCCTCCCAACTAAAAAAAGGACAGGCACAGATGGGTTTACAGCAGAATTCGACCAGATATTTAAGACCTCCAATCAATACTACTTAAATTATTCAAAGTGCTAGAAACAGAGGATGAACTCCCAAATTCCTTGGATCATTCTAATACCCAAAACAGCTAAAGATATAATAGAACCATATGTTTAATGAATATACATGCAAAAATTCTCAACAAAATACTCACAAGCTGCATACAGACACACAACAAAAAGATAATTCACAATGATCAAGTAGACTTTATTCCAGAGATGCAGGGATCATTCAATATATGCAAGTCAATAAAAGTCATTAATCATATAAATGGCTTCAAAGACAAAAAACACATTGTCATCTCAATAGATGCTGAAAAGGATTTTGACAAAATTTAACATGCATTTATGTTCTAAGTCCTAGAGGGAATTGGACTGGAGGGAACATACCTTGACATAATTAAAGATATATACAAAAAACCCACAGCCAACATCATACAAATGGAGAAAAACTGGAAGCATTCCCATTAAAATCAGGAACCAGACAAGGATGTCTACTATCTCCACTCCTTTTCACCATAGTGCTTGAAATGCTTGCTAGAGCAATAAGACAAGAGAAAGAAATAAAAGGATTATTAATTTGAAAAGAAGAGGCCAAACTATCACTTTTTGCAGATGATATGATACTATACCTAAGACATCCCAAAAGTTCCACCAGAAAACTTGATCTGATCAACACTTTCAGTATATTGACAGGTTATAAAATTAATCTGCAAAAATTGGTAGCATTTCTATATACCAATAACAAGCAATTGGAGAAAGAATATAGGGAAATGCTTCCATTTACAATTGCTACTATATATATAATAGCATATATATTTATTCATATATATATGAATAAATATGACCAAAGATCTCTGCAATGAAAATTTTAAATTATTAATGAAAGAGATTGAGGAAGACACCAGGATATGGAAGTACCTCCCATGTTTATGGATTGGAAGAATTAATATTTTGAAAATGACCACCCTACCAAAAGCAATATATAGATTCAATGCAATTCCAATCAAAATCCCCATGACATATTTTACAGAATTAGAAAAAAATCATCCTTAAATTTGTATGGAAGCACAAAAGACCTTGAATAGTCACAGCAACCCTGAGCACAAAGAGTAGTGCTGGGGGGATTACTATACCTGACCTCAAAATATACTACAGAGCTATAGTCATAAAAATAGCATGGTACTGGCTCAAAAAAAGACACATGTATCAAAGCAACATCACTGAAGACCCAAATACGAGAACATGAAATTACATCCACCTGATGTTTGACAAAGGTGCCAAGAATACACAATGGAGGATAGACAGCATATTCAGGGAATGGTGCTGGAAACACAGATCTCCACATGTAGAAGAATGAAACTAGATACTTTTCTTTCACCTTGCATAAAAGTCAACTCCAAATGGATCAAAGACCTCAATGTGAAAGAGGAAACCCTGAAACTATTAAAAGAAAATTGGCTGTAACTTACAAGATATAGGTGTAGGAAAGGATTTTTCTAAATCGACAGAAGTTGCTCAGGAATTAAGGTCAGCAATCAACAAGTGGGACCTCGTGAAACTAAAAAGCTTCTGTACAGCAAAAGAAACAATCAAAAAAGTGAAGAGAAAACCCACAGAAGGGGAAAAAATCTTCACCAGTGACACATCTGACAGAGGTTTAACATCCAGAATACAAAAAGAACTGAAAAAATAAATAAATAAATACAAAGCAAGAAATCAAATGACCCAGTGAAAAGATGGGCTAAAGATCTAAACAGAGAGTTCTCAAAGGAAAAAATAAAGATGGCTAAGAAACATCTCAAAAAGTATTCAACATCGTTAGTAATTAGGGAAATGCAAATTAAAACCACCTTAAGGTATCCTTACCCCAATCAGACTGACTAAAATCAAGAGAACAAATGATACCAAATGCTGGTGAGGATGTGGAGAAATGGCAACACTCATTCACTGTTGGTGGGATTGCAAGTTCATGCAACCCCTACAGAAAACAATGTAGAGAACCCTTAGAAAACTGAAAATGAACCTACCATATGACCCTTGGCATATACCCAAAGGACTCATCCTATTGTAGAGACACTTGTACAACCATGTTTGTTGCTGCTCTTTTCACAATAGCTAAGAGATAGAAGCAACCTAAGCGTCCCTCTTCTGATGCATGGTTAACAAAAATGTGCTATTTTGACACAATGGAGTTCTATTCAGCAGTAATGAAAGATAAAATAATGAAATTTTCAAGTAAATGGATGGATCTAGAAACTTTATACTAAGCAAAGAAACACACTCAGAAAAATAAAAGACATATGGTCTCCCTTATTTGTGGATCCTACCACCAAATCCTTTTAAAGTCCATGTCCTTTCAATAAGATGATACTGTACAGCAGTTTCTTCTGCATGAAATAACTACCATCATCACAACTTCAGTAGTGCCTGATTGCTAATCATTGTCATAATTCAGCTTGTTGTTGGTTGTGCTCCTTCATTAAAGGAGCGGCAAGCAGGGTCGTTGGACCCTCACCAGAGTATCCAGCCACTCTTCCCAGTCAACTGTATGTAATTTTGCCCTAATCACACATGGCCTCCTGGATTCGTGGAGTGCTATAGTTTACAATTTGGGGAAGGCTAGGAAGAGAAGGCATGACCCATGCTGGGTAAAGGCTTTCCAGTGTGCATAACCTCAGGTCATTCTTACACTTCAGCAACCACTCAGTTATCTCACTAAGCAAGCTCAGTTATGACATTAAGTTTTACTTGGCTCCCCAGTAAAACTTAAATAAAACAGTGGCTTAACAATAGAAACTTAGAAGGGAATAAGCATTGCTTAGCATCCCCAGGAAAAGAAGTCTCACAACAGATAGAAAATTTGTTTGTTAATGATATTATGTCTAATAATTATTTTTTTTAAAAAAAGAAAATGAGAATGTAAAAGATATTAAAAGGATATGGGAATGAAAATATTTTCAAAAATAGACAGAAAAAATAAGAAAGCCTAAGCAAGTGATAAAGATCTATGTAGGTGTGTTATGATATATAAAGGATGAGACAAAAATAATATACACATAACCTTAAAATTTCTATAATCATAGTTTAGTCAACAAGTTTAAGGAACAAAATGTATATCTAGTCAAGGTTTAGTGGAGAATATTTGTTTTTTCTTTACCCAAGCCTTATCTACATATCACATGATAATTCAAAGTACCAGACTGGTGGAACTAACCTTACTGGATGTTTAACAGCCATAATTGGAGGCCTATACTAATCTGGTCAGAAGGACTTAAAGGACAGTTTTGGGCCCTTGCCCTCCAAGGTCAACTAACTTCCAGGAGACTATGGAACATCTCTCAAAATATCCTGTAACTGAGGTGAGTCACCCGTTCTCTTGTTCATGGAGGCCATAGAGACCACATGAGATGGACTTAAACCAGGTTCCAGTCTACAAAGAGGAGGGTCAACTCAGAGGAAACATCTCATTCACGTTTCCAAGTGAAGCTAGATATCGTCAAACAGGACCTTTAACTTATCTTCACATAGGTGGAACTGGTAAAAGGAGCTAGGGGCTCTTCCCAAGCCCCTGTGACCCCCGAGGAACAGATCCATTTTATGGTCTTAAACACCCAAAAGGAGAGAATAACCAAAGACTAAATTCATCACTATATTTCTTTAAGAGTTCAAGGGATTACACTTCTCAGACATTAGGCTTAAGTCCATATAAAAAGTTATTTTAGACGACCTCCCACTGCTTCCCCAGGCCTGCAGGACCTGCAACAGGCCTCTCTCCTACCCATAGGCCTCTCTCTGGGGTAAGTCCATTGTACCCTCCACACCTTGACTCCCCCAGCCTCATTCACACTCCTATCTCTGCCACCCTTCTCTCCTCCTAGTTTGGGCCCTGCCCCATTCCTTATCTTGGGGCCCCAGACCCCTGGGGAACCAATAAGGCTTCCTGATCCTTTCATCTGACCTAGTCTCTTCTCTGGTCCCCAGGAGCACTGCTTCTGGGCCTGGCCCCACCCTCACCTCTCTCTGCTTCCCTGGGCCTGCAGGACACTCTGCAGGCCTCTCTCCTACTGACAGGCCTCTCTCTGGAGTAAGTCCATTGCACCCTCTGCGCATTGACTACCCCAGCCTCATTCTCCCATCTCCCCCACCATTATTTCCTCCTAGTTTGGGCCCTGCCTCATTCCTTATCTTGGTGCCCCAGACACCTGGAGAACCAATACTGCTCCCTGATCCTTTTCATCCAGACCAACTTAGTGCCTTCTCCAGGCCACAGGAGTGCTGCTTCTGGGCATGGCCCCGCCCTCAACTCCCTCTGCTTCCCTGGGCCTGTACCAACCTCCAGTCTCTTTCTGGGACATGGGGCTGACCTTTCCTCTTCCTGACCCTATGTATCCAGACCAATCCAGCTCCTGAGTGCAGTACCTAGGAGGCCTTGGGGACTCCTCCCACCCCATCTGCCTTTGTATCTCTTGGTGGCCCAGCCACCAGCTTCCCTAGACCAGCAAATTTCCTGGGCCAGGCTCCCAGGCCAATCCAACCCCCAAATTTCTTGAGGCCAAAATCGTTCCTGGAGGGATCCATCCTTAAGAGAAAGCCTGAAAACATCTGTCCCTCACCTGAATTGGGCCTCTGTGGGAACTCCTGAAGACAAAAGCAATCCGGCCACTCCAATATAAAATCAAAAGAGAGAACTGGAAGCTTAGATGAACCAGCTTTTCATGCCCAAAAAGTAAACCACAAAGATACATAAAGTTCACAAAAAGAAGCAGACCTAAACTTGAAGGCTTGAGTCTCACACAAGAATCAGAAACCACAAAAGAAATTCACATGTCAAAATCACAGAGAAAAAATAATAACATGAAAAACCAAAATAATATATCCCCACCATATACCAATAGTCCTCTAGAGGAAAAGTAAACCACAAAGACACATAAAGTTCACAAAAAGAAGCAGACCTAAACTTGAAGGCCTGAGTCTCACACAAGAATCAGAAACTACAAAAGAAATTCACATGTCAAAAATCACAGAGAAAAAATAACATGAAAAAACAATATATCCCCACCATATACCAATAGTCCTCTAGAGGAGCACAATGAGAACCCCCTAGAGATAATGCAGGGCATGGAACTCAAAAGAACAATTATAAACATGATAAAAGAATTCAGTGAATTTAAAGAACACACAAAAAAAGAAATCAAAGAACTGAAGGAAGATAGGGGTTAACTTCTGAATGAATTCAGAAAGACTTAGAAATATTGAAGAATACTCAGGCTGAAATGAATAAAGAAGTGAAACACTCAGTAAGCCAATAAGAAATGACAGGAGAAAGCCTCACCATTAATAATAGGCAACTTCAATACCCCACTGTCTCCATTATATAGGTCAACAGGGCAGAGAGGTAACAAAGAGACATCTGAATTAAACAATACTATACATCAAATGGACTTAACAGACATCTACCGAGTATTCCACCCAAGCACCAAAGGACATACTTTCTACTCAGCACCCCATGGAACCTTCTCCAGAATCGACCATATACTGGGGCACAAAACAAACCTCAACAAATACAAAAAGATTGGAATAATTCCATGCATTCTATCAGGCCACAATGCAATAAAGCTTGCAATCGACACTTGAAGAAGCCCTAATCACCACATGAACACATGGAGATTAAACAACACACTCCTGAATGATGAATGGGTCAAAAGAGAAATTAAGAAAGAAATAAAAGTATTCCTGGAATTAAATGAAAAAGACAATACAACATGTCAAAACCTCTGGGACACGCTGAATGCAGTCCTAAGAGGGAAGTTTATAGCTCTAAGTGCCTACATCAAAATATCAAACACACTTGAAAAGCAACACCAAACAAAACCCAAACCCTGCAGACAAGAAGAAATAACAAAAATCAGGGCAGAAATCAATGAAATTGAAACAAAGAAAACAATACAAAGAATCAACAATTCCAAGAGCTTGTTCTTTGAAAAGATAAACAAGATTGACAGACCACTAGCCCAATTAACCAAAAGAAAGAAAGAGCACCTCCAAATCAACAAAATCAGAGATGAAAGGGGAAACATCACAACAGAC
>NW_008360303.1:7302314-7304331 GCF_000622305.1 Nannospalax galili
TGAAAGTCAATAAATGTAATAAATCATATAAATGGACTCAAAGACAAGAACCACAAGGTCATCTCAATAGATGCAGAGAAGGTCTGTGACAAAATTCAACATGCATTTATGTTTAAAGTCCTAGAGGGAATTGGACTGGAGGGAACATACCTCAACATAATTAAAGCCATATATAAGAAACCCACAGCCAACACCATTCTGAATGGAGAAAAACTGGAAGAATTTCCATTGAATTCAGGAACTAGACAAGGCTGTCCACTATCCCCACTTCTCTCTAACATAGTACTTGAAACTCTTGCAAGAACAATAAGACAAGAGAAGGAAATTAAAGAAGTAATAATCGGAAAAGATGAGATAAAATTATCCCTGTTTGCAGATGATATGATATATATCTAAGGGACAAAAAAAATTCCACCTGAAGACTCCTAGAAATTATTAACACATTCAGTAAAGTGGCAGGTTACAAAATTAACCTACAAAGGTCTTTAGCCTTCCTATATCCCAAAAACAAGCAATCAGAGAAAGAGCACATGGAAACCCTGCCATTCACAATAGCTGCAAAAAAAAAAATATCTCAGAGTAAATCTGACCAAAGACATTAAAGAGCTCTACAATGAAAATTCTAAATCATTAAGGAAAAAAAATGAGGAAGACTTCAGAAGATGGAAGGACCTCCATGCTCATGGATTGGAAGAATTAATATTGTGAAAATGACCATCCTACAAAAAGTCATATATAAATTCAACACAATGCCAATCAAAATTCCCATGATATTTTTCACAGAATTGGAAAAAACTATCCTAAGATTCATATGGAAGTACAAAAGACCTCGGATAGCCAAAACAACCCTGAGAACTAAGAGTAATGCTGGGGGGATTACTATACCAGATTTTAAGCTCTACTACAGAGCTATAGTCATAAAAACAATATGGTACTGGCACAAAAATAGACAAATGGAACAAAATTGAAGACCCAAATATGAGCAAATGCAATTTTAGCCACCTGATATTTGACAAAGGGGTCAAGAACATTAACCGGAGGAAAAACAACATGTTCAGCAAATGGTGCTGGCAAAACTGGATTTCCACTTGTAGAAGAATAAAACTTAACCCCTATCTTTCACCCTGCACAAAAGTCAATTCCAAATGGCTTAGAGACATCATTGTAAAGCCTGAAACTCTGAAACTATTAGAAGAAAACATTGGGGAAAACCTACAAGATATAGTCGTAGGAAAGGATTTTCTAAACTGGACATCAGTTGCTCAGGAAACAAGGGCAAGAATTAACAAATGAGACCCCATTAAACTGAAAAGCTTCTGTACATCAAAGGAGACAACCAAGGAAGGAAACAAAAAACCCACACAATGGGAGAAAATCTTCACCCAGGGGGATTCGACACATCCAACAGGGGATTAATAATCAGAATTTATAACGAGCTCAAAAAACAGAGAACCAAGACAAGAAGCAACCAAATTAAAAGATGGACTAAGGAGCTGAACAGAGAGTTCTCAAAAGAAAAAGTAAAGATGGCTATGAAACATCTTAAAAAATGTTCAATATCACTAATAATTAGGGAAATGAAAATTAAAACCACTTTAAGATTTCATCTTACCCCAGTCAGACTGGCTAAGATCAAGAAAACAAATGATACCAAATGTTGGAGAGGATGTGGGGAAAGGGGAACACTCATCCACTGCTGGTGGGGCTGCAAACTGGTTCAACCCCTATGGAAAGCAGTGTGGAAAACTCTTAAAAAACTACAAATGAACCTACCATTTGACCCAGTTATACCACTCCTTGGCATATACCCAAAGAACTCATCCTACTGCAGAGACACTTGTACATCCATGTTTCTTGCTGCTCTTTTCACAACAACTAGGAGATGGAAGCAACCTAAGTGTCCCTCAATTGATGAGTAGATAACGAAAATGTGGTTCATTTATACAATGGAGTTTTACTCAGCAGTAATCATGAAATTTGAAGGTAAATGGATGGAAATAGAAACTGTTATACTAAG
>NW_008360303.1:7304543-7305380 GCF_000622305.1 Nannospalax galili
ATAAAAATTGGGTTAGTTTAAGGGAGGGGGGAGGGAAGGGTATACAAGGAACCTAGGGGATAAAGGGAAAGAAGGAGCTCAAGAGTAGCAGAACAATAGGAGAATGGTATTAGTAAGGGAGAAGGGGGAAATGGGGGCACCTTAAGTGGGAAAACCATGATGGAGGGTGAGACAATGTGAGAGCTAAACAATGCCTAGCTAGTTTTGAAAACCAGAGAGAACCATATTACTCCTACAACCTACTGACAAATTATACATAGCAGATCAAGAAATATATGTCTAGGTAAGGTTTATCTGAGAACAACTGGTCTTTGTCCAAGATTTATCTACATGACACACAATAATTAAAAATACCAGACTCGTGGAACTACCTTCTTGGATGTTTAGCAGACATACTTTGAGGTCTATAATAATTTGGTCAGAGGGACATAAAGGACAGTTTTTGCTCCTTGGCCTCCTAGGTGGACTAGTTCCAGGGGACTACGAGCATCTCTCGAAATGTCCTATAATGGTGGTGGGTCACCTGTCTTCTTGATCAAGAAGGCTGAGGAGACCCCACCAGATGGTCTTGAACCAGTATCCAGTCTATAAAGAGGAGGCTCAACACAGAGGAATCATTTCCTCCATGCTTCCAAGCAAAGACAGCCATGATCAAGTAGGACCTTTGGCTTATCTTCACATAGGTGGAACTAGTAAAAGAAAGGATCCAGGGTCTCCTCCCAAGCCCATGTGACCCCTGAGGAGCAGATCCTCAAACAACCTTAAGAGTAAAAATAAATGGTTTATCTGGGCCAACTGTATGGCCTTAAACACCCAAAAGGAAAGTATAACCAAAGA
>NW_008360303.1:7306208-7307451 GCF_000622305.1 Nannospalax galili
TCTGACTCAGAAAGTGCTGCTCTCAGATGTAAGACTTCAAATCTTGTTTTACAATACTGTAGTGCCCACCTGTAGCTAAGGGAGACAACCTGCTGTTGTTCTAAAATCATGGTCAAATTTGTTTTTCCCCCCTATCAAGAAGCCTTTGAGAGGGAACTGACACTGATTCTAACCACTCCAACAGCTATAAAATGCCTGAAAGCAAATCCTGAATCCATCACTCTCAAGTCCAGCCTTGACAGACAAAAGAAAAATGAGGGAAAATCCAATAGAGGGATGCTTTTGGTACCTCTCATCAAGAAATTCTGATGGACTCTCATGAACATTTGAAAATTACCCTGTTCTGACTTTTTTCTAGTTCCCTGTCTAGAACTTATGCTATTTACTCTTGCCTTTACTTCTTCACATCTCCTATCCACCAGTCAAGGACTTTCTTCTCACCCTACAGATAAGAGTTATGCAATTTGGGAGTCTTTTAGGTAGATCCTGAAGGGGTACCCCACTTGCCTCACCCTGCATCCCTGTTCAGCAGGGAAGAAGCCAGGGCAGTCTGCGTCCTGATTCCCTATCTGCAAGCTGGGTAACCTCTTCAGAGGATGCTGTGATAAGAATAGGAGATAAGAGGAGGTGGGTAGGCAGTTAGTGTAACAAGACCCCAAAGAAAAGTAGCCACTTTCTTGGCTAAAATTCAAAATGTCCTTGGGCCTGCTAGCAACATACTCTGTTCCAAAGGCCAAAAACACTATCCTCAGGCCTCTTGGGGTAAGTCTACAGAGCAGCTCTCCGAGCTGGGACTCCCCAAGCCACATTCACCCTTCCATCCCCCTCCCCTCGCCATTCTATACTCCTAGTTTGAGCCCTGCGCCACTCCTAGTCTTGTTCAAAGATTTTAGAGTTACCTCTTCCGAGGGGGGAATCTTAGAGTAGCAAAAAGCCCCATTAAAAAAGAAGAAGAAGAAGAAGAAGAAGAAGAAGAAGAAGAAGAAGAAGAAGAAGAAGAAGAAGAAGAAGAAGAAGAAGAAGAACATGGTGGCACAAGCCTTTAATCCCAGCACTAGGAGGCAGAGGCAGGCAGATCTCTGTAAGTTCAAGGCCAGCCTGGTCTACATAGTGAGTTCCAGGACAGCTGGGGCTACAGGGAGATCCTGTCTCAAAAAAGACAGAAAAAAGAAAGAAAGAAAGAAAGAGAGACAGAGAGAGAAAGAAAGGAAGGAAGGAAGGAAGGAAGGAAGGAAGAAAGAAA
>NW_008360303.1:7307502-7345002 GCF_000622305.1 Nannospalax galili
GGAAGGAAGGAAGAAAGAAAGAAAGAAAGAAAGAAAGAAAGAAAGAAAGAAAGAAAGAAAGAAAGAAAGAAAGAGTACACAAAGCTATCAGAAAAAAAAGTGGTGAGGAAATATGGAGGAGTTGGAGGGGAGGGAGTGGGTATGGATTTGATCAAAACACCTTATATGCTTATATCTCTGTATGAAATTCATTCTAAATAAATAAATAAATAGTATGGTATTGAAAAGGAAACACATTGAGTTAGAGAAATCTTCACTTGGAACACATCCAATAGAGGATTAATAGCCATAGTATACAAAAAATTCACCAAAGAAACAAACGACCCAATGCAAAGATGGACTAAGAACCTGAATAGAGATTTCTCAAACAAAGAAATAATAACGGCTAATAAACACCTTTAAAAGTGCTCAATATCCTTATTAATTAGAGAAATGCAAATCAAAACCACTTTAAGATTTCATCTTACACCAGTCAGACTGGCTAAGATAAAGGAACAAAAGACAGCAAAGATTGGCAAGAATATGAAGAAAGGGGAATGCTCATTTAGGGCTGGTGAGATTGCAAACTTGTGCAACCACTATGCAAAGCATTGTGGAGAACTCTTTAAAAACTAAAAATGAATCTACTCTATGATCTGCTTATATAATTCATTGGCATATGCCCAAGGGACTCAGTCTACTGTGGAGATAACTTGTACATCCATTTTTATTCTTGCTCTTTTCACAGTACCTTAGAAGTTGAAACAACCTAAATGTCCCTCAACTGACCACTGGAAAATGAGTTTTGTTCAGCTGTAGGAAAGATGAAATCATGAAATTTACAGATAAATGAATGGAACTAGAAACTGTTATACTAAAGAAACTAGCACAGACTCAGAAATACAAGCAATGTATGTTCTCCCTCATTTGTGGATCTTAGCACCAATCCCTTATATATGAGTATATATCCTGATGTAACAGCAGAAACCAGGAAAATAGAAAGGAACTACAGAGGTAAAAGGAAAGAAAGAGCCCAAAAAAGAGGATAGTAGACATTCATCTGGGAAGGTAAAAGGGAAGGAAATACAAGGATTATTGAGGTAAAGAAGGAACTCAAGAGAAGGGGAATAATAGGAGACAGGTATTACCAAGGTGGAAAATGGGTACTTTAACTGGAGAAGAAGTAGGGATGTTAGACACAGAGAGAGAGAAGAGGCACATGGATCCTCTGTGAGTTCAAGGCCAGCCAGGTCTACAGAATGAGTTCCAGGCCAGCTGGAACTACAGGGAGATCCTGTCTCAAAAACATATACATACATACACACACATACACACATACACACACGTGTGTGTGTATGTGTGTATGTATATATGCAGTACCAGACAGGTGAAACCTCCCTTTGAGTTGTTGGCCAGGGTGGTCCAAGAAACTCCCCAAATAACAGAAGCTATTACCACAGCCCTTGATTACCTCTCAGAACTTGAAGGTAAGACCCTTTTGCTGAAGACAGTACATACTTTGGACACAGGACTTGGAGTAATGGAGCTGAAACTACTCTAGAAGCCTTCTCCCTGAAGACTAGCTCTCATAGTTTTAGAGAATACTGTGAAAGTTGCTAAGGGAGAAAAATCAATAAATAGTTCAACCCAGCTGTAAAGCCTAATAACTACAATGACTATCATAGTAAACTATCTCCATTGGTCAAGTAGTGGCACTTTAATCTGGTGGTAATTAACAGTTATCTAACTGGACTTAAAGTCCCCTCAGGGAGGTAACTCATAGTAGCATTGTAAATATAGCCAAATATACATGACTGGACAAGTCATAGATCCTAGAGAAAGCCCTATCTCTGTCATATCTCTAGTCAAATGAAATTTCTTACTGTATGCTAAATATGGATTCATAGTTACAGACAAGTATACTATACACCTCATCAAAAAAGCTTCTTTTTGCAACAGATGGTGACTATTAAAGAGGTCCACAACTGGTCACACATAGGGAGTATAGTCTGAGAAATGCCCAACCCTAAGTGACACATTTACAGTGGAACCTCTATACCTAAGGCTAATGGAACACAAAGGAATAGAGGGGTAGAAAGAATACTAATATACCCCTCAACTCTCATCAGTAAAGCTTCCTCATACAACAGAGTCTGATGCACACAGAAGGGCACAACCAGCAAAGTTTTTGAGAATAAGAGACTGCAGAGTGTGTGTCCCTGGATAAGACTCCTATATTAAACATCACCCACTCATGGCTTAGGTACCATTAAGGAAGAGGGGGTGGAAAGACTGTAAAACCAGGGTTTGTATGTGAACATAAGGAAAGAAAGACTTTCAGGTCTCTGTGAACTTGTTCATATGAACTTCCAACAATGGTGACAGTGTGCACAAGACCCATGCTGACTCAATCAGAAAACAACCCAGCATAGTACTGGAGAAATGGGAAGCAGGCCCCAACTTTAGCTGATGAACTATTGGCAACTGATTACTGCATGGTGAGGGAGCATTGATCTTCTTTAAGGGAATAAATCCTATATAGGCTAAGTAGACTCCTGTGGATGAACAAGCACCAAGGGATATCTGGGTACACAAATTTGACTCAATAGGCCTTAACATATGTCAGAATGCATGAAATTGATAGGTGATGATTATAGGGGATATGGATGGGGTATAAAGATGATTAAGATGTTTTGTATGAAGTACACAAAAATTCAATAAAAACAGCCTTTGAAAAATATAAATAATAAATAAATACATAAACACATAAATAAACATAGATGCCAACCCAGGCTACTATTAGTTGTAATCAAAAGAAAAAGAAAAAATAGTAAAAAAAATTTAAGGAATTTATTTTACTAAACCAGCTCTACAGATGAAATTAGAAGGAATACATCAGTCTGAAGAGAAGATTAAATACACTCAAGAGGGCACAAGGAATAAATACACAATTCTAGAACAGTTAACCAAAACAGGTCTAAGAAAACACAACACCAACATAACAGGGGATTAATAAACACTGGCCAATAATAACTCTCAATACTAGTGTTCTCAATTACCCAATAATAAGACACCAGATAACTGATTGGATTAGAAAACAGGATCCATTGATATGTTGTCATAAAGAAAAACATCTCATCATCAATGATTGACACTATTGTAGGATAAAGGATGGAAAAAAGATATTCCACACAAATGGAATTAAAGAAACAAGCAGGCATAGTTATTCTAGTATCTGAAAAATTAGACTTCAAACTAAAACTAATCAGAAGAGATAGGGAAGGACATTTCATAGTCACTAAAGGAAAAATCCACCAAGAGGACCTTACAGTCCTAAACATATATGCACTAAACACATGGGCATGCAATTTCATAAAACACTGTTAGATCTAAAATCACAGATTGATTCCAACATAGTGATTGTGGGTGACTTCAGTACCCCACTGTCATCAATAGACAGGTCATCAAGGCCAAAACCAAATAGAAAAAACTGGGAGATACATGACACCATAAATCAAATGAACCTAGCGAAGATTTACAGAACATTCCATCCAAACACCAAAGAATATACTTTCTTCTCAATAGCTCATGGAACTTTCTTCAAAACCCACTGCATATTAGGATACAAAGCAAGTCTTAACAAATTTAGAAAAACTGAAATAACATCCTGTATTCTATCTGACCATAAAAGAATAAACCTGGAAATCAATAACAATAGAAAATGGAAAAATACTTAAACTCAGGGAAACTAAACACACTTCTAAATAAACATTGAGTCAAGGGAGAAATCAAGAAGGAAAATTTAAAATTCATAAGATTGAATGAAAATGAAAATATAGCACACCAAAATCTATGGAGACAGAGAAATGCCTACATCAGAAAATTAGAGACATCTAAAATTAATAACATAATGATGCACCTCAAAGCCTTGAAAATTCAACAACAAACATTTTAAAAGAAGAGATGGGGAGAAATAAAATTAGGCTGAAATTAATGAAACAAAAATGAAAAAAATAAAAAGAATCAATGAAACGAAGAGTTAATTCTTTTAAAAGATTAATAAAATTGATATGCCATTAGCCAAATTAATCAAAATAAAGAGAGGACCCAAATTAACAATGTAATCAATCTAGCTAAGGAAGCTGTAAGTCCAATTCACTGCTGGGAGACCCAAGCACTCTTGGCTGCCTGGCCCGCTGTCCTTATGACCCACCAACCAACCGACACAATGTTCCTCCAAACTGCGGTTTAGAGAACATAGATATCTATTTGGGCTTCCTAACAGAATCATGATGTCAGGGAGGGGTTGCTTACAAAGGCATGGACACCCGTGGGCTTTTTTTCCTACATCTCTGCTCAGCCTCCAGACCTGCGGACCCCAGGCCCCTAGTCCCTCCCCATCATGCAGTTAAGGCTGATTGACTGGGTGGGAAAGGTGACTGTCTCCCTGTCTTCTTACTGAGAGTCAAATGGTTTGAAGCAAACATGAAAGCATCTATTCGTTTGTTTGCCATTCGGAGGACATGCCTATCCAACAGAAGTGGAAAACTCGTATAATGAAAACTTTAAGGCATTGAGGATAGAAACTGAAGAAAACTCTAGAAGATGGTATCTTCCCATGCTCATGTGCTAATAGGATTAATACTGTGAAAATTACCGTCCTACCAAAAGCAATCTATGGATTCAACTCAATACCCATTAATATTCCAACATTATTCTTCATAGAAACTGAAAAATATCTCAAATTTAATAAGAAACGCACACATAGAAAATCTTGGATAGCCAAAACAATTCTGGAAAATAAGAGGAAAGCTGGAGGCATCATCATTTCTAATCTCAAATTGTACTACAGAGCTATAGTAATAAAAACAGCATGGTATTGGCATACAAACAGTCACATCAATTGATGTAATAGAATTGAGGCCCAGATTTAAATACACAAATTTACAGCCACCTGATTTTTTACAAAGGAGTCATAAATACACAATGGAGAAAAGACTAGCATGCTCAACAAATGATACTGGTTAAACTGGATAGCTACATGTAGAATTAAACTAGGTCCCTATCTCTCATCCTATACAAAACTCAATTCCAAATGGATCAGGGACCTCAATAGACCTGATACTCTGAATCTGAGAGAGCAGAAAATAGGAAATACACTAGAACTTTTAGACATAAGGAAGGACCTGGATCTGACCCTGATAGCACAGGAATTAAGGCCAATAATTGACAAATGGGGCCTCATGAAACAAAAAACTTCTGTAAAGCTGTGGTAACTTTAGTTGTCAAGTTGACAGATCTGGGTAGAGGGAGCCTTAATAGGAAAACTGCCTCCATTGGACTGACCTGTGGTCATGTCTATGGGGTATTTTCTTGATTTTTGAGTAATGTGGGAGTGTCCAGCCCACTGTGGGCAATGCCACCCCAGGGAAGGTATGTTGATCCGTATTGTATAAGAAAGCAGGCTGAGCATGGGTCAGGGGAATAGCCAGTAGGCAGTGTTCCTCCATGGCCTGTGCTTCAGCTCCTGCCTCGAGGTTCCTGCCCTGAGTTCCTACCCTGGGCTCCCTCAATGACAAAGTGAGACCTGGGAGACGTAAGCTGAGTAAACTCTTTCCTCCCCAAGTTGGTATTTGTTAGAATGTTACAGCAATTGAAAGCAAACTAGAACAGCAAAGAGCACCATTGGTCTGAAGGGGCAAACTACAGAATGGGAGAAAATCTTCATCAGATGTATATCAGAGAGTCAGTAGTTAGAATATACAAAAAATTCAAAGACTAAATGTCAAAAAAGAAAACACTTAAAAATTGAGTCAGAGAACTAAACAGATTTCTCAAAAGATGAAATCAAATGACTAAGAAAGTTTTTAAGGTTCAACATCTTTAACAATCAGGAAAATTCAAATTAAAGCTTCTCTGATATTTCACCTTATCCCAATCAGAACGATTCAGATACAAAACACAAAAGATGGCAAATTCTGACAAAGATGTGGAGAAAAGAAAACATTTATTCACTGCTGGAGAGAGTCAAAACTGGTGCAGCCACTATGGAATCAGTGTGGAGTTTCCTCAAAAAGCTAGAAATAGATTTACTACAAGATCCAGCTATACCACTGTTGGGAAAATACCCAAAAGACTTTGAATCCCACTACAAAAATATCTGCTCTTCCATGTTCTTTGATGCTCTATCTAGAATAGCCAGGAAATGGAAGCAACCTAGATGTCCATCAACAGATGAATGAATAATGAAAATATGTATATTCACACAATGAAATAGTGAACATTTCATTTAAGAAAAATGAAATTATGAAATTCGCAGGCAAATTTATAGAACTGCAAACAATCACCCTGAATGAGGTAAGGCAGACCCAGAAAGGCAAATGTCACATGTTGTCGCTCATATGTGGAGGCTAGCTAGCTTTGAATTTTTAGGTATGTGTGTTTCAGCTATAAAACCCATAAAGGCCAGGAATCAGTTAGGTGCCATGAAGGGAGGCTTCTGAGGAGAGGTGATAGAATGCATTGATACAAAGGCGATAAGGGGAATAATGGGATAGGTAGAGTTAAATGGTTTGAGGAAATGGAGGGCAGGTTAGAGGAGGGAGTTTGTCTTCCATTTTCATTGCTACTCAAGTTTTGGTTAGAATGTTCTTGTCCTAACATCTGATTTATTATAGGTTCTTATCACTGTACCCTTCCAATGAGCATTCCACCTCCTCTCTCAGACCCCTAATATCAAAGCCATTTTTATTGTCTTATTTTATTTGTTGATATCTTTTCATTCTAGAGATAAAACACATGATAGGCATAAGATTTACTGTGATGCTCCGACCCCAGCTAGAACCAAATTTTAAGTATCAATTTATGCAAACTATTCCTTTTTAAAAATCATTTGACTCAATCATCAAATGGATACATTCTAAACTGATAAAAGGCCCTCATAATTTAAGTTCTAGCACGCCCTTCTACATATGTTTCTAAACACACACACACACACACACACACACACACACACACCACAAATATATTTTAGTTCAATAAATGATAGCTGTTTGCCAGCTTCTCTGTACCATTCCCGTTTGGGCATATGTGCTGCTGAAGTGAGCACAGAGCTAAAGATGTATTAATCAGCTTTATGAAATTCACTAGCTGGTAAGCTAATTTTAAAGATATGTAATCAAAAGTAATTATGATCAGAGGTACCTTTCATGGATGGATAATACTGCTCCAAAAGGCATAGATTGTTTAATGAAAATCATACTAAGTGAGGTAACCCAGACCCAGAAACAAAAATGTCACATGTTCTCTCTCTCATAGCTTTGAATCTTTAGATAGGTTTCAACTGGAAAATCCACAGAGGTCAGGAAACTAATGGGGGCCACAGCAGGAAGATTCATGGAAGGAGAGATAGAATGCAGTGATGTAAGGGGAGAAAAGAAAATAAGGGGGTAGGAAGAGTTAAATGGCATTGGCAAGGGAGAAGACAGAGTAAGGGGAGAGATGACTAACACTAAAGGCCTTTTGAAAAAGTACTATAGAAGGATGGAGAGATGGCTCAGTGGTTAAGAACACTGGCTGCTCTTGCAGAGGACCCAAGTTCAAATCCCAGCACCTACATGGCAGCTAACAACTGTCCATAACTCCAGTTCCAGAGGATTGGACACCCTCTTCTCACCTTTGTGGGCATTACATGACACAGGTGTATTTACATACAAGCAATACACTCATACACATAAAAAACTTATAAATAAAATATTTTTAAAGTAATATGGAAACCTAATATTACAGAAGCTTCTTAAGCAACATAAATATAATATAAAAAGAGTTTAAATGTAGTTATGCTGTAATAGAGGTTCACTGATTCTACCAGACTCCACAGGCTAGCAAATATAAAGCCTTATGTCAGGAATGGACTCCTTCTTTTGGACTTGACCAAGAGAGTCATATAGACCCTCAAAAAATACTGGCTATACCACTGTTCTTG
Source organism: Nannospalax galili (assembly GCF_000622305.1). Classification (NCBI taxonomy): domain Eukaryota; kingdom Metazoa; phylum Chordata; class Mammalia; order Rodentia; family Spalacidae; genus Nannospalax; species Nannospalax galili. The sequence continues at coordinate 7,315,466 of NW_008360303.1, forward strand.
GTTAGTAACCAGAACCTGATAGTAAGACCTTATTTCTGAAGATTTTACATGCCTGAGTCACAGAACTAAAAGGAGAAATAAAGCTAGTACCGACCTCGAAGCTTCATCTCTGCTAGTTAGCTTTCATAGTGCTAGAGGGAGCTATGCATGCCACAAAAAAAGCAAAGTTATCATCAACCTTGCCCAGTTATGAACCCTGAGAGCTACAATAGCAACTGGCCTGGCAAGATATGCCCAAGAGTGTAACACTGATTGGATTTAAGACCTGCTTCACAAGATGGAGCCAATATCTGGCTCTGTTATCAGGACTAAAATCCTGACTAGACACTTCTCTCCATAGGAGAGAACCCTCTACTATTGTACTGCTAAACAGACATCATACTAAACCAACTCCTAATGACTTACTGTTATACCCATAGATCAGTTCACCTCTCAACTCTTACTAGAGAAGTTTCTTCATACAATAGATGGTGAATTACAGAAAGTCCCACAACTGGTCAACTTGGAGAGACTGCAGAGTACTTGGCCCTAACTTGAATATCTATGTCATATCCTTTCCTTCCAAAGCTCAAGGGATCATTGTGGAAGAAGGAGTAGAAAGAGTGTAAGAGCCAGAGAGTAGATGAATACAAGGAAACCATGTTGTCTGGACCCCACAGAGCAGTTGCACATATGACCCCACAATGCTTATGACAGAATGCACAAGACCATTGCAAGCCCAAGCTAAACAAAATCCCCAGTGGTCTACTGGCAACTGATAGCTGCTAGGAGAGGAAAACTCAGTTTCCTTTTAGAATGTGATACCTCATAAGCTGACCAGACTTCAAAGTGATGGACCCATACCCAAGAGCATTTGGGCAACACAAATTAGACTCAACAGTCCTGTAAAATAGGAAAATAATAATAGAAGGCATGAAGTTGAGGGAGGATGGAGTAGGGTGGAGGTGGATATGGGGAGGGGTCTGAATATGACCAAATTACAATGTATGAAATTATCAAAGAATCAATAAAAATATTTTAAAGAATCCATTTTAGCCAGGTGTTCCAGCACTCGGGAGACAGAGGCAGGTGGATCTTTGTGAGATCCAGGTCAGCCTGGTCCACATAGTAGGTTCCAAGCCAGCTGGGACTACAGGGAGACCCTATCTCAAAAAGATTTTTTTTAACTTTTACAAATCTTTATTAAGAATTTCATATATGTATATAAGGTGTTTTGATCGATTCCATGCCCACTCCCTCCCCTCCAACATTCCCCCCTCTGAAGAGGTAACCCTATAATCTTTCAAGGATTAGATACAAGCTCCCAAATACTTTTGACATTTTTGGCCTTTGGAACAGAGTATGTTGCTAACAGGCCCAAGGACATTTTGACTTTTAGCCAAGAAACTGGCTAAATTTCTTTGGGATCTTTTTACCCTAACTACCTAGCCAATTCCTACCTCCTATTCTTATCACACCATCCTCTGAAGAGGTTACCTAAATTGCCAATAGGAAATAGGGACACAGACTGCTTTGGCTTCTTCAGTGCTGAACAGGGACGCAGGGTGAGGCAATTGGAGTACCCTTTCAATGGGTCTATCTAAAAGACTCCCAAATTGCATAACTCTTGTCTCTAAAGGGAAAAGAAAGTCCTTGAATCATGAATAGGAGATATGAAAGAGAAGTAAAGGCAAGAGTAACTGGCATTACAAGTTCTAGACAGGGAACTAGAAAAAAGTCAGAACAGGGCAATTTTCAAATGTTCATGAGAGTCCGTTGGAGTTTCTTGACAAGGGCTTCCAAAATGATTTTTTTAATCTATTTTAAAAAGAAATTAAGGCTGGGTGTGGTAGCACAGGCCTGTAATCACAGCATTTGGGAGGCAAAGGTAGACAGATATTTCATGATCAGCCTGGTCTACATAGTGAACTCCAGGCCAGCTGGGGCTACAGGAAGACTTTGTCCCAAAAAGACCAAAAACAGAACAGAACAAAACAAAAGAAGAAGGAGGAGGAGGAGGAGGAGGAGGAGGAGGAGGAGGAGGAGAAATTTCTACCAAATGTGAGACAATAATTAATTTTTGAAAATGGATTCATTTATTTTTATGGGTAGGAGGAGGAGGAGAGGGAAGGGGAGGATGAGGAGGAGAAGGAGAAGGAGAAGGAGAAGGAGAAGGAGAAGGAGAAGAAAAAGAAGAACTACTCCTCCTCTTTGGAAAGGCTCTTTATTAAGTTAAGGAAGTTCCCTTCTATTTTCAGTTTTTTTGTTTGTTGGTTGATTGGTTTTGGTTTGGATTTTGGTTTATTTGTTTTTTTGAGACAGATATCCCTGTAACCCCACACTGGCCTGGAACTCGCTATGCAGACCAGGCTGGCCTCTATCTCATAGAGGCCTCATGAGTACTGGGATTAAAGACATGTGCCACCATGTCTGAGTACTGGTGATTTTTGACAATGCTTTTTACCTCCATGTAAAAAGCAGGGGTTTGGGGGGAGGGTTGCATGTATTCCTATAATCTGTTATTACACAAATTAAAGCAACTTATTTACCGATATGGCAACTGTGGGTTTTAACCACTTTGATCACAATGTCTGATTCTTTCTATGTATTTCTTATTTTGCTTCCTAAAATTTTATATAAATTTCTTATCTCCATATTTATGAGAAGAATTAGCCTGTTATTTTCCACTCCTTCCTCCGTTTCTGTCAGGTTTTAGAGTCAATGTTATATGAGCTTCTGATCCAGATGGCCTTAACATTCTGTTCCCTTCAGTTTAGCAAAACTGTAGGCAAGCTTCTGACCTCTCTTCCCATAGATCATTGAACTTTTTCTTTTTTCTTACTTTTTCTTAACAAGTTACAATTATAAATTGTTTCTCTGTGCCTTTAAGATACAAATCTACAATCCAAGGATATTCTCTTTATAGAGCCTGAGAATCATTCCTTTGAAATTTAATTATCAGGAAAGATGGTAGCCTTATCTTACTTTCTAGACCATAAGAGCAAAACTGTAGGCAAGCTTCTGACCTCTCTTCCCACAGATCATTGAACTTTTTTTTCTTACTTTTTTTTAACAAGTTACAATTATAAATTGTTTCTCTGTGCCTTTAAGATACAAATCTACAATCCAAGGATATTCTCTTTATAGAGCCTGAGAATCATTCCTTTGAAATTTAATTATCAGGAAAGATGGTAGCCTTATCTTACTGTCTGGAGCATAGGAGCCTAATTTTTACCACGAACAATTAGCAAACATTGGTGACCTATTCACACTGACCTCCCTCCCCACTAATTTTCTTCAGTGCTTTTCCATTTGCCTACCCCAACATTTAAAAATCCCTCTCCCCTATTGGAATCATACCCTGTCCATTTATTTTGTTTTAATGTTTCACATTTTCACAGCTGCTGAAAAACACTAAAATACAGATGAGGAATAACATAACATCATAATCAATATTATAATATAGAACTATAAAATTAAAATATTTCCTGATCTAAAAAAATTAATAGTTTGGAATAGTTTCAAAGTTTCTCTTCCCGGTTTAATCAGTCTGGTGCAATAGAGTTAGAGAATAGGCCCGTTTTTTCTGTCAGTTGGAGAACATGTGCATTCCATATAGAGAACTTTCAGCCAATGTTCTAGAAAAAGTCACGTGCATATGAAATTACTTATATTGTTTATGTTCTGGCCCTCCCTCCTTTCATCCTCCACCCTCGTCCAGCCTTATGCATGTGTTTCTAAGAGCCTCATAGCATTTTATGCTTTTTTTCTTTTTTGCCAAGAGCATCTTCTTTTTCTCTGGACTTCACTCAAACTGGCAGATTTCACCTCACCCAGTAAATGGTCAAAGCAGGATGCACAGAGTGATTACATGTTCCTCCGAAGATCTTCCAAGTACTGGGATTCTTTCTTTGAGCATGAGGACAAAAGTACAGTAAGATGTCTTTTTCACCATGGGCATATCTTCCTGACTTCCGGGTGTACTTCCAGTGATACAGCAGGATCTGGCATCAAAGTTGTCTGGACTTATCCTCATTCAAGGGAATCTGATAGAGAAATGCCTAGATTTTGAAACTGACTAAAGGCATGGGTTTTCCCTCCATGGCTTAAGTGAGACCTCAGTTTACTAGATGTAGGGTTTGAGATTTATGCTATATGGTTGCCTCACTCCCAATTTTTTCCCAGAGAACACATCTGTGATCACAGGTAGCCAGGTGGTTCTTCTAGACACGCCGTTCTATTCATTGTGTCAGTCCCATTGTCTATTACTGTCTTACAGGTTTCTGCCACTCCCGTGTGCTGTACACATCAACACTTTTGGACTAGAAGTCACTATATTTTAAACAGATATTTTAAATTTTATTTTGATGATGTATGTGCTTTCTTCAGATGTTTGCTAAAGAAGCTATCATCTAGACCCTCTAAATTTGGTTTCATAATTTCTCAAATTAGGTGTGTCTAATACTCTAACACCTCATTTCCTTCAGCTATTTGGCACAGTTTTATCTACATGTTTTTGTTTGTGTGTTAACTAAGACAAAGGCTATTACAATCATCCCAGCTGTTCTATTTCATGCAGAATCTCTGGTGCAAGCTATATGAACAAATGCAGTAAATCTGAAATCGTAGTACATTCTTCTTGCCCAAGGACCCACAGAATCCATGCCCACATGTGTATTCCATTTTAGGGTTAACATATATTGGCATGCTCCTGACCTCTATTTCTTTGTATGCAAAATTTAATATCAAAGATGAAATTTGGACTCTGGGTCATGCAGGGCTGTAATTCTAACAACCTGTAGATGAAAAGATGTGGTGAGTGAAGAAGATTGCTGACTTTTTCTCAATGGGAGCTTCCCTGGATAAAGATAGGCAGAAGCATTAAAGAAAGTCACTTTTCAGAGACAGAAAACAGTACTTTTCCTATTGAGAAAGGCTCACTGGGAATTTAGAGGGGCTTAGAGGTCAAAATTAACTAATGTCTCAGGGTCACTTTTTCTTAGTCAGTGTGAAATATTTTATGTAAGACATCTGGCAAAGCTCTGACAGTAGTCATTAGTGCTGTCCACAGGGATTTACAGTTCCAACACTGGGCAGATTTTATACCCTTACTCCCTTGAAGTTATGATGTGTTTTAGCAAAAGATATATGGAGAGTGATATCTTTTCTTTGAGAGACATAACAAACCAGTCCCCAATTCATCATACTTTCTTTCCTTCCCACTATTACAATGATCAGCCATGCTCGAGGTAATGGCTGATGCACCAGGCAAGGTCCTAGAGTGGTGAGCAAGCTGCCACCAATCTGCAAAGAATGTACTCTACATAAGAAATGAGCCCACATTTCTTTAAAAACCTGCTACTGTGAAGTTGTTATGTTTCCACCACACAATCAGCCATCCTGATGGGGCAGAACTGAATTCAACTGCTGGTTAAACCCTGAGCTTGATTCTTGACTATTTCAGTTCAGTATATACAAGACATGGAAATTCTTTCCACATATTCATAAGTCCCTGAGTTTACTTCTACTTATTTTTAACTTTAATGTCTTTAGTTCTTCTACTTTTACATATTTGATGCCATCAGAAAGCACCGTTCTACCCCAATTTCTTTGAATTCTTTACGTCTTTTATAGTGTTAAATGATAAACTACTCTAAGTCCTCAAACTATTTTTAATTGAGGGTCTATTTACAAATGATCATAGACAATAACTTCTCTAGTAGCATAATTACAAGACATCATACTCTGTAACTCATGTTTCTCTGAGGATCTATGTCCTGAAACCCTTCATTACGGTGTCTATTGAAACAGTAAAAACTGATACTGGATAACATAAGCACCAACCAAAAAAAGCTCTTATTGGAAGGTACAGAGTTCTCTAAGAGACAACAGGAAACTGAAGACTAGACTTGTTATGGGAAATAAATAGGGCACTCTGAAAGAAAAAGAATGAAGAATAGCTTCTTTTTCCATCAAAGACTTCTCTCCCTCCCTCCTTTCCTCCCTCCCTCCCTCCCTCCTCAACGTTTCAACACAGAATTTCCCATCAGTAACGATCAGGATCAGTCATAAGCTCACCCATTAGCATTTCCAGAGAGTGAATGAAAAGAGCTGGTTCTTCAAAGTTTTATCATTAAAGGGTTGAATATTTTATGAAACTTGTACCTAACACTATTATACACAGAAGGAAAGAAATAACTATTCAAAGAAATCAGGCTTCTATTACTAGAGAAGTGTGGGAGGGTGCTGGTCAACACCATGTCAAGGTAGTTGTAGATCGGGGAAGTGAGAAGAGAAAAGAGTGGTGTGGTCTTTAATAAAAGAGATGTGCATGGCTTAGATATTAGGTTACAGAAGGAATTCATAAAATAGTCACTTATCAAAAGCATTTTTTGTAGTTGAAGCACTCAGAATTATACAAACCTTAATTCAAGACAGGGCCTGCCATTCATTAGATGTTTGGGGGGAGGTTCCTTAACCTCTTTGGAACTCTGTTACTTCTAAGAGTTGGCAGGAGTTTTTGAGTTAAGGCCTGACACACAATCCTACAATAAATAAATATTTGTTTTCATCCCTGTGTATTAGTCATGGTTCTCCAGAGAAATTAACCAATAGGATGAATACAGAGAGAGAAAACAGTTTTTGTATCTATGTGGTTTTTGATATATGGCCTTACTTTGAAACCCAGGCTGCCTCAGACTCACAATCCTGTTGATTCAGCCACCCAAGAATTAGAGTCATAGGATTATAGTAAGCATACCTGGCTCAAAAATGATTTTTTTAAAGAAACTATCTCATATGGTAATGGAGCCTAGAGAGACCCAAATCTTCAGGATGGGCAATTGGGCTGGAAACCCAGAGAGAAGACTCAGTGATGCAGTTTAAGTCTAAGATCACCAGGCTGAAGAACTAAGAAGGAGCAAATCTTATAGTTCAACTGTAAAGACACTCTAAAGTCAGAATTTAGTTCTATTTGGTCCATTAACTGATTGGATGAGGTCCATATATTATGGTACAATTTTCCTTACTCAAAGTCCATCAACTTAAATGTTAGTATCATCCCCAAAATGCTCAAAATGCATCTGAGCATTGAGCCCAGACAGATAGTCTCATTCAGGGAAATAGTCCTTTGTCTGACTTCAGTGAAATATTTCACGTGTTTAGTAAAACAGATTGAAGAAGGGGCTTTTTGTGAGGACAAAGTAGCAAGTGAGGCATGAAACAGCAGGAGCCAGAGACCAGATTCTTAAGTCTTAGAATGGCTCACTGCTTAGTCCTCTGCCATGACAAGGATCAAGTATGCTTAGATCCCAAAGAAACTGGTAATGCAGGGGCTGGAGAGATGGCTCAGCAGTTAAGAGCACTGGCTGCTCTTGTAGAAGACTCAGGTTCAAATCCCAGCACCCACATAGTGGCTAACAACCATCCATAACTCTAGTCCCAGGGAATCCTACACCCTCTTCTGCCCTCTGTGGGTACTGCACAACATAGGTGCACTTGCACACATGCAGGCAATACATCGAAACACATAAAATTTTTAAAAATTAATTCATTAATCAGAAAAAAGAAACTGTCACTGCTGCCCCCAGCAACTGTGCTTATCAACAAATCTAAATCTGGTCAAAGATGAGTTGGTCTTCTGCAGCTGGTGAAGGTCCATTCCTAGAACAATGTAACAGATACCCAGAATGTTCACTCTGATGTCCAAATGCTTGTAGGTGGTAAAGATAAGAGAATGAGAACTCAGAAAAGACAAAAAAGTAATCATAATAAACCCCCTGCTTTTTAATCTATACTTAGTAACTCATCAACAATAGATGGTCCACCCCTTCCAAAAAACAAGCTTTTATGTACAGAAAATGTTAAAAATTATTAAGGCAAAAAAAGAGAGTACCTGCCAGGTTGGTGGCATACACCTTTACTCCCAGCATTTGGGAGGCAGAGGCAAGTGGATCTTTGTGAGTTCGAGGCCAGCCTGAGCTACATAGTGAGTTCCAGGCCAGCTTGGACTAAAGAGAGACCCTGTCTCAGAAAGACAAAAAAAAAAAAAAAAAGAGTACCTAAGAAATTCAATAATGTCAGTAATCCATTAATACCACTAAGTGAAAATTAGTATAGTAGTTAAGCTGACCTATATAAAATTGCTGCAGTACAGTCACTTTTAATCTACAAAAATAACAATGTTTGCCAGGTGTGGTAGCACACACCTTTGATTCCAGCACTCAGGAGACAGAAGCAAGTGAATCTCTGTGAGAGCAAGGCCAGCTTGGTCTACACAGTGAGTTCTAAACCAGCTAGGACTACAGAAAGACCCTGTCTCCAAAAACAAACCCAGCGCTCAGGAGGGTGAGGCAGGATTGGGAGTTTGAGACAAAGTGGGCTATATAAAAAGACTGTCTCAGATAAACAAATGAAAAGCAGGGGATAAATAAGACTTAAGGTGAAGCAAATAAGCAAATTATGTCCTATAAACTATATCACCATTCCAATTTTAAGGAAAGGTAGGTGTTAATTGTGAAAAGAAGAAGAATTCAAAATCTTGAATACTAACAATTCACCAATACAGTATCAGGATTTTGAAATCACTAGGGCATATAATAAAATTGGTGCTGGTGTACAGGTAGAATACCTCAGACACGCTGGTCCAGAAGAAAGAAATTCTCTCCTTGCAAGCAGGAAAGTTGTGTGGTAAGGTAAGAACAAAACTCTCTGTCAGCATGAACTAGGAACTGGGAGGCGGGTAGTGTGTATATTTTGGTGCTCTGTACAGTAGATATAGGAAGTTGAACGTGTGTGTGTATGTGTATGTGTGTGTGTGTGTATTCAAGCACGTGTACATGTGTGTAGGTGTGGTAATAGTTTCTAGCCATTATGTGCACAAGATTACGAAGAGAAAAGTTATGTCTCATCACCTTATTACTGGAAGTCTAGGCGCTAACCTAACTACATGTTACATGAGATAATTTTCCCAGTTGTCATGCAAATAAGATCCCAAAGAAAAGAAGGCTTATTCTTCATCACCTCGTTACTGCAAGTCTAGATAACTGCTCCACTCTCCCGTGGATAGACAAGTTAATTGCAGAACTGAGTTTCTCTCTTATACCTAGAAAATTAAGTGACATTTGAGCCAAATCGTTTTCCTCCTTCCACCTTCTCCTTGCCAGTTACTCACTCCCTATTTCCCTCATCTCCTTTCCAGAAGTATGGGAGTAGGCAAACCTCTCACACTGGGGATGCTGGCTACCCTGAGGGGAGGACTTGCTCAGGCTCTGGTTAGCTAATGATTTTCACAAGTTCTTCCTTAGCCTGTGCCCTCTCTTTCTGGGAACTGGTGCACTGCTTCCCTCTTGGCCCCTGGAGCTGCTTTGACTGCTTCGTCTTTGAGTTTTCTCATTTCTATATATTCTTTTTAAATAAGGAGGCTTAATTTATAAGTTTTAATTAGCCAATTAGAGAAAAAGAATAATTCATTCTACAAAGTCTAAGAGCTTAAGACTTAGGAATTCTTAAAAACTACATCACATTTTCCCAAAGCACTTATTAGCTAGGCTTGTTACTGCACAAAGATCTTTTCAGCTGTGCAAATATCTCTCCAAACCCAAAATCTAAGATTAGGAAAGAGGGTGGTTAAAATCTGATAAAATATCCTTGATTTTGATGTCTATAATGTTTTAAATAGCTCAGCAAAAAATACCTAATACTACCCTTGGAGTCCAGTGTCCAGCATGAGTTTATGCTATAGCCATGCCAGTTCTGAAGTCACACAATTAGGGGATATTCTACAAAATTGAATTTTAGCTCATTCAAGGGATAAAAAATTTAAAAGAGGCAAACTTCTATTTAATTCAGCAAGCATCTATATTCCACTATGAGAACCAGAAAACTTTTATAAGCAAATAAAGCTTTAAGCAGTTCAAAATGTTTTTGGGAAGTGGAAATTCCAATTTTGGTAGCAACTCTACAAAGCCCTGGTTCACAAAGTTCCACCAAAGCTAGACATTCCAACATACTTAAATCATGGTTTTTGAGACTACTTTAAAAATACTTATGCCAAGAATATGAACACACCTACAAAGTAATAAAGGAAGTAGCCATTAAAGAAATGGTTGGACCCCTGCTTGTGTTCTATAAATACTGGAAAAAAAAAAAAACCCTCAACCTCCTTGAGTTCAGGGAGGACAGAAATAAGTATTCTCTGAGCCAGTGTAGCTCAACAAGCAGGCATCCCAACTTGCTCTCACAGCTCTCCCTTCCTATGGGCATCATGACTCTGGATCCTAAATCATCCAGGCAATACCACCTCCCAGAAACTCAGTTCTCTTTGCCATAACTAAGCTAGCAGTCATTGATTCTACTACTGCAGGTTTCAGAAAATGATGAGTCATTCAGTACATCTTTTCCCTTATGACTTCACAGCTTCCGGCACAGCACCTAGTCCTAGTCAAACAACAAGACATTGTTGGACATTTAACATTGAAGATACAGAAAAAGAAATAGCCTGCCTCTTCCTCCACAGTTCTCCATAAAACTTGCACTTGCCAGTAATTCTAACATTTAGGAGACTAAGGAAGAATGATTACAAATTTGAGTCTAGCCCTACTTACATAGAGAGATCCAGTCTCACAAGATGAAAATCAACCGACTAAATAAACAATTATTGAAAGATATCCCTGAATAAATAGAACAAATGAAATTAAAGACATGCCTTGCATTCTTGGGGCTACTACCCATAAAGGAGAAAATATACATGTAAAAGTCTCAGTGATGATTAGAGGAACAAGAAATAAAATGCATTGAATAGAAAGCCCTATGGAAAGGAGAGAAAAGAACTGATAAAATGCTCTGCATGTGAGAAGACTTCCTGAAGGAATGACGTATGTTCAAAACAAAGAACATGGAACACACAAGAAAACATGAAAATAGAATTTGTTCAATTTTAGGCAATGTTATCTTTCATGTTTTACAGAATATAGCTGTTTTAGAATAAAGGAAATCAAGCGAAAGGACATTTATCTGCATTCTACTTCAATATGGTGAAGGAAAAAAGGAAGAATACAGACACAAAACAGAATTTTGATTCCTGGTAGTTCTTTTAACTGTTAAGTCTAAACGGTAATGGCAATGTGTATTGGCAATGTGGATTCCTAAACTCACATAAATGTCGTTTGAATATAGTATCAGGGCAATCTTAATTTGGGAAGAATGCTTGGAATTTGCCTTTGGGCCTTAAAGTAGTATTTCACTCTTCTTTTAAATGTGACCTTAAAAATCTATCCAACATTATCTCAGCCTAGTGTAAAAATCTAATCTAGTTGAACTTTTTTTTTTTTTTTTTTTGGTCTTTTTGAGACAGAGTCTGGCTGTAGCCCCAGCTGTCTTGGAACTCACTATGTAGAACAGGCTGGCCTTGAACTCACAGAGATCCACCTGCCTCTGCCTCCCAAGTGCTGGGATTAAAGGCGTGCACCACCACGCCCAGCCTAGTGAACTTTTATATATTTTAGTCAAAAACAAATGCTATGAGACACAAATTTGTTCTTACTACACAAATAAGCACTGTAACAGTAGAGACAAACTAGATGATCATAGGACTGAATGAATCTCCATGGCCAGAAATGTTAAAAAATTAGCAAGCTAACAACTTCGAAGGGTCAGATCACTTTCTAGGGTCTCTCCTCACCTTGACTCCATGACTTCTTGACTCTAGCAATGCATGTTCTGTACCAGAAGCTCCCTTGGTTCATGCAGAGCCTTCAGTAGAGAAAACAGAGGCAGGAAATAGGAGGTGGGTATAACCAAAGTACCTTAGACATGTGTATGAAAATACTAAAATGAAATTCTAAAATTTCTTATTTTTTAAATTTTTTTTAATTTATTTTTCTTTTAGATATTTTATTATTTTTATTTTATGTGTATGAGTGTATTTCCTGCATGTATATAAGTGCATCTGTGTTGTGCAATGCCTGTGGAGTTCAGAAGAGGGTGTCAGATACCCTGGAACTGGAGTCACAGATGGTTGTTAGCCACCATGTAGGTGCTAGAATTCAAACCCGGGTCTTCTGCAAGAACAGCCAGTGTTGCTAATCCCTGAGCCATCTCTCCAGCCCCAAAATTCTTTATTTTGAACAATTAGTATAACTAATAAAAAAAAAGTTTCACTTTCTCCAGCAGAGGCATGTAACTGTGACTTTCCCAAATTTCTGCCAGTACTTCGCCTTGTCTGGACTTACACAAAGCTCAGATTTGGAGGTATCTGTATCACTATTTCTAGAGTGCTCTCCAAATTCAGATTCCTGGGTCCCACCTCAAACCTACTAAAGAGGAACTTTTATGAGTGAGCCTGGAAATATACATATTTAACAAGCTTTCCGAGTGACTGACACACTGCAATTTGTGAACCACTGCTCTAACCCTTGGCATTCCTGCTGAGAAGGCAGACCAGTAAGCACTGTGTGGAGTCATGACTGCTGTTGTGTAGTCATCTGTTCCTTGAGGAGTGAGCTAAGCTCACAAGCATCTCAAATGTGACTTCAGCCATCTTCTGCCTTTGGCAAGTAAACATGTAAAATCTTCCTTGATCTTTCCCTTACAACGGACAATGTTCTATTTTCATGAACATTACAATTACTAACAGTTATCTTTCTCAAAATTCTTTGTGTAAAGGAACATCAAGTGAATAAATTCCCAGTTATGACAATGCCTGGTTGAGATGCAAAGCTACAAATACCTTAACTGTTATCTTTCTCAAAATTCTTTGTATAAAGGAACATCAAATGAATAAATTCCCAGTTATGACAATGTCTGGTCGAGATATAAAGCTACAGATACCTTAAGTGTCTGTTTCTATCTAACATTAGAAAAGAATATGGTAGTCATATCATATTGGTAGCAAAACCACAGAATGTAAGTTAAGAAATCCAAGAGAATCATTCAATTATCTCCATTGTACTATAAAAATAATAACTGCTCAGTATTGGTAACTATTTGTTGTAATTATTAAAAAAACAGAACTCTGTACCATTTACCCTATGGTTCACACTGGCGTTAATGAAAAGGTAGATATGAAAATCTCAGTTATTTTTTCCATTACAGTTTTCTTTAAAAGTACATGAAAGAATGAGTTATAACATATTAATGCCTTAATCAGGCTATTTGAAGAACAGGTAGTTCACATTTGTAAAAAGATTGGCAGCACACACCTTTAATCCCAGTACTTGGGAGGCAGAAGCAGGTGGATCTCTATGAGTTCAAAGCCATCACTACATAGTGAGTTCCAGGCCAGCTGTGGCTACAGGGAGACCCTGTCTCAAAAAGCCAAAAAAAAATTGATCAGTACAGTTTTTCAGGGACTGGAGAGATCTCTCAGTGGTTAAGAGCTCTTGCTGCTTTAGTAGAGAACCAGAGTTCAATTCCCAGAACACACATCAGACAGCTCACAATTGCCTGTAACTCTTGCTTCAGAGGCTCTAACATTCTCTTTTGGCCTCCACAGGTACCTACATACACAGACACACATAGACACACACACACACACACACACACACACACACATGCACATACACATAAAATAAAATAAATCTTTAAAAACATTAAGCTCTTCAAAAACAGACAAAATGTCAAGTCTGAATGTGAAATGCTGTGACAAGCCTACACAACCCTTTTAAATGCATTACAAGTAAAGAAAAACTGTTACATTTTTGCAAATTCATTGTATATATAGATTAAATTTCCTGTTTGAATTATCAAAGTTTTCAAATTAAATGCATTTGAATTTTATTATCTGTCTACATATAGTTTTTAAAATTCATTTATTTATTTTTAATTTTATATGCACAAGTGTTTTGCCTCCATGTATGTAAGTGCACCACATATATGCAGTACCTACAGAGGCCAGAAGAGGTGATGGATTCCCTGGAACTGAAGTTACAGATGGTTGTTAGCTGCCATGTGGGTGCTGAAAGCCAAGCCTGGGTCCTTTGCAAGAGCAATCAGTGCTCTTAACCACTGAACCATCTCTTCAGTCCCTGTCTGTATAGTTTTGACAATCACACTATCATTTAGATCAGTCACCTTTCATGCCATTCTTATATCATTAATTTATCTCTTAAATACATTTATATTTAGATAAAAATAATTCTCCTATGCAGAAAGTTATTTTCACAGGCTTAGGAGATGACTCAGTCTGCAGACTGCCTGCCTTGCAAGCATGAGGACTTGAGTTCAGATCCCCAGCATCCACATAAATGGCAGGTGCAGTATGGGAGCTTTCAACCCCAGTGCTGAGATAAGTGGATTCCTGGGGCTTATTGTTCAGTCAGCCTGGTGAAATGGCTGAGCTCCAAGTTCAGTGAAACACACTGCCTCAATATATAAGGTGGAGAACAATTGAAGAAGATACCCAATATTGACCCTCTGGCCTCCATGCACATTTGCACCCATGGCACACACCCACAAAAACATGTACATACACTAAACATGTGCACAGACACATATACAAACACATACACACACTCACAAAGAAAATATACTTTCATTCTTTTTTAAATATTTAAATTTCTTATGTGTGTGAGTGTCTTGCCTGCATGTAGGAAGGTGCACACGTGTTGTGCAATGCCCACAGAGGTCAGAAGAGGGTGTTACATTCCCCTGTAACTGGAATTACAGATGGTTGTTAGCTGCCATGTGGGTGTTAGGAATCAAACCCGGGTCATCTGCAAGAGCATCCAGTGCCCTTAGCCATTAAGCCATCTCTCCAGTCCCTGTACTTTCATTCTTAATTTCTTTAAAGTACCAATTAAACAAAAATAAAACATTAATTTTAAACCCAATATAATGGCCCATAATTATAATACCAGCAGTCAGGAGATTGAGGCAGGAGAATCATAAATTCAAGACCAGCATGGGTTATGGAATGAATTTTAGGCCAACCTGGGCTATGTAGCAAGATCTTGTCTCAAAACAACAATGATACCAAAAAAGTCAGTTAATATTAAAAGGTTAGAATGTTTTTCATGAGGTGTTCTTGAAAAGATTGCTTCTATTTCTGAAAATCCATTTTACCAAAATTAAAATTCACAAATTCTAAACTTTAATTTGGTTGGCATGCTTCACTAAATCTAAAACAAAAGTTTGGGTTTATGAAACAAATAAATCAGAAAAGATTTGTTCACAGAAAATATCCTATTTGACCCCATTTTGTCAGGCTGGGTATGGTGGTATGCAGCTTCAGTTACAAGGGAGACTGGGGTGGGAGGATCACTTGAGCTCATGAGCTTGAGAACAGCCTAGGTTAAGATAGAGAGCAGACATCACCTGTGTTAGTTACTTTTCTGTTGCTGTAATAAGACACCAAGACCAAAAGTAACTCATAGAAGGAGTTTGTTTTGGTTTTGGTTGCAGGGGGATAAGCGTCCACCGTGGTGAGGGGGCAGCAAGGGGTAGGCACGGAGGAGCAGGACGATGAGAGCTAGTGCTTCAACCAAAACCATGAAGCACAGAGAGCAAGCTGGAGGAGAGGCAAGGCAGCGAGCTCCCAAAGCCCCCGCCCCCGCCCCCGGGACAAGCTTTCTCCAGCAAAGTTATACCTCCTAAATGTTCCATGACCTCCCCCCACACAGCACCAGTAACTGGGGACAAAATGTTCAAATACTTTAGTCCATGGGGGCATCTTTCATTCAAATATCCATATCATTTTTAAAGCATTATAAAGAATTCCATTCTAAAGAGGGCAAAGGGATAAAACATTCTGAAGTGTGTATATTTTCTGAGTAGTGTTATAATTTACTGTAAGTAAATAGCTATTAGTTCTTCAGTTATAAAACTTGATTCAGCAGGGAGTTTAGTTCAGTGGTAGGGTCCACACTTAGCATATGTAAGATGCCCCTCCAAGAAAACAAAAACAAATTGATTTAGCTAACCTGATACCCACACAACCATAGCATAACAGAGGGTTAACAAGGTGGAGGGGTAAGTTATTAAGGACAAAATATATAACCTAGAGGCAGACAGGCCTTGTTTGTAATGTTACTTTGACAACTGTATCTCCTTGAACAAGTTACATAACCTTTCCAAGCTTCCAGTCCTACTTTGTAAATGAGGATAAATAATACCTACTCTCTAGATTTATTGTGGTGACTTAAGAAAATGTCAGCTGTGATGTATTTAGCAACATACCACTGTATATAAAGATATGAAGTCCCCAGTACATTTTAGCTAGTCATAACATATATATGTATACATATAAATGTAAGATTTATAAGTTCTTATGCATGAAGACCTCAGAAAAATATAAACGTACATATGTCAAACTAGTAACGAACTTTAAAAGCTAAAGAATAGGCTCTAAATAATCTAGGTAATAGAATATTATGTAGTTATCAAAAATCATATTAAAAATAATAACATGGGACTGGAGAGATGGCTCAGCAGTTAAGAGCACTAGCTGGTCTTAGAGAGGACCTGGATTTGGTTCACAGCACCCACATGGCAGCTAACAACTGTTCTAACTTCAGTTCCAGGGGATCCAATGCCATCTTCTAACATCCACAGACATTGCATAACATGGATGTACTTACATACATGTAAACAACACACTCATACACATAAAATAAAAATAATAAATAAAATATTTAAAAACAATAATGTGGAAAGTTATGATATTACATCAAATAAAAGGAAGACACATAAGCATAAATTTTCTGAGAAGATCTATGTGCAGAAAAGACTCCTGGAGAGAAAGTCCTTCAAATGTACATAGTGATACACTGTTTCGGGCCTCACAGATGATATTAAAAGTAGTCTGACTTCTACCACCATACTCAATCTCCTTTGAATAAATACCTGCTATTAGTGCCCTTTCAAAAGCATGGAGATGCCAGGAGTGATGATATGCACAGCCTCCTAGCACTTGGTGTGAGTCTTGAGTTCCATCATGAGACCGTGTCTTTAAAAAGCCAAAAGAAAAAGAAAAAAAAAAAAGCAGTGCTATTGGGAGCTCTCAGTTGAACATAATATTGTGTAGGTGTTCTAATACAGTATGATGATTGCTTACTGTGACCTTAATGTTTTTAGATGACCAAAGACACAGGTATTTGCTGAGGATTTATTTATTGTACAATTAATGTGTGCCAACCACTAGGGACACACAAAGATAAGCTAGTAAAGGACATAGAAAGTATAAAGAGAAACCATTTGCTAAATACTCCTCCGATAAAGAGTATATAAAGTAATGTAGAGGCACAATCAAGAGCAGTCAACTGTCTTCATAGGGCAGGGTTTATCAGCTCAGTCTTGATACAGTAGTAAGGGGGTTTTCAATTTACATCTGTTTAGTGTACTGCATAAAGGACATTCTCCAGAATTATCCAATAATTAGTGGGGTACATGAGGGTAGAAATCAAGAAAGTATCCTGAGGCATAGAGGAGAATTTGAGCTACCAACACAGAGGTGAGAGTTAAAGTCTTGAGAATTCATGAAGTTGGTAAGAGTGAGCAAAAAAGAGAAGAAATGACTCAGAATCAGAAAAATGGCAAGCCTCTCAAAGGCACCACTGATTAGGGTACACACGTTTTCAGAGTGGTTCACAAATAAAGGCTGAGAAGAAATATCCAGGGGCATGTAAGAACCAAAATAAAGCCTGTAGAGAAACTCTGGAAGGCGAGTTTTAAAGATGGAAGCAGGCTGACAGCACTAGCTGTCTAAATCAACGAGATATGAGACTGGTTCACTAGATTTAGAACTTCTCAGTTCTTTGCAGTGACGTTTGACAGAGTAAATGTTTTTAACTATGCAGAGTCCAGAATACTTACAGGGATGGCAGGATAAGGGCTGAGTGTACAAAATTTTAAAATGGAGGAAGAAAGGGCAAACACAGATGACTTCAAAAACTAAGTACAAATGGAAAACAGATATTTATTTACAAACAGACCTGTCCAACCTACAAAACTAAACTAAAAACCAGCTTTTCTTACTACATTTCCAGAATATATTAACTGACACCCCACCACACTGACCACTGCACAGTGAGACAGCACACACTGTTAACAGGAATATGGCATAATTCCCTCTTCTCTGTATATTCTAACTAGAATTGGCTAACTTCCTCCCACATCCACACTATAGCTCAAAGAAATTAATCCAGAAGAGGCTATTTTCTTTATGAAATTAAGATCATGGCTGTCAGCCAGATATAGCCAGAACATATATTAAGCACACTATACATATGCATAAATATTTATGCTGGCCTGACTCTTTTTCCTTTTCTTTCTTCTTTTAGTTTTCTTAAGGTGAATATTTTCTGTGGTTCAAGTGTCTATTTACCGCTCTTCATTCTTTGAATACAATTTTTTAAAACTATTTAAAGCTTCCTAGTCAATCTTAACAGTCATACCCCCTGCTTCTTAGCTGGGCATATGACTAAAATCTAAGTCTAGCAAGTTTATAGAAATCAATGTAAGTGGAAAAAGTATAAATTCACTTGGTATTTGAAGTGAAAAAGTAAAACATGAGTCGGCTTTAAAGTGTATTTTTAATATGCTTCATATTTCCTAAACTGTAATTTTAGTGAATCATCAGAGATTATTGCGTCTGTTTTATTCAGGGAATCTCAAGGGAAAAAAAAGTATAGTCAACACTGAGCTCTAGGTAAGACAAATACAGGCTTTTATGCTATCTCTCCTACAAGAGTCAAAGTCCACAGCCTGCATTATCTGGGGTGATTCTTCCAGGGTTAGTCAACAGCACTTAGAGAATGAATCAAACCATCCCCTGGAAAGAACTTGGCTGTTTCCTTTATGCCCAAATTGCAACACTATTGATTAGCTGCTTGTAAAGACACCAAAACTAAGCAATTTCTCTAATTGTATATTATTGTCTTTTATGTGCTAAATGAGTGGTACTCAACCAGGGCATTGCAAAGTGGCACCCCATAAATGACATTAATTATATTTAGAGACATTTTCTATAGGCATCTAGTTGATACGGGGTAGGAGCACTGCTTGATGCTTCATAAACCAGGGCAGTCCCTCACAACAAAGAATTAGTCTAAAAATGCCAGTTGAAAATTTCTGTGCTAGACATAGGATCTCAGCTTTCAGGGAGCCCTCAGATTCTTTTGAGGCCCAATTAAAGTTACAACCCCTTTCATGAAGTTTTTCTTGGATCAAGTCACAAAGATATCTTCACAGACTGAACTTTCTATATATAATTTAGATGTGATTTGATGGCAATCCATCTCAATAAACTATTAAGAAATCAAAAGCTCACATTCGCTGCTGACACGTCTTTCTTTCCTGTATGTAATTTGAGGTCTATTATAAAGCTATTAAATAGCTCTAAATTTGAAGAACATTACTATATAAAACATTTTCTTTATAAATTTCCTTTTTAATTTTTTCCAGATCCTATCTTTTGTAACACTGGTTTCCTCCATAATGTGTTTCAAAGTGGGAAAAAGAAAGCACCTCTTCTATTGTTTTTTTAGCTAAAATGTTTGGATAATATATTAAGTCATTTTACCAGTGTTGATTTCTGAGTCACTTTACTAAGAATAA
This sequence comes from Nannospalax galili, assembly GCF_000622305.1. Taxonomy (NCBI): domain Eukaryota; kingdom Metazoa; phylum Chordata; class Mammalia; order Rodentia; family Spalacidae; genus Nannospalax; species Nannospalax galili. The sequence continues at coordinate 7,334,996 of NW_008360303.1, forward strand.
AAACAAAAAAAAAGTCTATGTTTTTTGGCCTCTGATCAATCAGGTAACTTTCTACTTCCAAATACAGTTTAGAAATTTGGTCTATTATTTTCATACACTAGTAAGTCAGCCACACAATAAAAGGAAAAGAAAAAGCAAAATAATACAAATGCAAAAAGGAAAGAAAAGCCCCAAACTAAAGTTAGAGTTCATTAGCAATACTCTTATAAAACAAGTGGTCTTTCCTGAGGGGGGCGGTTATTTAATAAACCACCACCATGTTGGTTGAGTCCACCCCCCAATTCCATATGGACTTTCAATATATTTGTTATGTACAAAAATTCTACAGGTATATATGGAAGAGTTCATCAAGAATATTAATTGTGCAAAGTGGGTATTGGGCTTATGATAACTATTCCCATGCTTTGGCTCAATTACGGTTGTACCGTTCAAAACTCCTACCTATTAATTCATGTTGACATTTAATCCCCACTTTGAACTATTAAGAGAGCAGAAACTTTATCTTCCTATGGTATTTAGAAGTGAAGCCTCTAGAAGGCAACTAAGATTAGATAAGGTCATGGAGTTGAGATGATTGAGCCCATGTGGCCCTACCTATCCTGTCTCTCACCAGGTGACTTCCCGTGCCACATCAAAAGTCTGCCAACTAGAAAGCCATCGCCAGACCCTAGACCAGAACCATGAGAGAAAAAAAAAAATCTCTTTTTTACACCAATCTGTGGTATTGTGGCTATCGACAACAGAAAATGAACTAATATACCTACCAATTAGGAAAAAAAAAAAAAAAAAAAAAAAAAACAGTTGTAGGTTCATTCTCTTGGTTGTCTGGCTCAGACCCTGTTCTCTAAGAATGTTTAGTCTTAAATGATTCCCACTCTTTTGGGATGTTCTTTTTTTCTCATGTCTTTAGTACTAACCCAACATGAATCACGATAGCTTGTTCTATGTTTTTCTAAAAACTCTTTCAAAGGATTCATCATGCAAGGAATTGTTGTTTCTATCAAAGTTTACCATAGTTTTGGAACAACAGAAGATGATTACATTAAAGAATGCATAGTGCCTAAATTACATAATGGCCATCATTGTAAAATGATCTAGTAGATATCCTTGTTCTGAAGTCCTGCATCCAAAATAATAAATACTAAACACGGAAATCCTCTATCCATCCCGTTTGGTCCTCTTCCCCTTTATACACTCTTCCATAGATTACATAATTCTTTTAGCTCCAGTACCAACATGACATTCTTAGCCCTGAATACCGCCTGTCTCATTACCTTCTTTGGGACAGGTGTTCCACTTTGTTATTAAGTACTGTCTCTTCTTATGGTAAAAACTGGTGTGTGTCCCCACTCTTTTCATTTCTATAAGCCAGATTTCTTTATTTTACTCCACAAATGTCCTCAAGTCCTCTCTCACTCGCTCTCGCTCTCTCTCTCTCTCTCGTAAAATAGGCTAGCCTCAGGGTTTTCTATAGCAACCTCAGGATGCCCTTGAACTTCTGATCCTCTTGCCTCCACCTCCTGAGTGCTGGGATTACATGTATGTGCTATCTCGTGCCTGGTTTATGTGGTGCTGGGGGTCAAACCCAGGGCCTCGTACATGCTAGGCAAGCATTCTATCAACTGAGCTACAGTCTCGGCCCTGGCTTTTGTGCTCACTCTCTCATAAGTATCCTTTATATGACTGCGATTCACTTCTAAAAGCAGGCTACATTTGCAATCCATCTTGCTCCAAACTTCGGAGTAGACCCTGCTGTGTTAACTCCCACTGTTTTTTGTTTGTTTGTTTGTTTCAGAACAGTGTCACATCAGCTTGACTACTTAAGAGGCCAAACACTTGTTATCACTAAACCATAAATCCTTGCTAGCCCTCCACCAAGAACCTAGGTATTGCTGTTTCCACACCTGTACTCACAAATTTCCCACTGTTATGAAACTAGCCTAAAAAACACCACAGATCCTAGACCTTAAACAGTTGAAACTGTTTAAATTGCCTCAAAATTCTGCAGGCAGGAGTCTGAGATCAAAGCATTGGCAGCATTGGTTTGTTCTGGGCCTCTTTCCTCAGCCTGTAGATGGCTGTCTTCAGCCTGTGTCTTCACGTGGTCTCCCTTCTGTACATGTTTGTGTCTTTTTTGTTATTGTTTTTGATTTTTGAGGCAGGGTCTCCTTGAAGCCCCCGCTGGACTGGAACTCACTATATAGATCAGGCTGACCTCCATCTCACAGAGATCCACCTGCCTCTGCCTCCCAAGTGCTGGGATCAAAGGTGTGCCCCACCATGCTCAGCTATGTGTCTGTGTTTTAGTCATCTTTTCCTGTAAGGATACCAGGCCTGTTGAATTAAGGTCCACCCAAATGACTTCATTTTAGCCTAATCACTTCTTTAAGAACCTGCTCCAGCCGGGCACGGTGGTGCACGCCTTTAATCCCAGCACTCCGGAGGCAGAGGCAGGTGGATCTCTGTGAGTTTGAGGCCAGCTTGGTCTCCATTAGAGAATCCAGGCCAACTGAGGCTACAGGGAGACCTTGTCTCAAAAAGACCCAAAAAAAAAGAACCTACTCCAAATACAGTCACACTTAGAGGTGTTGGGAGTTAAGCACACAAGGGACTAGAGAGAGCGCAGCAGTTAAACGTGCTGGCTGCTCTTGCAGAGAACCCAAGCTCAGTTCCCAGCACCCATATGGCATGGGGACTGGCCAAACTCCAGTTCTGGGGATCTGACTCCCTCTTCTGGCTTTCGTGCATACACATGGTGCACTTACATATATGCAGGCAAAACATATGCATAAAATATAAATAAGTAAATGAATAAATAAATAATAAGTGTTAAGACTTTAGTACATGAATTTTATAATGGTGCCCATAACATCCACCTGTTATCTTCTTCCCCATTCCTCTTGAAATCCTAGCTAGCATTGAAGAGCATATTCAAAGCCTACATCCAGTCCTTCCTAATTATTCTAGCTTGGCTTTCCTCTCTTATTCTCTAAGCTCTATCTCCTGGTGACACATAATTCTCCTTCCTTCTGTCTCCAAAAAGTTTAAGCTGTTTTTTAAAGCTATCTGGGTAAGTGGTGACAGGGCATGGATTCAAAACTCAATTGACTGAGTTTCCTTGGTTTTAGATCCACTAAGTCAGAAGCTTGAAACTACCACTCTATACTAACAATAGAAAGCCTAAAGAAACTGAAAAGGTATTGTGTTTCCTTAAGCATTGTAACTCTCTTTTCTTAAAAGTACCTTTCAGGATCTTATTTACTGTGATACTGTTTTCGCAGATAATAGATTAGCTCCTAAGTAGAAAAGAATCGCCACCCTGTTACCAAATAACTAAACTGCAACAGCTCAAATATTTGAGAAGAAACATTTTTCTTCTGTATAAGCACATATAGAATCATTCTGATTCACACTCAGTCTTTATTTTTAAGTTATTTTCCTCCTCTTAAATAGTTCCCTCAAATATATGTTGCACAGAATTATGACCAGGTAAAGTAAAATGTAGTCCAAGTATCTCATTCAAATTCTTTTTTCATTGCACTCTGATACTTAGGTGTCAAGCTTCAAATAGAAGAATGTCTTTTGGGGGGGAAACCCATACATGAACATTTCAGAGGCAGGAATGGTAGTATACACCTGTAATCCCAGCCCTTGGGAGGTGGAGGCAGAAGGATCAGGAGTTCAAAGCCAGTTTCAGCTACATAATGAGTTTAAGGTCAAGCTGGGCAACATGAGACCTCATCTCAAAATGAAAAGAAAAAAGAGCATTAACTCAAATAATGCAAATTAATATCTATCCATTTATATGTAGAAACAGCAAATTCATCTACCTTCATTATTCAATTTAATCTCTAACAATATATGAACATAGTATGATTACTCCTATTTCAAAGTTAAAGCATAGAAATTGTTAAATAATTAGCCCAAAATGTCATGTTGTAGTGACACAAGTAGTCTAATGCCAGTGATAAAAGGTTATGCATGGTCCTACCCACCAACAGCCAAGATCAACAGCTCTCATTCTTTATCTCTTTTGTAATTTTATTTTATTTATTACTTTATTTTATGTGTATGAGTGTATTGCCTGCATGTAGGTAGGTGCACCCGTGTTGTGCAATGCCCACAGAGGTCAGAAGAGGGCATCCCCCAGAACTAGATCCCCTAGAACTGGCGTCATGGACAGTTGTTAGCTGCCATGTGGGTGCTGGGAATCAAACCTGGGTCCTCTGCAAGAGCAGCCAGTGCTCTTAACCACTGAGGCATTTCTCCAGCCCCTCTTTTGTGATTTTTAAGCTCTTAATTTTTAAAATGTTTTCTACATTTCTTTATTGTGTGTGTGTGTGTGTGTGTGAGTGTGTGCATGAGCGACACAACACTCATGTAGCAGTGTATTCTGTAGCAGTCAGAGGACAACTTGGAGGAGTTGGTTTGGCATCAGGTGCCTTTACCCAGTGAGCCATGTCATTGACCCCAAACCCCTAATTTCTAATTGTAAATTCTTTTTCTAATGCAAATCCTGCATCCTTTTAATAAGGCATTCAAGAGTAAAACATTTTATAAGTATATTTGTTTTCTCTAATATTTTCATCTTTTGTTTTAATCAGTTAAGCAAGCTGCTGTGTAATTTCTTTTGGAATCAGCTCTTTGGCTTAAGGTCAACGCAGACATCAGGACTTTGTGTGGTTATGCTGCCCTCGTGTGGCAAATACTGTGAACCTCAACAAATACAGTGAAATCCTAGCAAGGAACATCAAACCCAACTTAAGAGCCTCACCAACTGTTCACCAACTACATTCAAAGCTGCTTTCAGGTTTGGAGAAAGTACTCATACACACATGATTTAAAATGAAATATTTAAAAGCTTCTTTTACCTGTATTCTCAAAAGCAACAACATATTTTTCATTTTTCCTTAACTTCACTGAGGAACCATGAAAAGTGGGAAGCTATTCATTTAGGACAGGTATTTACAAAGGTGTGTATTTACAGGTGTTACATGAATTCATAATTTAATAATAGTGATTAAGGATGACAGTGTCATTTTTCTCTAGGTATAAACATAAATATTTAGAAGGCAGTTTAATGTTACATCAATTTAGCTAAGAAACAGTATTCAGTTCCCCTCCCCCCACCCAGGGCCTTTTGTAGGTCTTTACCAGATTTACAGTACCAGAGATGGATTCTCACCTGTGGAGTGGGCCTCAAATACAACTAGAGAGCAGCTGGTTACCCCCATAACAGTGCTGCCACTATTGCACACTGGGCACAGTTTGCCTGATCTCCTAGTTTCTGGGGTTCACATCTGGGCAAGATTGTTGATGCCTTTTGTCCCCCAGCAGCCTGCTTAGCACCATCTGGGACTATAAATGATAACCAGTAGAAAAGAAGCTTCTAACTCAGTTAGGTTTGATTTCTCTGTACCATGCAGCAAAGGTATGCAGTATCTTCAGTAAGAGGGTCTTGTAGTCTAGTTCTGGTGGTAGCCAAGAGGACTGATAAGAGCCTGTACTGTTTTGGAGGCCTCTGGTGACTGTTTGACCAACAACACAGAAGGAGGGGTCCCATTTCTGTCCCTGGGATTTTTTGTTTAAGAACCCACGGCTTCTAAGAGCAGCTTTCCTACCCATGAAGAACATCTTCCTTCAAGCATTTTTCGTTACATTGAGTGTGTGTATGTGTGTGCATACACATGCATATTAGGGTGCAAGTATGAAAATGATAGGAAAACTTCAGGAATCAGTTTTCTCCTTTCTTTATATTTTTATTATTTTTATTTTATTAGTAAATGAGTGTACTGCCTGCATGTCTGTAAGTGTGCCCATGTCATGCAATGCCTATAGAGTTCAGAAGAGGGCATTGGATCCTTCAAACTGCAGTTACAGTTGCTAGTTGCCATGTGGATGCTGGGAACCAAGCCTGGGTCCTCTGCAAGAGCAGCCAGTTCTCTTAATAGCTGAGCCATCTCTCCAGCTGTCTCCCAATTGGCTAGTTCCTCCAATGGGTAGGGCCTGACAGGGAGCGTGGACTACGAAGGGGCTGCTGGGAGCCATCTTCCGACAGAAGCTGGGAAACATGGTGTGGGGAACGTGCAGCAAGCTGCAGCAGCTCAAAGACAGAATGGACTGGCTCTTATGGACCTGGGGCAAGATCGCTGTGCCCTGAGGCGTGAGCAAATGCTAGAGGGGACTATGGTAGTTGTGGCGTGGTCTGATATGGCAGGCTCTGAGCCATGCCGCCAGAGGTGTGGGGCTAGGCACTGGGTTCTCATTCCTTTGTAAGTTAATAAATGCACATAAAATACAGTATATGGTTTGTCTGATAGCGCAGGAGACCCAGAGGGAATTCAGGCCACACCAAGCCCACATCCTCTTCATTTTGGTTAATCCTCCCCTGATGTCCCTTTGTCTCCATTATCCCTCCACCCCCTCCCTACTAAACATTTCCACCCTCAGTATTCTCCATTGCTACATCTTCACCAGCATTTGTTGTCATTTGATTTCTTGATGGTAGCTACTCTGACTGTAGGGACATGTAATCTCAAATTCTTTTTTAAATTATATTTATTTACTTATTTATTTATGGTGTGTGTGTGCGCATGCGCATGAGTGCCATGCCACATGTGGAAATAGGGGACAATTTATGGGAATAAGGTCTCCTTTCCCACCACATGGGTCCTAGGGATTGAGCTCATGAAGTTATGCTTGTTTGCAAGTGTTGCTACCCACTGGGCCACCTTGCTGAGTCCCTCTCAAAGGAATTTTAATTTGTATTTCCTCAATGGCTAATAACGTTGAACATTTTCAAAAATTAGCCATTTATATCTCTTTATTTGAGAAATCACAGTTCAAATCTGTAGTCTATTTTTTTAATATTTATTTTTATTTTATACGCCTGCATGTATGTAAATGCACCCATGTGTGCAATGCCCATGGAGGCAAGAGAGAGCATCGAATCCCCTGAAACTGGAGTTAAGGATGGTTGTTGGTCACCGTGTGGGTGCTGGGAACCGAACTCAGGTCTTCTGAAAGAGCAGTCAGTGCTCTTAACTTCTGAGCCATCTCTCCAGCCTCCTATGGACAATTTTTTATTAGGTTGTTTTCTTGATGTTTTGTTTAATGAAGTCTTTATGTACTCTAGTTATCAGTCCTCTGCCTGCCATCTTTTTCATTTTAAATAATTAATATTAAATTCTAATACTGATTAAGTTTAATATTAAATATTCTTTTTTGTGTTTTGTTTGTTTCTTTGTTTGGGTTTTCTGGTTTTGTGTGTTGAGACCAGGTCTCCCTGTAACCCCAGCTGGCCTCGTACTCACTTTATAGGTCAAAACCTGGCCTTGATCTCACAGAAATCCACCTGACTCTGTCTCCCAAGTACTAGGATAAATAGTCTTCATATGGATCTTGAAAATAAAGAATTGCTGATAGTGATCACACAGTCTTATATTCATAACTGTGAGTGTAGAAACAGCCTTTGCTGGTTAGAAAAACTTGCCATATAACAAAAACCAAAGATCTCCAGCCCTTCCAAAGAAAACAAGGATGGCTAAAAATTCTTCTTCATCATAGATTTTGATGATAGTGTCATTGACTCTAGAGTTAAAAGATAAAAACAGAGCTACAAAATTCTACCCTGAATGATGTGATCTGATATCTGGATTATGCAATCTGAGGCTCCCCAAGGGCCTCTCAGCACTTCTAAATTATCTTCCAAACCAGTGTGACCCAAAGCCTACAATTCCTGCCATTAATACATTTTATTTTTCTCATGATAACAACTGATGTCTCTGGTAGTCAGATTTTGAAATATCAAAATACATTATCTGGAAAGTTAACACTCACTCTATAAATCATAAATTCTTCAGAGTAGATTAATTTATCAGAATACTTAGTGTCAACAAGAAAGTAAATTAGAACTGAAGGGTACAGGTCAGGCTGCAGGTAGAGTAATGGACAGGGGGATGGAGGAAGGACCTCACACTTCAGTACTGCCAAAAGAGCATCCAGGGTAAGCTCTGTGGTGCAGTAAGGGAAGACTGGTTAAGGCAGAGCAACCACATGTTGTAAGGGGAACAAGGAAGAAGCCGAAGACACATTTAGACTACTGAAGAATTTTATGTACTGCCAGCCAAAGTCAAAACCTAGAAATTTTCAAATAAAGAGGGGTAAAAAACTTACCAGAGTTTACAGATTAAATAAAGCAAAAGTCAGAATTATCTCATTTATTTTCAGAGAACTTTAAAATTGATGATTTTACCACAAATTCTCACTTTAAAAAAAAATCTTGGGCTGGGGATACAGCTCAGTGACAGAGTGCTTGCCTAGCATGTGTAAGAACCTAGGTTCAAATTCTACTAGCACCCCCAAAAAAAGTGAGACTGGAGATACGGCTCAGCAGTTAAGAGCACTGGCTGGTCTTAGAGGGTCCAGGTTTTGTTCCCAGCACCCACATGGTGGCTAACAGCCGTCTTTAACTCCAGTTCCAGGGGATCTGTTTCCCTCTTCTGGCCTCCATGAACACTGCATGCAGGGGGTATACTTCCATACATGAAGGCAAAATACTGATACATATAAAACAAAAATAAATCAATCAAAAACAACTCTGCATGTAGAAATACCAAGTGGTATTGAAATGTATAATGTTATAAATGTTGGTAGATGAGTCCATCTCTTCCTGGCCAGGATGAGGAAGAGGGCATATTCAGCTTTAGAAACTTTGATTTTGACCTTAAAATGTTGAGAATGAGCTAAATAAATACAGAAAAAGAGAAAGAAATAGCCAAAACTTGCACTAAAGATAGAGAAAAGGGATTGTCAAAATCTTAAATTCTGAGGCTGCAGAGATGCTCGGTGATTAAGAGCACTGACTGCTCTTCCAGAGGACCCAGGTTCAGTTCCCAGTACATACATAGTGGCTAACAACTGCTTTTAACTCCAATTTAAGGGGATCCAATGGCTTCTTCTGGCCTCCACAGGCATTGCACAACACAGGTACACTTACATATATGCAAGCAAGATACTCATATACATAAAAAAATAAATTTTAAAGAAAATTCTTAAAAGCCTAATTCCAACACTTCAAAGTGAACATTTGAAAATTAACAAAGTAATAACATGAGTCTTTACTTTGTTTCTAGTTTTTGTGCATGAGTCTATGTATATCTGAGAATAAATTGTTCCCTGGTGATCTTCTGACACTCTCCTTTTTAGTTACAAGTTTATTTGTAGCATAATAGGAAACCTATCTCCTGGTGAGCCAACCATTTCAGTAATCATAAAACTCTACCATGCAAAGCAAACATTCTGAGATCTTACTTTAGATACGTTATACTTAAATTTGTGTATTTCCTACCAGAAAAGACCCTAACAAATAGTAAGAAAACAATTAGACATCGTGGTGTTAGATTTCATGAACATCTCTAGGGCAGCTGATAAGGTGGCTCCTTCTGATAAAGGCCAGAGGCTGTGTTCTTTCAGTCCTCATCTTACATCTCCCTCAGAAGACACTGTACTATACATAAAGGATCAAATTTTTTTCTAATCCTTAATAACAGTATTCAAACTATTATCTTTTACAAAGGCCAGGTGGTACATCAGATAATCATTACAAGTTCCGATTGTGCTCAATATTTGGCTACTGTATTATATCCTTCTGTTTTGCTACATCAGTTCCAATTTTCACTCATTTTTAGTTTTTAAATTCAATAAAATTTAAATTCGATAACTTCAAATTATCTTTGAGAGGAAAAGAAAGCCAGAATGTACTTTGTTTGCAATTACAACCAAACAACTACTTTTATCCAATTGTTTGTTTGTTTTCTCTTGAGAGGAGTTCTTACTATGTAGCCCAGGCAGGTATTGAATTCATCATCTTCCTGCCTCAGCCTCCTGAATGCTGGAACTCTAAAAGTGTCCCATCACACCAGGACAAAGAGTTCTTTTTAACTGAGTTTAAACATCACATCATCGTGTAGCCACATAAAATATTTTTTAAAAGAAAATCAAACAAC
>NW_008360303.1:7348342-7367417 GCF_000622305.1 Nannospalax galili
GGACAGAGGGAGGGAGAGGGAGGGAAGGGGGGGAGGATTAAATAAACGGATTCCACTTAAAATGCTTTGTAAATTTTACAGAGAATAGATGTATTTTGTAAACTTAGATTTTAGAAATCATATTAAGAATAAAAAGTCACCTGATTTTTACAAATATGTCTAAAAGTAAATTATATTTGCAATTATAACAGCATACTTAACACACGAAAGTAGATTGTTCGGTTAAGCTCCAGTCAACATTTCCATCTCTGTTTGGAGCACCTAATCACAGAGAATAGATGTATTTTGTAAACTTAGATTTTAGAAATCATATTAAGAATAAAAAGTCACCTGATTTTTACAAATATGTCTAAAAGTAAATTATATTTGCAATTATAACAGCATACTTAACACACGAAAGTAGATTGTTCGGTTAAGCTCCAGTCAACATTTCCATCTCTGTTTGGAGCACCTAATCCACCTGGATTATCTAAAGGTATGGGACTTTATTCTCTTTATGTCCAGAAATGTCAGTTGTCCTCAAACCTCCCCATCAAAGCTTGAGCCAGTCAACACTATGACTCTATAGACACCTGGCTGAAACTTTTCATCACTTTTGCCTCCCTCATCCTGACTCCCACAACAGCAATTGTTTATTGTCTTTGGTTTCTGTCTCTGAGCTGTCGCTAGGATTCTTTCATCCTTGTTCCATTCCTTTGCCCTTGCCCTTGCTCACATTGCAGCTAAATCATCTGTATAGTGTCTTAACTGTTCTCACTGACTCATATTTCTAAATGTACTTTCCACATTCCTAAGAGAGAAATCTAATAAAACAATAAGATTAAAACTTGTTAGTAAGACATTGAAGAAACAACGTTATTTCTTGTCTTTTGATATTATTTATTTATTTACTTATGCATTCAGAGAGGCATGTATGTTTTGGGGCATAGCCATGCCACAGTGCACATGTGGAGATCAAAGGACAGCTTGCAAGAATCAGTTCTCTCCTTCCAGCATGTGGGTCACTGGGATCGACTTTGGGTCTGTGGGCTTGACAGCAAGTGCCCTTAACCTGCTAAGCCATCTCTCCGGCCCTGTTAGTGTTATTCATAAATTGTATGTACAGTTCTCTGAGTGCTGTACCGTAGAGCTCCCAGGCTTTTTTGTTAGTTTGGTTTGGGGTTTTGTTTTGTTTAGTTTGAGATAGGATCTCCCTGTAGCCCCATCTGGCCTGAAAGAAACAATGTAGACCAGGCTGCCCTCATCTCACAGAGATCCACCTGCTTCTGCCTCCCGAGTGCTGGGATTAAAGGCATGCACCATAGCGCCCCACTAGCTACTAGCTTTTGGTAATACTGTTTCCTGCATCTAGAAAGCCCTTTTCTCTCATCACTAAATAGTAGCATGCTACTTATTTTTCAAACACTGTTCAGGTACTATGTTCTCCATCTTCTCTAGATAGTAGAACACTGTTTCTTAAAACCAAATTTATGTACTATTTTCCCTACTGATTTTCACTTTCAGTTCTAATATCCTGATGAAGTCTTACCTCCTTCTCTGAAATAGTATTTCTATCACGCATATCTGTTATTTCCTCATTGAATTTTTAAGTTCAAGTTCTGTAATTTTTAGCTTGATATTCCAACACATCTCTCAAGCATTAACCACTTGTAGCTCATGTTTACCAAAAATAATGACTACTATTAGGAGTGCTGATTATATATTATGTTCTATCTCTATCACTTTATAATATGTTGCAAAAGTTTCTAAAACAAATCTATGACATAGATAACATTTGCTGCATTTTACAAATGAGGTAACAAATGCCCCAAGAAGGTAGGCAGATCTCCCTAGGGTCAACACTAGTGGAGTCAGGATTAGAATTAAGGTCTCTCATAACGCATAGCTTCTTTCCTCTACCCAGTCACAATACAGTCTGTAATGCATATCTCTTTCTTCAACCACCTATACGTGAAAACAAGTGAACAAGCAAGTAAACCAAAACAGTAGGTTAAAAGGCTACCTTTTGACTACTGACTATAAAACATGAAGAAGCTTTAGAAACTGATGCTTAAAAACTAATAAAGTTAGCAGATATGCTTAAACTCTGTTTAAAGAATAATGCTTGCTATCCCATAAGATTATTTTAAAGACAATGAACTATATTAAATGTTTATCACAGTACCTGGAATAAAGAGCTCAAATACATTTATATTTTTAATTTTGAATAGTATAAAAGCTATTCTCAGGCTATGCCCTGATCATGAAATCCTAAGGCAAGTAAATAACTTTTAAATTCATAGGGGCTGAGTGTCACACAAAAGAAGTGTTGTTTTAAATTTAAACATAAATTTAAAAAACATAAAGCGTTTGAGAGTGTACCACACATTGAAAATGTAAACAGATCAGACTTATCCGAGAAGACTTATGAGTGATGGCCTCATAGATGACACAATCGAGAGACCTCTTTGAGTTTTAAGACTGATGACAAGACCCCCTCAAGGCATTTCTCTTCCCTTTTGCTGAAAGTAGAGTACTGGGTGCTGTAGAACCTGGACCTTGACACTGATCGAGCTACTATTCATTGTACAAGTCTGTGCTAGACACTGGACAATGCACTGGAAAACACATGAGTCAAAGCATTCTCACTAAACATATAGATTATTATTTATTACTAAAGTGAGGAATCCAGTGTGAAGAGTTTAGATAGTTTGTCCCAAATCACACAGCTGCAAGTGACATAGGCAAGACTGAAGTATTCATCTGTCAGACTTCTTAACCACTCAAGCTGTTTTCACTAAGTCTGTAATGGGCTGTTGCTTTGCATTTTTCTTTTACAAAGGGAAATATTTTCTATGTGATTCATTATAAATACTAGCTTTAAAAAGATCTCCTTCAAGCAAAACACTCATTGTCTAGGCAAGCCAAGTTATTTTAACAAAAACAGCAGACATAAATAAATTGTAATTTATGTAGTCTGGATCTCAGTACCATAAAACCAGAAGGCACAGTGTTCATTTATCTATCCACATAGTCTTTTCCTAGAATGGTCTGAAACCAGCAATGACATCATTGAGGCAGAATAACTTCATACCGTATGACTGCATGGTAATGTGTTCCGGGTATGTATTTCTCTTGCTTTATAGAAAAGTCATAAGGGTAACACATGAAATACAATACTTTGAAAAATTCAGTTTTTCCCAAGTGAACCACAGTCTAGTCTCACGTCTACCTACATATTTGCACTGTCCTTTACTTGTGATTCTCTTTTTCTGACTTAATATATGTCTGAGTTCTCACTTAAGAAAAAAAAAATTCCTTATAAATAAAATTTCACTTGAAAATTCCATCCCCTGGAGGAGAATTTACACATATATTTATGTCAGACCTTCTCACTCAAGAAAGAATGCGTACAATCAAAAGAAGTGTTTAGGTTTTACCATAACTAGCTTGGAAATCCCTTTTCCCCACCACATGAAGAAGCAGGAACATGAAGACAGAATACAAAGATTTAATTTAATATGATGGTGGTTTGAGGGTCTTGGCATCTGGTGGTAGGTAATTATAGACTTCTTACCAAATTTAGTATTTTTAAATTGGAGAAAGCTGTTATTCATACCTAACTTTCAGCTATTCATAAAGCTTAAAGTTATTTTCATTGTTTTGTCAAACATCTCAAGTGCCACTTCTCAGCGATTACAGTGTCCGGGAACTCCAGGGATATCCCATAAAAATGTCTTGTTTCCTGCTTTGAAGTGTAAGTGTTTTGTGGCATTACCCTCCCATCTCTTTCATCCTTATATCTCTGATTCTTTGGACAGACCTGAGTCATAAAGGTCTAGAGCTATTTCTACAGAGTCAGGATGCTGAGCAAATCAGTCTGATGCTCTTCTTACACAGTGCCCTAAAGTATTTGGATGAAATATTTAAATTAACTCAAACTAGGAAGCTGAAAAATGATACCACAGTCTCAAAAAGATTTATGTGGGAAAGAAGAGGGGTAGTCCTCTTGCTGGAAATAGAGATGTTGAATTTTTCTTGCATAACCAGTTTTTTAACAAGCTGAAGAAATATGAGCCTCCCTTAACCAAACATCTACCAAAATCTGTGCATCTTGTCTTCCCTTTTTGCTGCTATTTACTTTACTTTAACTGATTTACATTTTGGGGGGGGGTTCTTTTTGAGACAGAGTCTCCCTGTAGCCCCAGCTGTCCTGGAACTCACTATGCAGATCAGGTTGGCCTTGAACTCACAGAGATCGACCTGCCTCTGCCTCCGGATTGCTGGGATTAAAGGCGTGCGCCACCACACCCAGCTACTTTTACTTTATTTTTAATTAAATTTGGTCAGTCAAGCAATAGCAAGGAAAAAGATCCAAGATGCCAGGTGACATGCAGGCAGGGTTAGCTAGAATCTCTTGGGAATAAATTGGCAATAGGTGGATAACTGCTATCAGGAAGTGGGTGACAGCTGAAAATCTAGAGACAGAAAAATACAGAAAGGGGGAGGACGGGCGGGGAGGGGGAGGAAAAAAAAACTGTATTCTCAGTAGCAGGAATTGTAGAGAAGGTGAGAAGGGAGATGAAAGTTGCCTGTCAGATGAAAGTTGCATCAGCAGAGAGAGGAGAGGGGAGATGCTGCTGGGAAAACACTCTCTCCTGCAACCAGAGCAGTGCCCAGACATGATTATAAGAAGACTGAACCAATTGTGAGATACTACTTTTAAAAGATCCCTGATGAATCAGCTTTGCAGCTCCAGATCCTTGGTGAACTACTCTTCAAGATTGGGAAACTCACAGCAAGTGCTATGGTACTTATACACCTGATCAGCAGAATGCCTCTAGACTACAGGGAAGAATCTGCATCAGAGCCATGCAGTACTCAGTGAGGTGGAAACTTGATCAGCACTATCATCTGCCAGGGAACAAAGACTTAGGCTCCAAGTGGCAAGCCAGACATCAGGAAGCACCATAGAGGAGTGAAGGCAAACATTCATAACAGGATTCCTGAAGGACCACCCTAAGCTGTGACCAGCGTCTATGACCTAAACTGTGAACTGTGAAGGGACATCCGTTAGCAGGACCAGCATATATGACCAAACTTTGACTTTCCAAAGGAGCACTCTGATGCAAGAATAGCATTTACAACCAACTCCCATGAGAACATCCAGAGGTGTGACCAGTATCTGTGACCCTGATCCAAGAAGAATCAATCACCCACTGACAGGACCAACATTTTGACCCAACCTTGTGAAGGACCACCCAAGAATGTGACAGGCATCTAGAGCTCTGGGGAGGAATACCAAGAGAGTCAAGCTACAAGCATCAATTAGCCAAAACTAAATTCAGAGATCCCATTTAGCATTCTCCTCTTCATAATAACCCTTTTATTTAATACCCACTGTGAACTTGGCAGGCCAGCCCTGTCCTGCTCCTTCTTTCCCCTGCCCACTTTCCTTTTTTCCCTCCATTCTTCCATTTTCATTTTCTTGTTGATAAGCTTTCTCAAAGAATGGTGGCTAGTTTAGTTTGTGGGGTCTCCATGTCTCAGTCTTCTGAGACCTGAGACTCTCTCAGGTTATCTGATTGCATTTCTTTTACTTCTTTCTTTTTATTTTACCTTTAGCCAAAACTACATCATCCCCGCACCTTGTCACTATTGTTCTCCATTTGAGTTACTTTTTTCAGAGTCTAACCAGTCCTGGAACTTTTGGACTTATGTGGATCACTTATTTCAATAAAGAAACTCATGAATTCTGCTCTGACCGAACACTTGCTCCCAAGGTGACTGCTCTTGGCCTAATCTTTCTTAAGTTTCCATCTGGGTGTGGTGGCACATGCCTTTAATCCCAGCACTTGGGAGGCAGAGGCAGGCAGATTTCTGTGAGATCGAGGCAAGCCTGGTCTACATAACAAGTTTCAGGCCAGCTGTAGCTATAGGGAAAGTCTGTTTCAACAAAACCAAAAAAAGAAGAATAAAGGACTTACAGCACGTCCTCAGCCCTCTTTCATAAAAGCATAGCTATATTTTCACTAGGGAATCAACTTGTATTTACTTTTCTCTCCTCTAGTTTTTCACTATACATACAATACGAATCTCTAGTCCTTGGGTTTTTTTTTTCTTTCTTTTCATATTCATAGCAACTAATAGCTTAGTGTATATCAAGTAATTGGTACTACTTTACCTTCTAAGGTAATTAGAGTTTATGGTGCGGTTGTTATTTGACTCTTACTGCATGCTTCTGGTGGGCTTGCCCTTTGATAGTTTGTTTTTGGAGACAGTATTCTGCTTTCAGGAGAGTAAAGAAGACTTAGCCTAACACTAGTCCAGCAGAGCAAAATAACCCGAGACCTATCGCCCTTTAGTCCCTCTTGAACATTGCAGTACTTTCATTGAAAGAATAAGGATGATTGAGAAAAAAATCAAACCAGTCACCTAATACCAGATACTCAAGTCCTAACGCAAAAATACAAGAAATATGAAAAACCAAGGCAACATGACTCCTCCAAAAACTACAGAATATACTCCAATGAAAATGAATTAGATGAAATCTCAAAGAAGTCAAAATAATGTTTAAAAGCATGCTCAAAGAAATCAAAAAGGGGCTGGAGAGATGGTTCAGTGGTTAAGAGCACTGACTTCTCTTGAAGAGGACCCAGGTTCAATTCCCAGCACCCACATGGCAGCTAACAACTGTCTGTAACTTCAGTTCCAGAGGATCTGACACACTCTTCTGACCTCTACAGGCATTGCATGACAGGGGTGCACCTACCTACATTTCAAGCATTACACTCATACACATAAAATAAAAATAATAAAATATTTTCCAAAAAAGAAGAAAACCAAAGAGAACATATAAATACAAAATCTTAAATTAATTTCAAGAGAATAAAAACAGCTAAGTGAAACAAGAAAGACAATACAGGCTATGAATAGGAAGGTGGAATTCAATAAAGAGATCAAAATAATTAAAACCAAACAAATACTTGAAATGAAAAATTCAGTAAGATCAAATAAGAGATCTATGGAAAGCCTTGCCAATAGGATCAAGAGGGACTTAATGTCAGGACTTGATAACAATGTGAAGGAATTTGAATATTCAGATAATGATAAAGATAAATTAATAAGAAGGTACAAACAAAACATTCATGATCTATGGAACACTATGTAAAGATCAAATCTACAAAGAATTGGCATGAAGAAAGAGAAGAATTTCATGCTAAAGGTCTAGAAAATATTTTCAATAAATCATAGCAGAAAATTTCCAGATCTTAGAAAAGATGCCCATGAAAGTCATTTAGAACACCAAAGAAAGACCAGAAAACAGGCCCCCTATCATATTATAATTAACCCACTAAATATCAAGAACAAAGGAAGGATATTGAACATGGCAAGGAGAAACACAAAGTCACATATAAAGGCAGGCCTATCAGAATAACAACAGATTTACCAACTGAATCTTAAAAGCCAGGGAAGACTGGAAAAATATATTTCAAGTTCTGAAAGACAAAAATTGTCAAGCCTTGCTACTATACCCAGCAAAACTGTCATAAATTAAGGAGAAACAAAACCTTCCATGATAAAAGCATCTTATAGGGCTTTATAACCACTAAGATATTTGAAGATATTTGAAGGAATAATTTGGAATGAAGAGAAAAATCCATAGGACTTTGCCACTGGAAAGAATAAACCGTGCTAGAATAATAGTTAAGAAGGAAAAATAACCAAACATTAAAAAAGTCAACAAAAAATGACGAGTCATGCATACTTTTCAGTAATAACCTTCAATTCCACCATCAAAAGATAGAGACTAATAGTTTTTGCCTCCAAGAAATGCATCCATCGTAAAAGACATAGACTAGCTTAGACTGAAAGGATGGAGAAAGATATTCCAAACAAATGGGACTAGGAAATAAGTAGGCATTTTTGTTCTAATATCTGACAAAAGAGACTTCAAACCAAAATTAAAAGAGATAAAATAGATCAATTTATGCTGATTAAGGGATAAATGTATCAAGAGAATGTCACAATTTTAAAACTGTACGTGCATCAAACATGAGTGCACAACAAACTACTAAATGTAAAGACACAAGTTAACCACAACACAGTAACAGTGGTTGACTTCAATAATCCACTTTCACTAATTGGCTGTCATCTTGCAAAAAGTAAACAGAGAGGGAGCTGGAGAGATGGCTCAGTGGTTAAGAACATTGACTGTTCTTGCAGAGGACCTGGATTAGATTCCTAGCACAACATGGTGGCTAACAACTGTCCTTAGCTCCAGTCCCAGGGGATCCAACATCTTCTTCTGACCATAGTCATTGCATGACAGGAGTACACTTACATGCATACAGGCAATACACTCATATACACAAAATAAAAATAATAAATAAAAAAGTAACCAAATATCAGAGTTAATGGACATCATAGACAAAATGGACTTAATAGACAATTATAGCACATCCCATCCAAACAGTGCAGCCATGGAACAGTCTCTAAAATTGATCATATATTACTACACAAAGCAAGTCTCGACAAATAAAGGTAAATTGAAATAATTTCTTGTATTCTATTTGACCACAATGGAAAAAAGCTAAAAATCAATAGCAAGAGAAACCACAGAAATTTCTCAAACTCATGGAGATTAAAAAACACGCTGCTGAAGGATGAATGAATCAGTGAAGAAATCAAGGAGGAAATCAAACAATTCCTAGAATTGTATGAAAATGAAATATGCCAGAACTCATGGGATACAATTAAAATGGTCTTAAGAGGAAAGTTCACAGCTATCAGTGTCTATATTAAATAAATCAGAGAAGCCTCAACAAAAAAAAAAACTTGTGCTACACCTTAAGACCTTAGACAAATAACAATGAACCAACCCCAAAAGCAGCATACATGAAAAAATAATCATAAGCAGAGAGAAACTAATGAAATAGAAATGTAAAATCAATGCAAAGAATTAATAAAATGCAGAGTTGGAAGACCTCAATGTAAAGTCTGAAACTCTGAAACTCTTAGAAGAAAACGTTGGAAAAAACCTACAAGATATAGGTGTAGGAAAGGACTTTCTAAACCGGACACCAATAGCCCAGGAAACAAGGGCAAGAATTAACAAGTGGGACCTCATTAAACTAAAAAGCTTCTGTACATCAAAGGAGACAACCAAGGAAACAAACAGAAAACCCACAGAATGGGAGAAAATCTTCACCAGCGATACATCTGATAGAGGTTTAATTACCAGAATATATAACGAACTTAAAAAACAGAGACCCAAAACAAGAAGCAACCCAATTGAAAGATGGGCTAAGGAGCTGAACAGAACGTTTTCAAAAGAAGAAGTAAAGATGGCTATGAAACATCTTAAAAGATGTTCAACATCACTAATAATCAGGGAAATGCAAATTAAAACCACTTTAAGATTTCACCTTACCCCAGTCAGACTGGCTAAGATCAAGAGAACAAATGATGCCAAGTGTTGGAGGGGATGTGGGGAAAGGGGAACACTCATCCGCTGCTGGTGGGGTTGCAAACTGGTTCAGCCCCTATGGAAGGCCGTATGGAGAACTCTTAGAAAACTACAAATGAACCTACCATTTGACCCAGTTATACCACTCCTTGGCATATACCCAAAGAACTTGTCCTGTTGCAGAGACACTTGTACATCCATGTTTGTTGCTGCTCTTTTCACAATAGCTAAGAGATGGAAGCAACCTAGGTGTCCCTCAATTGATGAGTGGATAATGAAAATGTGGTTCATATATACGATGGAGTTTTACTCAGCAGTAAAGAAAGATGAAATCATGAAATTTGCAGGTAAATGGATGGAACTAGAATCTGTTATACTAAGTGAAGTAACACAATCTCAGAAAAAAAATCGACATATGTTCTCCCTCATATGTGGATCCTAGGATCAGACTCTGATAAATAAGAATGCAAACAGACATAACTGCAGGAACCAGGACAAGGGTAAGGAAACAGTGACATAAAGGAAAAGAAATAACCTGAAGGAGAAGAATAGTAGGCAACAGACCTTAAGAAGGGAGATATGGATAAAAATTGGGTCAGATTAGGGGAGGGGGGAGGGAAGGGTATATGAGGAACCTAGGGGATAAGGAAAAAGAAACAGTTCAACAGAGGTAGGATTATGGGAGCAAGGGTATTAGCAAGGAAGAAAGGGGGGGAAGTGCAGGCACCTTAAGTGGGAAAACCATGATAGAGGGGGGAGACGATACAAGAGAGAAACAATGCCTAGCTAGTCACGAAAACCAGAGGGAACCATATTATTCCTACAATCTACTGACAAATTATACATAACAGATCAAGAAAAATATCTCTAGATAAGGTTTATTTGAGACCAACTGGTCATTACCCAAGATTTATCTGCAAGACACACAGTAATTAAAAATGCCAGAATGGTGGAACTAACCTTCTTGGATGTTTAACAGACATACCTTGAGATCTATACTAATTGGGTCAGAGGGATTCAAAGGACACTTTTTGCTCCTTGCCCTCCTGCGTCGATAAGTTCCCAGGGACTATGAGCATCGCGCAAAATGTCCTGTAATGGTGGTGGGTCATCTGGCCTCTTGATCAAGGAAGCTGAGGAGACCCCACCAGATGGACTTGAGCCAGTGTCCAGTCTATAAAGAGGAGGGTCAACACAGAGGAATCATTTCCTCCATGCTTCCAAGAGGAGCCAACAATGGTCGAGTAGGACCTTTGACTTATCCTCACATGGATGGAGCTGGTAAAAGAAAGGAGCCAGGGGCTCCTCCCAACCCCATGGGACCCCTGAGGAACAAATCCTCTAACGACCTCAAGAGTAAAAACAAATCAGTTTATCTGGTCCAATTGTATGTCCTTAAACACCCAAAAGGGAAGTATAACCAAAGATTAAAGGGGCCAACATAATATCATAAGAGCATACATATACATAACTAAAAGTTACTCGACAAACAACAAAGCCAGACAGGCGATACCTTCAGTCGAGTTGTTGGCTAGGATAGATAAAGGCTCTTCCAGACAGTAACCCAACATACTACTGGAAAAATGAACAGCAGACCCCAATTCTATCCAAAGGAATACTGACAATGGATTGCCGTAGATGAGGAACAGCTGACCCTCCTGGAACAGGGACCTCTGGCTGACTAGATTTACCAGAAGGGCAGACAGGGGGAATGGATGAGGGTGCTACAACACAGTGGACAGTGACAGGGATGGCAGAGTATGGAGCCTCTAGTGGGAGAGGAAGGCTGTCTATCTGACGAGTTTGTATTCATGCTCAGATGCCGAGGAGCTCAGAAGGTGGGCGACTGTGACCAGTGATAGTCATGTATATAGAGATTAGAAATGCATGTGCAAACATCCAATGTCAATTGCATTGAAAAAGAATTTTTCTATATGAAACTGTGTATTTTAATAATGAAATGGAGATCTTTTTAAAGGTTAAAACATCATTTAATTTATGTCTTATAGGGTTTATACTGAGTACAATATTGTATAACTGTAATAATTCAACTGTAAACCTAAAAATTTACAGCCAAATTTGAAAGAGATGCATCCTACCTCAGGAAAACGTTATTGAATATGTCAATTGTGTTGTAATGATATGCTTCTTCTAAGTGTGTTGTTATTAAATAAATCATTTTTAAAAATTAAAAAAAAATGCAGAGTTGGTTCTTTAAAAAGATAAGCAATATTGACAAGCCTATAGCCAAACTAACCTAATGAGAAAGAAAACCCCAATTATTAAAGGTAGAAAAGAAAAGAGCCATTAAAACAGATACATGCCGGATGTGGTGTCACATGCCTCTAATCCCAGCAGAGGCAGGTGAATCTCTGTGAGTTTGAGGCCAGCCTGGTCTACATAGCCAGCTCCAGGAACCAGATACATATTTGAAGGAGTCTTTTATATGTTTTAGAAATTGATTTATCAGACATATGTGTGCAATTGTTTTCTCCTGTTTGGTGATAGTCCTTTCATTCTTGATTATTTCCTTTTTTGTGTAAATACTGTTAAGTTTGATATAATCCTACTCATCTGTTTTTCTTTAGTTGCTAGAAATATCTCCAATAATTAACTATCAACATCAGTGTTATGAAACTTTATTTTCTAGTTCTCTTTAAGGAATATTATAGTTTCATGTCTTACATATTTCTGTTGACACTGAAGATCATATTAATTGATTTGTGTCTGTTGAGCCATCCTTGTAAACCAGAGATCAATCTCATTTGTTCATGCTATATAATCTTTTACATGTGCAGTTGAATTCACTTTGACAGTATTTTGTTCAGGATTTTACATCTATGTTCATCAAGATTTTTGGCCTATAATTTCCTTGGTTTGTATTATCTTTCACTGACTTTGTTATCATGACAATGATATCCTAATAAAATAAGCTGAGAAGTATTCCCTGAGAAATCTTGGTGATCATTCTTTAAATTCTTGGTAGAATTACCCAGGAAGCTATCTGGTCCTGAGTTTTTGTTTTTGGTGAGGCTTTTGATTACTGAGCCAACCTCCTGGCCAGTTATAAGTCTATTCAGAATTTTATTTCTTCATGATCCATAATTGGTAGGTTATATGTTTCTAGAGATTTACCATTTTCCAGGTTAACTAACTTGTTAAAATATACTTTTTCAAGATGATTTTTATTTTTGTAGTATTAATAATAATGCCCACTTTTTAGTTCCAAGTCTTTTCAGTCTTTTCCAATTTTCTTAATTATTTTAACTATATATATTCTAAAAACCTAACTCTTGAAAGCTGGCAAATTGGCTCAGCAGATAGATGTGCTTTCAGCCAAGACTGAGGACCTGAGTTCCATCCCCAGGACCCTCATTATAGGAAAAAACTGGTTCCTGCAAGTTGTCCTCTGACCTCTATACATGCACCACAACATGCATGAATAAATACATCCATACACACACAATAAATAGATGATAGATGATACATAGATAGATAGATAGATAGATAGATAGATAGATAGATAGATAGATAGATAGATAGATGATTGACAGATGATAGATGATACATACATAGATAGATAGATAGATAGATAGATAGATAGATAGATAGACAGACAGATAGATAGATAGATGAAAAAGTAAATAAAGAGAAGAATAATATACAGTTAAGGCAGAAAGCTGAGGCAGGAGAATCAGAAGTTTCAGGCCAGCCTAGGCAATATATCAAGTTAGGCCAACCTGTGCTACATAGAAAAACACTTATTTTTAAATAATATATTTAAATAATTATTAAATATTAAATAATCTGTCCTGGAGAATGGCTATTCTACTGTCACTAGGAAAAATGTTCAAATATGTTTGGTGTCTCTACAAGGTCTATGCTGTTGTTACAGTTTACATTTTTCCTTGTTTATTTTTTTGTTTGAGTGTTCTATCCTCCATTGAAATTAGAGTATTAAAGTCATCTACAGCTATTGTATTGTTGTCTATTTTTGTCTTTATTTCTCTGCATTTTAGCACACAAATTTAAGTATTCTAAAATTGAATGCATTTAGTTTTTTAAGACAGGGTCTCCCTGTTGTCCCAGCTGTCATGGAACTCACTGTGGAGACCAGGCTACCATCAGTTTCACAGATATCATCCTGCCTCTGCCTCCCGAGTGCTTGGATTAATGGTGTGCACCACCCCACCCAGCAAATGCATTTATTTGTACAATTGTTTTATTTTCCTGATGAATTGACCCTTTTATTATAATGTAATACATTTTTGTCTTTTATTTCAGTTTTTTTTTTTTATTTCAAGGGTGTTATGCCTGATGTAAATATATTCACCTCTGTTCAGGGTTTACATACCTTGATAGCAGGGAGTCTCATAGAATACAGCTACTCTATGTGTTTTAATTGGATAATTTAATCCATTTACATTTAAAATAACTTTTGATATGTAATGACTTACAATTGCCATTTTACTATTTTTGCACCAATCTTGTAGTTTTCTTCTGTTTTCCTCTCATTTTCTTTCTATGTGTTCCGTTTTTATATTGACATCCTTTGATTCCTTTCTCTTTTACTTTTCCTTATTTTCTTAAGTATTTTCTTTGCGTTTATAAAGAAATAACTTTTGTTATTTATGTTTTTTAAAGAAAGGGTCTCATTTTGTAACCTCTCTAGCCCAGGCTGGCTTGAAATCAAGATCCTCCTGCCTCTACCTTGTGAGCGCTAGGATTACTGATGTGCACCACCACGCCTGCCTATAATGGGGCTTATACTGAGAAATGCAGAGTTACAATGGTATATTCTAAACTGATAACAACTTCACTTCAGTTCTGCACAAAACTCTATATTCTATTTCACCCCTCCATTCATATTTTATGCCAACTATGTCACAATTTACATTCCTTTTCATGTATTGTCAACTTGACATACCTACAAAGAGGGCACCTCAGTTAATGAATGTTTTCTATTGGATTGGCCTGTGGCCATGTCTGTGAGGCATTTTCTTAATTACTGAGTGATCTGGGAGGACCTAGCCTACTGTGGGTGTTAACACTCTTGGGCGGGTGGTTCTGGATTGTATACAAAAGCAGACTGAGCACAGGCCAGGGGAGCAAATAGTAATCAGTGCTCCTCCATGATCTGTGCTTCAGTTCTTGCCTCTAGTTTCCTGCCCTGAGTTCCTGCCCTGGCTTCCCTCAAGGATGAACTGTGATCGGGATATGTAAGCCAAATAAATCCTAAGTTTGTTTTGTTCAGAATGTTTTATCACAGCAATGGAAAGTAACTAGGAGAGGAGATATCTCTATTGCATGCAGAGATCAATTGCACTGCATATATACAGTCTAGTGATTTTGCTAGATTTAGGGTAGTTCATTTGTTAGTGTTTTAGGAAACTTCCAAATGGACTTCCAGTCAGAATGGATTAATTTACACTGCCACCACCAATATCCAAAGGTTCTACTTTCCTGAATTCTCATCATTATTTGTAGTTATTTGTTTTCATGAAAGGGTTGAGATAGAATCTCAATGCAGTTTTGACTTGACTTCAATTCCTGATTGAAGATGTTGAACATTTTTAATGTATCTATTGACTATCCATGCTTTTTCTTTCAAAAAATTTCTGCACAGTTCATGTGTCCATTTACTGATAGAATTATCCATTTTTATGTGTTAAATGTTTTGACTTCCTTTTGTATTCATTTTTTGAGACAGGGTCTCCCTGCAGCCCCAGATGGCCTGGAACTCACTATGTAGACCACGCTGGCCTCAGTCTCATAGAGATCTGCCTGCCTCTGCCCCTAGAGTGCTGGGATCAAAGGTATGCACCACTATGCACAGCTTACGTTCTTCATATTACTCTTCTGTCAGAAGAGTAACAGACAAGAATTTCTCCCATTCTGTAGAGTGTCTCTATTCTCTGTTGTTTTCTTTCCTGTGCAGAAGCAATTAACCACATATTGATTCCTTTATTAAATTTTTTTGCTTTATTTTTAGTCTATGAGTATGTGTGTATTGCATGTGTGTATGTAAGTGCACCCATGTCATGCAATGCCCACAGAGGACAGAAGAGGCAATGGATTCCCCGGAACTGGAGTTACAGATGGCTGTTAGCCCCCATGTGGGTACTGGGATTTGAACCCTGGGCTTCTGCAAGAACAATCAGTGTTCTTAACTGCTGAGCCATCTCTCCAGCCCCCATTTGTTGGTTTGTATTTCCTAAACTATTAGTGTCCTATTCACAAACAGGGTATTGGCCAGTATATGTTTACAATGAAAGTAAGCCTTCCTCTCTCTTTCTCTCGAATTCTCTCTCTGTCTTTATTTCATTTCTGTTGATGTGCTAAAAATCCACTGACAAAAAACAACTAGGGAAAAAAGGAGTTTATTTTAGCTTTCTATTCCAGGTTAGAGTCTATTATTGTTGGGAAGTCAAGGCCAGAACTTCAAATACTTAGTCACATCACATCCACAGTCAAGAGCTGAGGAAATAAACGCATACATGCTGGCTTGCTGGCTTGTACTCAGCTTGATTCCTCCAGTCTTACTCATTTCAGGACCTCCCATTTAGGGAATTGTGCCACCCACACTGAGCCAGGTCTTCCCACATCAATTAAGTAAGACAATCCCTTGCAGACTTGCCCACAGGCTGACCCACATAGGCAAGCCCTCATTGAGACTCTCTTCCCAACTGCATCTAAGTTATATTAAATTGAAAATTAAAGCTGACCAGCACACTCGCCCTCATAACTTGCTTTATTTTTGTTCTCTGTAGTGCTGGGTATGAAACCCAGGTCCTTCCACTGGCTGAGTAACCCACCACTAGGCTATAGCACTGGGCTTCAGCCCTAGAGTCCTATTCACAAAGTCATTGCCTATGCTCATGTCTTGGAGTATTTTCTTATGTTTTACTCTAGGAGCCTCAGAGTTTCAAGTTTTATACAAAGATCTCGGATATATTTTGAATTCATTTTGTACGGAGAGAGAGGGTTCTAGTTTCATTTTAGGCGTGATCATCTACTTTTCACTTCCTCATTTGTTTGAGACTGTCTTTTCTCCAGTTTGTGTTTTGGTACATTTGTAAAACTCCATGTTATTGTAGCTTCTTGGACTTACTTCTGTGTCCTCTATTTCACTTCACTGGTCTGTTTCTGTTTTGTACCAATACCGTATTGATTTTGGTACTGCGGATCTGTAGTATAATTGGAAGCCAAGTATTTTGATACCCAAGCATTCAAGCATTATTCTTTTTGCTCAAGGTTGCTTTAGCTATTTGAGGTCTTTTGTGCTTCCGTGTGAATTTTAGGATTTTCTTTTAGCTATGTAAGGAATGTCACTGGAGGTTCAAGGGGGCGTTGCACTGAATCCATAGATCACTCTTGGTAATGTGGCCATTTTCACAATATTAATTCTGCCCTTTTATGAATATGAAAGGTCTTTGCATTTTCTAACGTCTTCTATTTCTTTCTTTAGGGTTTTATAGTTTTCATCTTAAATGTTTTTCCCTTATTTGTTTAGGTTTATTCCTATGAAGTGGTGTGTGTGTGCGTGTGTGTGTGTATACATGTTTCTGAGAGTGGATGTGCACATGGAGATCAAAGGTAAACCTGGGGTGTCATTATTGAGACAGGGTCTCTCATTGGCCTGGAACTCACTGAGTAGGCAAGGCTTGCTGAACAATAAGTTGCAGTGATCTGTGAGCCTCTGCCTCCCCAGCACTGGGATTACAAATGCATGCCACCATACCTGGTGGTTTCAAAACGATTTGGGGGATCAAATTCAAGTCCTCATGTTTGTGCATCAAGCACTTTAGCAACTGAGCTGTGTTTGCAGCCTCATATTCCTATATACTCTTTCAGACTATTGCAAAGGAACCCATTTTCTAGATTTATTTTTTGAAAAGTTCATTACTGATATACAAAAAATATTTTTAAAAATATTTATTTATGTGTCTGAGTATATTGCCTGCATATATGTAGTGCACCTGTGTTTTACAATGCCCACCAAGGTCAGAAGAGGGTGTTGGACCCCCTGGAACTGAAATTACAGATAGTTGTTAGCCACCAGATGGATACTGGGAACCAAACCCAGATCCTCTGAAAGAGCAACCAGTGTTCCTAACTGCTGAGCGATATCTCCAGGTCAAAATGTTGATTTTTATATGTTAATTTTATGTTATGCTAATTTGATAAAATTGTTTATCACATCTAGAAGTCATTTCATGGAGACCTTAAGTTATTCCAAGCATTGGATCATATCACCTCCAAACAGCAACAATTTGATCTCTTTTGGTCCTATTTGTATCATTTTTATTATTTCTTGTGCCTTATTCTCTAAGATTCCAAGCATTTCAGTGAATAACAGCAGTAGATACACTTGTCTCATTCTGATTTTAGAGTAAATACATTCAGTTTTTCCTCCTCTAGTGCAATATTGGTCAAAGGTTTGTTGTATAAAGCTTTCAAATGTGTTCAGACATCACCCTTCTATTCCTACTTTCGTTGAGGCTTTGGTCATGAAGGAATATTGACTTCTTCACAGATTTTTTTGTTCACCTATTGAAATGATCATGTGACTTCTGCCCTTGAGTCTATTCATGTGCTGTATTGTGTTTGATGGTTTGTGTATGTTGAAATAGGCTTGTATTCCTGGGATGAAATCAACTTGATCATGAGATATGATCTATTTAACACATTTTTAAAAATTATTTATTTAATAACCATACAATAGAAGAAGCATTTCATTACAACAGCATTGACATATTTGATAACAATTTCCAGAGCTAAGATATATCTCTTTCAAAATTGGCTGTAAATTTTTAGGTTTACAGTTGAATTAATACAGTTATACAATATTGAACTCTGTATAAAGCCCATAAGACATAAAATTGAATGAGGTTTTAACCTTTAAGAAACATCTGCATTTCATTTTAAAATATATTGTTTCATACAGAAAACAATATCATTTTTAATGCTACCAACACTTAGATGTTTGCATATGCATCTCTAATCTCTATGTACCTGAGTATTACTAGTCAGAGTCGGTTACTTTCCATGGCATCTGAGCATGGATATAGAGTCATCAGGTAGATTTCAATGGTAATGTTTTTCACATCTACTAATTATTAAGGAGCAAATTTTTATGCTTTGAAGAATTTTTTTAATTTATTTATACACCCACTTCCGAGGTAGCACCTGCCCATAGCCTCCCTCCACTCACTAGAGTCCTTATACTCTGATATCCCTGTTACTGTCTGCTGTGTTGTTGGCACCCCAGCCATTCCCCAATACTTGTTCATCTGGTGAATCTAGTCAGCCTATCTAGAGGTCTTTGTTTTAGGAAGGTCAGCTATTTCTCATCTAGCAGCAATCAGTTGCCAATATTCCTTTAAATAAGATTGGGGTCTGCTGTACATTTTCCCAGTCCTATGTTGGGTTACTGTCTGGGAGTCTCCTGGGCCATCCTGGCCAACAATTCAAAGGAAGGTATCTCCTGTCTGGAATTGTTTCTTCATTGTAGCCTTTAGCTATACATATGAACTCTTATGCAATTATATTGGCACATTTAATCTTTGGTTATACTTTCCTTTTGGGTGTTTAAGGCCATACAGTTGGTCCAGATAAAACCGATGT